>NC_092466.1:5438060-5748060 GCF_047495875.1 Pithys albifrons albifrons | reverse complement strand
TGGATGCAATTGTTTGGACTGAATAGAATTTGATCTGTCACGTCATAAAATTTTTTTAAATATGTAAAAAAATTATTCTTGTTGAGTGTGGGTTGAAATGTTTATTCATGTGTTTATTGATCACAAGATTTTGTTCTTAAATATTTTCAGGGAAGTATGGGAAGCATTACATGTATTGCCTGGAAAGGGGATATACTGGTTCTTGGAGATGTTGATGGAAACTTAAACTTCTGGGATTTGAAAGCCAGAGTATCCAGGTAGGAATGCAAATGAAGTCTGTCAAACATGAGATAATGAGTATTAGAATGTGGGCTTTTTTCATCCTTCCTCATTTTTCTTCTTCGTTGTGCGTGGTGTTTGAGGGTAAAATGCAAATATTTTGAAATAAAAATTCAGAAAATATCTACTGTGTTACAGTTCTCTACACTTCATCTTTTGTGTTTTCTGAAGAATTAACATTTAACCAAAGTTCTAAAAGCAGCGAGGTGTCTTTTTTACATTAAATCTGTGGTGGCTTCTGATAAAATGTTAAGTATTGTAGTATTTATCTCAGTCATCTAATGATTTTAGCTGTAGCAATCTGTATAGCCATTGGTGTGTGTATTTATATAGAGAGAGATTCTTCCCCTCAGTCTGTGCAGTATCAGGATCTGTGAAGTTCATGGAAAGGATCTAATTGCCCCCATTATCAGGTGGAGAGTGACTGATGCTACTGTTGCTCTTCCCTTTTCCCAGGGGGATCCCAACACACCGAAGTTGGGTGAAGAAGATCCGCTTTGCCCCAGGGAAAGGAAATCAAAAGCTTCTTGCACTGTACAGCGATGGAGCAGAAATCTGGGATTCAAAAGAGGTGAGTGCCTGTGGGTTTGATAGGCACGTGTTTTCTAAGCAGATACTATTGAAAATGAGGGAGGGATTAAGTTTTACTGAGTCATGATTTGTTGCTGACAGTTGTGTGATAAACTCGTATGGCTTTGCTCAGAAGACTTTTACTTCCTATAAAGCATTTTTAAGCTGCCATCAATGAAAAGCACCTTTCACTCATAAAGCTGACAATGTGTCTGAGATCCTCTTTGTCATCCTCTTGTAATGGTTTTCAGACGGACCTGGGAAATTTAAGGGCGAGTTCCCAGTTTTAGAATTTAATCTGTGGATAAAGGATTAGTTTTACTACTGGTTTCCTAACTTCTGTGCATTGTTAAGAGTAGATTTAATTTGTCCAGAAGTACCAGAAAACTAGACATTTTGTTAATTAACATTGTCTAGCTTCTCATCTTACTCAGAAATTCTGTAGTTATATTCAACAGTTTTCTGGGGTTTGCTTCATGGGTGTTTCAGGGAATTGTAGTAGCATGGGGAAGGGAAGATAATTCTACTGTATCAACTTAACCCCCTGGACTAAGTACAGTTATGAGGGTTTGAAACAGGAATTTTATTTTTTGTTCTGTTTGCTGTGTATGAGCACCAACTCCAGACTCAGACACCTAATTAGTGCAGTATGGAACTCTGTTGGTAATGAGAGTTGGACAGCAGATATAAACAACTACTGTGAGATACCTAAGCAGAGTTGAATATTATCCCATGAGTCTCTCCTTGAAGCACATTTAAGTAGTTTTGATGCCATAAGATGCTCTTCCCTCTTTTTTTCTAGGACAGAGTTTGCTGCGTCAAAATACTTAAAATCAAAATCACATTTTCAGCTGAAAATCTTTCAGAAATCTGTAGTAATATTTTATAGTCTCAGTCCTATTGTACATGTAATCCTTTCCTTAAAACTTCAGCTTTTGCTTACAACCAGTCCTAATTCTCTCACTGATGAAAATAATCATGCCCTGGAGCTGTTGTGCCTGACATCTCTAACTCTGTGCTTTACTGTGGAACAAGTGAAAGGAAGCAGCAGAATGTTGACTGCAGTGGAATTTTTGCTACTGTTTCCTTATATTAACAACTGTAATGTTCTGTGATGTGCAGAGGGGTTACCAAATGTCCAGCCACTGACCAGTAGTTAAAAGCACAGTTTAGAGTGTTTTGTTTCTCTTTTGTTTGTGGACAATGAACCATCCCATTCCCATAAAGTTACATTAATACTATGTCTAGTTGTATTTCTAGACAGGTTCAGTATTTAACAAGAAGGTCTATGTTTATAAAGAGCATAATTAATTAGTGAGGACCTCACCTTGACCTTGCTGAACGTATGCTGGGTCAGGGGACTGGAATTAAAGAGGGAATGTAGATTTCCACCAGTTCACCATGGAAATTTTATGTCAGAAAAGATAACAAAAAGGCAGCTGTACAGCTGTGCTAAAAAGGATCTTTTCTCCCTTGTGAACTGGGCAAAGTATTGTTTCTGGGCATCCATGATTTTTATATTCCCTACTCTCCAGCAAAGACCATTATTAAAATGATTTATAACTAACTTCACCTTTTATTGTGAATCTTGAGCTGTGCCTCCTGGGCAGGTGACACAGCCTTACACTGAGTGATGGAGAGCCTACTAAAAATGACAAATAACTTTTGCAGGTACAAATGGTGAGCAGTTTAAGGAGTGGGAGGAACGTGAATTTCCGGGTCCTGGATGTGGACTGGTGCACCTCTGACAAAGTGGTGCTGGCGTCAGACGATGGCTGCATTCGGGTCCTGGACCTGTCCCTGAAACCCTCGTGCTTCAGGATGGACGAGCAGGACCTCATAGGTGTGGTGATGTCTGTGCTGTCAGCTGGGAGATGCTGCTGCACTTACGGTTTGAAAAGGGACCATAAAAATGTTAGAACAGAGAATTGTTTCGTGAAGAGACTTTGATGCCTCTCTAGTGGTTTTCATAGATACAGAGCAACTTTTTTAGGCTTAGGTCATATGGATGGGTTTTTTGGTACAAGCTGAATTTTCTAAATACCATATACTTTTTAATATCTTAGAATAAAAATGAACAAAATAAGACCTTTTTGTGCAGATAATCTGGAATGTTGACTTAAAAAGCATTGGGGTATCAGTTGGATATCAGTTAGGTATCAGTACCTACATCAGTGATACTCATGACATGGTTTTGAAACATTTGACAAAGTGCAAAAATGTCTTTTTTGATTTTTTTTCAGATATCAAAAGCCAATTTGTAGATTGATTCATTGCTTTTCAAACTGAGCTTTAAAATAGTAATATTAGTGCTCCCTTTTTTACCTTATGTTTAAGAGGGGAGTTGAAATATTTAACGGATTAACTAAGCTACATTTTTTATTTTTTATTGCTGGTGTCCCAAATTCTGCTTTTGAGTCAAGCCCACCTTTACTCGTACAATTTCCTTGAAACATTAGATTTCCTTAAAACACTGTAGATTCTAACTAAGACATATTTGGAAAACTGTGGTGTGTGGGGAACTGTGGTGTGGGATGTTTGAGGAAATGTGATTTATCACAGCCATTTTTACTATCAAATGAGTGTTCTGTAATATTAAGTTCTAAAGATTAATGGTTTAAAACCAAGCACACTTAATTTAGGATATGCCAGCTGTAAGACTGCCTGTGGTTTGTCTGCCCTTCTGCCTCTACACTCTGGTAATCTTTTATTTACAGAAACACATGTATCAGATTGCTACTTGGAAGTACAGGGGATTTCTGAATGTTTAATAATCTGTCTGCTTGGTGCTTGTTTTACTCCTCAGTCACTAGGTGGCATTTACTGCACATCACCCAAACCTTGTACTAAATACAGAGTTACTGACTTCTAAATTTGTATGACAGCACTTAATCCTGTAATTTTCATTTTACTTCTTTGCTAATAAACTTCCCAACATCCTTTCCTGATGATGGATGTTAATCCTTGTATGATACTGTAGAAGCCACAGGAGCAAAGCTAAACATGCATTATGATGCATTTGGGTATAGCTTTGCTTATTTTTCAGCTTGCCCTTGTAGTAGCAATAATCATTGTATACAGCTCTACTTAATGCCAGTGTAATGCAGTCCAGGAGTCTGTGGCTACATTACTATGGAATGTCCTGAAATTCTCATTAGATCATGGTTGATAACCCTGTACCTTCTAGGAAATGTTTTTGCCTGAGTGTAGAGATAAGCTTTCCTATCTGCCAACCTGTGCTAGGTGTATGAATAGACTGGTATTTATGATTTTTTCTGGTGCTTGCAAACAACGTGGTGCATTTTCTGTTTCCTGAACACAGGGTTACACTGCACATTAACCAGTCGAAAATGAATCTTCTCCTTGTGTTTCAGAACCTGCCTGGTGTCCCTATCTGCTTGTTCCAAGGGCTTCATTAGCTTTAAAAGCATTCCTGTTGCATCAGCCATGGGATGAGAAATATTCTCTAGATATAATGGACATGTAAGAAGAAATATTTATCTATATATAACATTATTTTTTGAATCCTACATCTTTTGTTGGTCTTTCTGTGAAAATAACTGACAGATTTAAGTTTCCTCACTCTTTAAGACAGTCAAAAAGATAATTGGTTCACTGTTTATTGCTAAAAGTCACAAATATGCTTTAAGGTCAAGTATTTTATTTCTCATGACTTTCAGTAGCACTTGGCTATTGAAAACTGCTCTCTGCTGTAAGGTACTGGCAATATTTTTATGTCATTTACAGGTTATGTTACTTCTGAGAACAGCTGTGTCTTTTTGTTCTAGAAGTCAATGTGGTGGTCAGAATTGGTCCCTAAAGTGTAACTGAAAGTGATGCTCAGTGTGACAAACCTCGACTCAGTGAACCATCTTCACCTTATCACAGGAGCACATTCCTCTGTCCTGTGCTGTGTTTGGGTCCTGCTTGTGGACACAGAATAATGCTCTTGGCATTGACATTTTCATTAATTTTAAGGTTAATTAGTAAAAGAAAAATGGGAAAAGAGAGATTGGCACTGGCTCTGAGGTTGAGAGGAAGCAAAACAAAACTTCCATTACTATTTTGGAACTAGTAACTAGACAAAGAGTCTTTCATGAATGGTTTACCATAGGACTTTGAAAGATTTCCATATATGTTCTTGTGTTTTTCTACTACAAGTAGGACTCTTCCATTTCAGATAACTGTCATTTTGGTAATAAAATAACCTGTATTTGTTTCCCTTTTTTTTTTTTAAATCTAGTGATTATCCAGAGAATGAAAATATTAAAAACCTTCTTCAAGAGCAGCTGAATTCATTGTCCAAGTAAGAATTTTCTTATTATTACTGGAGTAAGGTGTGGAATTCTAAGAAGGCAAAAAACATGAAGGTTGTGGCAATTCACAACTTAATGAAGAAAGAATGGTTTTTGCCTCTTTAAGGATAAGCTTGAGAAAAGACAACTTTTCTTTTAAACAAAGTTAATTTTTATGTAACTCCTAAAATTGGTGCTTGAAAGATACTGATTAGGGTCAGGGTATATTGGGAACTGATCAGTGAGCATTTGAAATTTTTTAAGCAGTACTTCCCAGGGATTTATTCTTCTTTGATATTGGTCCAGACACTGCTACTTAAATACTTCAGGTTTTGGTAGGATATTTAATTCTTCTCTGAGGAAGAAAAGACAATTCTAAAAATCCTTTACTGAAGATACTATGTCAGAATAATGTTCATGCACGTTACTCTGCTTACACAGAAAGGGATTTTGACATTCCATTTAAACCATGAAAATTATAGGTAAAGCTTCCTTTAGTAGGATGGAGAAAGTAACAGCATATTTTTATCCAGTCTGAAACATATGTAGAAAATGTGAATTCATGCATGTGACACTACATGGTTGCAAAACTATTTGTAATTGAATTAATACTGTAATTAGAAAATTACTGCAGGCTAATTGATAGCTTTGTATGCACCCTTGTGGTGTTCCCCTGTATTGCAAGGATAAGGACTTGCTCATGGACTCACTGGACTTGCTTCTCGAGATCAGTTATATTTCAAATTATATATAACTGTTTTCATAAATGCATTTTTTCATTTCAGAAAACAAATCACGTATTTTAAGATTTGGTTTTTTTCACTTTGTGTGTGATATATCCTCTTTGGGTTCAAAACCAACCAACCAGAAAAACTTGCACAGCATTTCATTGATTATTTACAGCCTTTATTGATTATTTATGGCCTTTTCTTTTGCAGTGACATAAAGAAACTTTTGCTTGATCCGGATTTTACCCTCTTGCAAAGATGTCTCCTCATTGCCAGGTAGTGGATTCAGATAACTCTGGCAAATGTTTCCTGGTAAAATCTTGGTGCTGTTAATGCATATCAATGAGCTGAGGTTTAGGTTCTCAGCCTATTCTTCTTTAACTCAGTGCAGTTCCTAAACTACTTCATTCTCCATGTATTGGAGAGTTTTTAGGGCCAAGAACAGAAATTTTACCTTACTGAAACACAGTTTTATTTGCTTACTGGATACAGACAACTTCCTGCACTCTTGTGGTACTTTTATAAATGCAGTTCTGCCAACTATGTTAGATTTACTTGTGCAAAGCCCAAAAATGTAAATGAGAACTTCACAATAGATTATATATAAACAGCTTTTTATTTCAAATATATTTGTTCTGTGTCGTTCTTCTGCCTAAACTGAGATAATTGCAGTCTGTCTGTATTAAAGATGTTTTTCAAACTTAGTAACTTTTGATTGAAAGAGGATATTAGTGATTAAGTGTAAAATAATAGTAAATACCAATTTCCACATCTTCTATGCTGAACATCCACTGAGTTTAATTGCTATTATAGCCTTCCTTAACCTTCTCTTCTTGTAGTTTGTCCCATTGGTAATGCAGATTACTGGTGGTGTCCACAAGAATGCCTTGTCTTTGTAAAAAAATGGGTCATATTTTCATGTGGCATATGAAAAAACACAAACCTGTTTCACATGCTGGTTTGTATCTCCTCAGACTGTATGGGGATGAATCTGAACTGCATTTCTGGACTATTGCTGCCCACTATTTGCACAGCCTGTGCCAGGAAAAGCCTGCAAAGCAAACAGACACACCTGAACAGCTGGTTAATCCTTTGGATATATGCTATGACATACTGTGTGAAAATTCCTACTTCCAGGTATTTCAAAGAGTTCAAAACCAAATTTAATAAGAATGTCATCAGCACAATAAACACTCAGCATTGCAACCTTCTTATCTTGGAGCATTTCTCTGTGCATATTTCACTTTTATTGGTCACATACCACTCTGGATTAAATCATTGCCTGTTAATTAAAAATAGAGGGTGTTCCAAAAACTCTCAAAATACTTACATATCTTTTAAATTAATATTTACATATCTCTTAAATGCTTTGTTTTATTTCTTATAGTAGACTTAAAATATTTTTCCTTCTTTGTCCAGAAATTCCAGCTTGAAAGGGTAAATCTCCAGGAAGTGAAGAGATCAACATATGATCATACCAGGAAATGTGCTGATCAGCTTCTTCTCCTGGGCCAGGTTTGTGGGTAATATTTGAATTTTTTATTCTTCTTCCCTGTGTTTTATGTACTTAACCTATTCAAGTACATTTGTTTTCTAACCCTTGTTTGTTGTTTCATACTTTTATTAACTCAGTGCATAGTTTTTGCCTTGTTGGTATGTTATTACACTGTTGTCTGCCTGTAATGACATATGATAATGTTTGATGTTATCTGCTTCAGACTATTACATTTTTGTGGGAATCCTTTGAAAATTTTTCCATCTTGTGACTGGAAAAAAACCCCTACATTTTCAGTTTCCCAGAAATGACTAAAACATCTTTGGGATAACTCAGTGTGCACTTAGTGCTCTCCTTTGGGTAACAAGGATGTGCCTGAGCCTGTGGCAGGTCTGTACTGAGCAGTGAGACCCTGATTTGCTGGACTTGTACAGTTTGAACTATTCCCTGCTAATGAACTATTCCCTGCTACTGCAGTTGTGCTGGATCCATTTCCAAAAATAGCTTTGGTATTACTACCTTGAACTTAAATGATTTCTGTGCCACTTCACTTTGCTTTTGAGCAGGTCACCAAATCTTACCAGTAAAAGATACCTGAAATATTCTTGATAGTGTTTGGGGTCCTGGCCCCAAGTTTGTGCATCTTTACAATTTTATTTCTTCTCTGCCTGTTTAGATGTTTCTCTCATTTTGTAACTCTGCAGAAGTTTATAATAATACATATTCTGAATTATTTTTTATTTACAGTCATTAATTTACATTATATTCAGGATGGGTTTATAATGCTATTCTTATTACAAATGCTTTATTGAAATAGAAACTTAGTCATTACTGTGCTGGTAGATATTTTTACAGCCTGTTTTAGAATAACTTTCATTTGCTCCATGTCTTAAAAAGGGTAAAAATAGAACACTGACCACACCATATTCACTTTTGTTTGAAAGTCTTTCTATTTTTCTCTTCCCAGACTGACAGAGCAGTGCAACTATTGTTAGAAACCAGTTCAGAGAATGCACATTATTATTGTGACTCCCTCAAAGCTTGTTTGGTCACAACTGTCACCTCATCAGGTCCATCTCAAAGTACCATTAAACTGGTAGCAACCAACATGATAGCCAATGGAAAGCTTGCAGGTAAAATACCACTTTCTGTTTGCTTATAAACTAGTAAATGTGTTCATTATTAAAGCTTCTAGTGGAGATGGGAGAGGAGAGAGTCCTGTTATAACAGACTCTGTATGTTGCATGCGTTAGAATATGCCCTACCTAGAGTAGTCAACACAAAAATAATCAGTAACTCAGTTATGAAGTTCAATTAGTTTTGATTCATTTTCATTGGAAAAGTTACTTCTGGAGTAAATCTTTGGCAGTTGTTTGCAGAAAAGAGGCTGAGCACATAAAGGTATGTGTTTTCCACTGTTCTAATTAAAGTGTGAATTAAAATTTGGTGTCCTATTACAAAGATGAAATATGGACTTAGTTCCATTTTAGTTCAGACCTTGTTTCAAAATGTGTTTTCTTACAAATGCAGGTTAATTTTGCTTAATGCAAGAGTCATTCAGCATATGACAATTGACTGAAATACTCAGAGATGTGCAGAGAAAATACACATGTCTCTATTTGCCTGGAAAACTATTTTCCACCCTTTAGACAAGTGACACTTCACTGTCAATAATTACATCATGGACAATATTAAATGAAAATAAAGATTACCTATGAAATCTGTTTATTTGGTTTACAAAGGGCATTATCTCTTTATGATGAGGAATCCTGTGAACCCCTTTCTATTTAAAACAAAGATAAATGAGAGCTTTGTGTGGTCCTTCTGAGCTCTGTAGCCTGGGAAAAACCCCAATAACAGATAGACAGAAATTAGGAATTTTCAACATCTTCATGTGCTAAGAAGGATACAGAGATCCTTTTTGGGGGGGGAATAATGATGTGATCACACTGTTTTTTCCCCCAACTTACTATATGGGGTGTCTTTCCTCTGCAGAGGGTGTGCAGCTGCTGTGTCTGATCGATAAGGCTGCTGACGCCTGTCGCTACTTGCAGACGTACGGCGAGTGGAACCGCGCGGCTTGGCTGGCAAAGGTGCGTCCCTGCCCAGTCTCCAGTGTGCCAACAGAGACTCCCACTCTCTGCATATGTAGCTCTGAAGCCTCATGAGGGTGCTGAAGTTCTCCAGTCAAATAACTGAAACATCAGTTTGCATTACCTGCATCAGTTCTTCTCATGTCTTAAGCTACAACAAGCCAATCCATCAATCAGCACTGACAGGCTCTTCAGCCTTTTTGACTACACAGGTCTGCCCTGGTTGGCCAGGTTACAGGATTGGGGCCTAAAAGTGGTTGGAATACTCAGTTTTCTAATTTTTGAGCAGTGGTTTGTGAAATTGCATATAGCTGCAGCAGTACAGAGTTTGTAATAAACTACAAAATCCACTCCTGGAAGTGGAAAAGTAACTGGGCAGTGACTTTGTGCTGAGCTCCATGTGTGACTTGCTGATTTTTAAAAAAAAATTGCATCTCCTTCTGTTCTGGTATGCAGATATAAGTACAGTAAAACTACCTACACACAGCACTAATTCTCCACATTATAATGGGCAAGAGTCAGTAAGGGTTTTTCAGTCTCTAAGTAAAGTTTCTGTTATGTTTCCCAAGGAAAACATGGAATCTAAATGAGTAAATTTTGCTTGTAAAAAAATGGAGATGTTTTGTCCCTAAGTCTTCAGTAAAGGATGAAAAAAATTTTTAAGTTCTTCATACTTGGAATTTTAAAATGCTTGAGGTAAAAATAAGGTTGATCACATGTAAAAATGGAGTGACCAGAGTGGAGTATTTTCATACCTATATATTTCTAAGTTTCCCTTGTTTTAATTCAAGGGATATGTGTACTTTTTATTAAAAACTGATAATTTCAGATACTTTTACTTCTGCCCCAAGTGTTGCACTGGAAAGACTGAAACAGAAGCAGACTGCAGTCCTTAGCAGCAGCTGAGAACTCACACCTGGCTCTGCCATCTCCCACAGGTCCGTTTGAACTCGGAGGAATGTGCTGATGTGTTGAAGCGTTGGGTAGATCACCTTTGCTCTCCACAAGTCAACCAGAAGTCCAAGGCCATTCTTGTCCTCCTGTCACTTGGATGCTTTACAAAAGTTGCAGAGATGTTGCACAGGTAAAGACGAAACAGCACAACCTGTATTTTCTCTTGTCCAAAACTGCACAAGATTTAGTGACTCAGAAGTCAAGGAGGAGGAAGGAAGGGGCTATGCAGTTTCTGGCACTGGTTTCTACTTTAGCATGTTTTTCTGGAGTTGAATTTAACCTCAGGAGTGCATCATTTCTGTAGGCTGCAGCTGATAGATTTTTAAATTTACTGCAAGCTTTAAGATTGCAAGCACCCACTGACCAAGCAACAATGATTTATAGTAACTATGAATTTTTCTGAGTAACTTGAGCCTTAATCTTTCAAACAATTTGGATCAAATGTCAGTTGCTTGAGTGCAGGGAGGAAGGAGAGATATAAGAAAGTTTTAGAAAACCTCTGTGCAAGTGTTCTGGTGCAGTAACCTGCAACACTTTCCTGGTTTGTATCCTAACAAATGATTCTCTCTGTTTTTTTCCATTTAACAGCATGAGGTACTTTGATAGAGCAGCTTTATTTGTAGAAGCTTGTCTGAAGTACGGGGCATTTGAAGTTAATGATGATACAAATATCCTTTTCTGGAAATCCTGTCTTTGCATCTGTGTAGTCATACACAGTGAGTATGTGGGAGCCTCTGTTGGATGGATTGGTCTGCACAGAAATAGGAGTTCCTACTTCTGTTTTCCAGGTTGTGTAGTTTGAGAAACAAGTTAAAAGGAGTCATTTGCATAAATTGATATTCTTACCTCACCCTGATACTCTGTGAGGGCTGTGTCACTTTAATACAAACTTGAACTGAAAAAAAATACTGTGATAGGACAAAAAAGAAAGGATGATAAAGTGTTATTGGAAATTATTGCTGCAGCCTGTATAGTGAAATAAGTAGTTCAGGTATCTTTTAAACATTGTATGTTCAGGAAAAAACAATCCCTTTATTGGATCCCTCTGTACACCATCTTATTGTTTTAGTGACTGATGTCCTTTATGAAGGAGTCAGTTCTGAGACAGTGCAAACAAAGAAATTAAAGGTCAACATCAGATGAGCATTTTCAGCAGAAAATATCTTGAAGGTATCTAAAGAATTCCGTATCTAACCTGGTGTTCTGGAAGCTGAGCAGTTGCCCTGACTTTTGTATTTCATGCAATAGATAATAATGTATATGTAAATAATACCTGATCCTGCTTTATGGTCATCACTGATGGCAGCTTGTAAATAAAAAAGCCACTAATAAGTCATGAGATAACTTCAAGTCTAATTGACAAACAAATCTTATAGTGTGACCTTAATTTTTTTTTTAATTTCTGTTACAAGTTATGCCATTGTGTATGGTAGGTATTTTTATATATCTGAAATGTGTCTGCTTTAGTTTATATCACTCTGCCTATTGCCTGTCATGCTAATTTGCATTCAACAGCAGGATTTAAAGCAACTTTTTTCTCTCTATTTGTGCTGAAAAATATTGGATTGACACAATTGGCAGCAACATTCAGCATTTTCCCCTTGGGAGAGCTAAGGAGTAAGAAGGCAAAAAAAGATTCTGAGTTTTTTTCATGTTGCTATTAATTTGTGTTTTCCTTAATGCTTCATTTACATAAATTGATCCATGCTGTGTATGCAGATTATGCCAGAAGCTTGAAGCTCCTGGGCTTTAAACAGGGAGCTGTTCTCTTTGCCTCAAAAGCAGGAGAAGCTGGAAAAGAGATTCTGACTGAACTGAAACAGCCTAAGGAGGAGGTGACACAGGAGTAAGAATTTCATGGGTTTGAGCTGTTGGGGTTGTCTGTCAGAATGAGATTCCACTGTGTGAAAATACATTTTTCTCTTGGATCACTGTAATAGCTGAATTGTGTGATTTGAGCAAATACTGTTAAATGTGTTTGAAGTCAGAAATAAGAACTGTGTTATGTTTCTTTTTGCTAAAATTTCATCATTTTCACAAGAGGAGGAAGAAACCTGTAATAAAATTGTACAAGAATATTTCAACTTTTTCAACTGTAGCAGGAACTAAATTTTAAAGTGTCCATACCTGCATAAAAGTTGTAAAAGTCTAGTCCATTTACTTCTAAAAATCAGTTCTTTATAGTACTTCAGTACTGTTGTATTTATATGTATAAATGATTGAGTCTGTACTATAAAATTATAAATATATTTAAAAATAAATACAGGTCACAAAGCACACAGTTCTTCCCTGGAACAATGTGTTTTCTCAGTCCAGTTTTTCAGTTTAAAATCACTGTTCTTCTCAGTGGATTCACTGTAATGACATTTCAGAACTGTCTGGAATGAAATCTTTAACTTAGAAATTTGTCTCCTGACATTCCAGAAATCCATGAAACGTCCTTTTTTTTTCCATTAAGATGTTCGTATTTTTAAGTGCACACCCTGGAGATTAAATTCTGCCTTGTGTTGCCTGGTTTATGGAATCAAAAGATGGGAAATCGTATCCCAGGAGCAGCAGGACAGAACAGGCAGGGCACTGCTGGTGCTGTCTCCAGTTAGTTTTGGTTTTTATTTGAATGTGTGATTAACAATAGGTTCAAAAAGGCAAAATGCTGCCTTTTTCATTAGATACTTTTTATGCTAACACATCTTATGGTCCAGATACTCAAGGATGCCACCACAATCGTCTCCTCTCATTTTTGTGCCAGTATTTTGATGTTCAAGTACATGTTTGCATTATTGTTTCTTATGTCAGATATATTTTTGCTGTGTATTACTGATGAGAAGTTTTACAGCTGGGGAGTGGATGCTGATGTTACATTGCCCTTGCAAATTGAAGACTGTGGCATGGGAAAATTAGTCTTGGCTAAAAAATTAAATTCTTTTTCCCAGCTTGTTGGAGCTACTGAAGTTTAGTATGTTGTAGTAAAAAGAATCATATGAAATATCTCTTATTTGAATGTAATTTGTGGCTTGTCTACTTCTAGTGCATTGGATTTGTCCTTATTTGAGTATTTGTGGACAGGTATCTACACTCCTTCCTGGAGGAGCATCAGATGCTCTGGGACATCTCTAACTGCATAAACCTTTTGGTTCAAATCTAAAATAACATTTCTAGTAAGATTGGAAAGGTTAGACTTGTCAATAATCATGGTGAATATAAATGGAAAATGTGAGTTTCATCATTCTAAATGCAAGAGTTCTAATTGCAACGTATCTGATTTCTTCCTGCCACATCTTACATGGATCATAAAATACTTTGTTCAGTGTATGGTGAGCTATGCTTATATAGTTAGTTTAGCTTGGGAAAATAAACATAAAAGGAAATTTGCCTTAAGTATTAACTGGTGAGAAACAGAATTAAGCAAAATTTAACTGTCATGAGCAGTGGCCTGAATTCTGTCTCACATTGACTACTCTGACACTCCCCAATTCCTGCTCTTATTTTTCGTAGCAGTACCCATGGACAGGGTTACTCCACAGTTACTGTAAGCACACACAGGCTTGTTCTTTGGCTGATCGTGTGGAATTGTTTGTCAGTGAGTCTCTGGAATAAATCTGCTTTAATAGACACTTGGATTTGTAACTAATGTTTTTAAAGAAACACATTTTCAAAGCCTTTTAATACTGAATGTTTCTATAAAGTGTGCAGGCTACAGAGTACTGTGTGGCATTTTCAACTGAAACCTTGATGCTGAAAATAGAGTGTAAAAGTGATTGAAAAGTTTATTTAGATAATATTGCAGTCTCATTACAATAATAAAAAGATTTTTAAAATCTCTGTGTGTCTTGATTTAGCACAAAAGTGTCATCTGTTGCCCTGGGGATTGAATGCTGATTGTGTAACATTGTCCTTGTGCCTTCTGGACAGGAACAATGCTCAGGGCCTGGGTTTAATAGAGGAAGTGATTATCCTTTGTACATCTGAGTCATATTTTCCATATTAGTACTACTGAAACATTGTGCTTGAGTATTATTAATTCCCAAGCTTTACTAGCAAACATAAAATTTGTGTGGGTTAAATTAGAGCAGGACATGGTCTGGACATCCTGATGTTTGAAAGGCACGAAAATAAGTGATGAAAGAAAAACCCTTCCTTTGTGTTTCTATGCTACTCCACAAACAGTAATCAGAGTTAAGAATGGGTTGGGCTGGAAAGGACCTTAAGATTTATACATTCTGGTGCCCTGCCATGGGCAGGGACACCTCCCACCAGCCCAGGTTGCTCCAAGCCCTGTCCAGCCTGGCCTTGGGCACTCTCAGGGATGGGGCAGCCACAGCTTCTCTGGGCACCCTGTGCCAGGGCCTGCCCACCCTCACAGGGAAGAATTTCTTCCTAATATCTGATCTAACCCTACTCTCAGTTTAAAGCCATTTCCACGCTTGTGTCAGTACGTGCCCTTGTAAAAAGTCTTTCTTGTAGGCCCCAATTAGGTGATCTCAAAACGTCTTCTGCAGGTTGGACAATCTCATTTCTCTCTTGTATTTTCTCACAGCAGAGGTGCTCCATCTCTGATCACCTTAGTGGCCCCCCCCAGGATTTTCTCCAAGAGGGTGATGATACAAGGCTTTTCCTTCCTGGCTGATGGTTGTGAGCTTTGTCCCTGAGGCAGAAACACCTCAGAAACAGGAATGCATCCAGCAGTGCTGGGATCCATGGCAGCCAGGACTTGCCTTTCTGCATCCTCATTCACATGGCTTTTCTCTTGGCTCTTAGGATGGTTTTGTCACTCTGTCTCAGAAGTTGTTTTGGAAAAAGCCACATAACTGTCTAGTTTATAATTGTCTTGTACAGAGTCAAATGTAGGAAGCCTCTCACTTGTATGTTTGAAGGACAAGCCTGAGAGTTTGGAACTTGGAGAGGGAACTGAATTTTTTAAGTTTCAAAAAAATATAAATTTAACTCCTTTAAATCCTTCCTCAGAGCACTGTGAATGGCTCACGTAGCCACAGAGATCTCTAATCTGTATTTTCTACGTTTTGCATTTTGAAGCTGCTGTCAGCACTGAAGGCTGTAATGAGTCCATAATTCTGGAACCACTTTTGACCATTCTGGGCAATGAGGAAATGATGGAGGAACTGGGTTTGCAAGCCAATGTATGGACATCCTTTATGCATTTGTCTTTGAATATGAGTTTTGTAACTTAATTGACTGTGATGCTTGATTATCAGAGCAGAGCGTTTGGTAAGTGAAGATTGAGTTGCAAAAGGGAAAGACTTTACCTGTAAATAAGGAGGGTTTTTGGGGATTTAGCTTGTCTAGATTAAGAACTTCTAGCTGGAGAACATCTCGCAGTATAACTAGTGATGGTTACCCCTTTTATTGTATTACATGAACAGTTTTGGACTTCCATAACCCACAAAAAAAATGCATAGGATTTATTGGATGTGTAAGTTGTCTTAAGTTCAGTGGAGGAGCTGAAATTTGTACATCTCTGGAGCTCCTTCAGTCCTGCAGACGTTTTCTTTCTGCATCTCTGTACTCACATTTCTTTTTTACAGCCTGAGAGAAGCTTATGGTAAATATTATCATGGGAGTCTTTGGGCAGTATGTAATTTTAAAAATGGGGTTATTTCTTTTCAATTTCTGATGTGATTCTTAAAGAAAGTAGGTCCAAATTGTTTCAGTTTTATAATGGATTTACTTATTCTAGCTGTCAATGTCTAGAAAGTAGTCCATCAGCTTAGCTTCAGTGAAAAAAATTGGAGTTGTAACTGGAGCATGATGAGCTTCACAATTGCAGTCTAAATTAATCATATTAATGAACAGTGTCTAAAATTGCCTAACTTGGGTCAGTTTCTGAAGTACTTCTCAAAAAATTTGGGTATATGATGTCTGTGTATGTGTATATTTACATAACACATGTAATTGATTCAGGGGGAATAATCCATTGAAAATGACAACAGGAGTTATTGCAGTGTCTAAATGATTGTACTGTATTGCAAATTATTTATAATTTCTTACATTAAGATGCAATCTGCCAGTTTCGAGACACTGCAGCCAGATACAGGCATGTATTACACGTCGAGAAACCTGGCCCAGAATGTGGATGTGTTCAGTGTCTGAGAGATGGTTTAGGTGTTGTTTTGCCGTAGTTGGCTCTAGAGATGGAAAACAAGGACAATCACAGGTTCTTTCATGGGAAACCAGTTTGGTTTGAGGGTTCACTGGATGCCTAAAATTGTATTTTAAATGCTGAGCTAAAAATTTAATTGCTGGTGAGAAGCAGCATTATAAAAGCTTGGAATAGTGTAGGGTTTGGGGGTTTTTTAATAATTATTCTATTACTTTCTCAGAATAATTCATCACAGCTTTGATATTAATGTGAACCTGGTGAGAATATTCATTAATAAGTTCAGAGTAAAAAATTTTGTATCCATAGATCTAAGTAATGTCGTACACTTCTTTAATGAGACTTATACAGAGCCACTAGGATTTTTGAATTGGGACTTCTTGGTAGTATGTTGTTCAGTTTCTACTTAAAAAGTGAAGGTAGGAGAGAGTTTCAATTTCTAAGGATCTCATCTGAAGGCAGCAATGTTAAGCAGAGCTGAGATTAGGGAGTTCTGCCATGTAACAGTTTCCTTACTGTGGCACATCTTGCTGTGTTATGTTTCCACTGATTTCAGTCTTGATAATTTTAGATAAACAATTACGACTATGTGATACTGGGTTTATTTCCATGCTATTCACTGAAATTGGTGGCCCCCTTTCATAGGCTAAACTTCCCCCTCCACCCTCCTTGTTACTCCTCCTTCCCTGTGAATTCTGCAGCAGAATGTGGGGTCAGGGCTGATGGAGAGGAGCAGCTCCTGGACAGGGCAGCAGATGCTGCAGGAAAGGGAGGGTTGTCTGTCAGACAAACTCAGCAGGTGGTAAAGGCAGAGGGATGTCAAATACTTCTTCGGTGCAACTTCATTGGCCCAACCTAATGGTTTTCATTCTGGGAATCAGATCCCCAAGTTGAAAATCCTTTTTTTCCATGTCATTGTCACTGTTCCTTCATTTAGCAAACGCTGACTCCAGATCAGAGCTGTTCCCACTGGCAAACTCCATTTCAGTGGCTGCTTTCCAGAGAGTTATTGAGTGATAATATTATACATTGTTCAAACCAGATGCCAACAGGTGTTTAAAAAAAAAAGGCAGTGTTATTACTTTTCACTGCAGTGTAGCAGGAGATAATAGAGTTATATTGGACTTGTCTGGCTCCTATTTCACTTGCTGCAACTAATAAAAAGCTACAGGCAACAAATTTCAGTTGCAAGAAGGTCGTCTTTGTACTTCTTTTTTTTTTTGTGAGTGGTCACTTTTTTCCAACACTTGTTTCATAGTTATGGCCCTCGTGAGTCAAGGTTTTTTTGCTGTGATAGTGCTTCATGAATCCAACCACAGGCTCATGAGTAATAGTGTATTTTGGTGACCCTTTGAAAATATCACAGCACCAAGGCTGACACTTCAGGAGGGACATTGAGGGGTTGAAGTCCAGCGAAGGGCAGTGAGGCTGGAGAAGGGTCTGGAGCACCAGTGCTGTGGGGAGCGGCTGAGGGAGCTGGGGGTGCTCAGCCTGGGCAGGAGGAGGCTCAGCTGTGACCCTGTCACTCCCCACAACCCCTGACAGGAGGGTGTAGCCAGGGGGTGGGTTGGGCTCTTTCTCCCAGGCAACCAGTGACAGCACAAGAGGGCACAGTCTTAGGCTGTGCTGAGGAAGATTTAGGTTGGACATTAGGAGGAAATTCTTTACAGAGTGAGTGGTTGGCCATTGGAATGGGCTCCCCAGGGAGGTGGTGGAGTCACCATCCCTGAAGGTGTTTAAGGAAAGGCTGGATGTGGCACTGAGTGCCATGGTGTAGTATATGAGGTGGGTTTGGGTCATAGGTTGGACTCCGTGATCTCAGAGGTCTTTTCCAACCTAGGTGATTGCATGATTCTGGAACTTGAAGAACTAGCATGTATTCTTTATATCCAAGCTGTATCAGAATGTTTTGGTGATAGTTTCCATAAATGCATCTTCCCTAGGCTCTGTGTCTCATCTGAATTTATTGTGTCATTCTTTTCTGTTGCTTCAGCTCTAGCATTTCCTTGTGCTAGGGAAAACAAGCAAGATTGCTGCTGCAGATGTCGTTTTCCAAGACCAGCTTTTGATCTTCTTGTCTCCTACATGAACCTTTTCCTGTTGTACTACTTGGTGGTTTGGTAACCAACTGCTTTTCTTTTGCAGAATAAAATTGCCTTGGGAACAAGATAATGTGTATTGAAGCAATGGAATGAATATTTGGAGAACAACTGGGGATCTTTGGGGGTGGAAAATACGGTTTATTTAATAATGATGATAATAGCAGTAATAGTAGTAGTAGTTGTTATTACTGTCCTCTTTAACAGAATTCCTTTTGCCTGAGGAAATCCTTGCAGAGTAGCTATTCCAAATGAATTTCTGGGGGATAAGGGCATCCTGGCCCCTGGTATGCAGCAATTAATGCAGCAGTTTAGAGACTCCTTGTTGCACAAGAATTCCACTCCTTTTCCTGCCAGATAAAGTGTCTTTGTAACCAGAGAATTATGAATGTTGAAAGTCATATGAACATAAGTTCATATTTTAAGAATAATTTGATCTTTCCTCATAATCAGAAGGACCCTTAGAACTTCTGCATTATTTTTGGCCTTCGCTGACTGAGAACAAAATCAGAAAGCCTTTTCTTGGCCTCTCAGGATGACCAGGCAGGGGTTTTTCTAATTGAAGAGGTCAGTGGCTTTTGATGCTTCTCTTGCTGTGTATCTGCTGCTCTGCTCCCTGTTTTGGGGCTGCAGACAGAGAGGGCTGAGCTGTGCTGTTGGCACATGTGTTTTTGGCTGGAGAGAGCAGACTTGGCTGAACTGCCCTGCTTGGAAGGGGTTCAACCTAAAGCCGAAGCCACGTGCTGAGGGAAGGTTCCTCTGAGCATCCACATCTCTGCTGAGCCAAGATCACCCCGTCATCACTCTGCAGTTTCTTCTGAACAGCTTGAGATGAGCCAGTTCTTTCAAATATGAACACTATTGATTATTTTTTTACTCTTGACTAATAGGAGAGTTTGCCCAAATACCTTTTCTGCTCTTAATTCTTTGAGTCACCTGGCACATCTTTTTAGCTTTTTGGCTGTATCTAATGTCTTTTTTTAAATAAAGGAGCATGTCCTGTCCACCCTCTGAGCTGGGAGCTATGTGGTGGCACAGGCACAGGGCTCCTCCAGCCCCTGTGGAGCTGGATCCATGTGGGATGTGCTCTCCTGCCCTCACTCCTTCCCTTTACACCCACAGTCCTCTCCACACATCCTAACTCACGTTGTGCTGGTGCTTGTAGGGCAGAGCCATGAGAGAGGCTGACCTGGCTGGAACAGGCTGGGCTGTGTTTTAAAGGCTTTGTGGGTTGTGCTGGCTCAGTTCTCTGGCCTGGTTGCCCACGTGCTTCCCCAGGCACAGGGAGGTGGGCACTCCAACTTCAGGCTGCCTGTGCAGCCACAAAACCACACTCTTGGCCTGAAACCTGGGGAGAGAGAAATATGTGAGGGGCTTGGGTTGGGTTTTACTTGGAATTACAAAATGTGACTTGCAGAATGTGTATTTGAAGTTAACAAGGTAGATGGTGTGTGTCACCAGTAGCTGGAAATCATTAAAAGGAAAAACACAATCCCAAAACACACACACAAACCAACCAAGAAAGCAAACCAAACAACAACCAAAAAAAGGGTACAAATTTGCAAATCTCTGAGACTTTTCTTGCATCTGAAATTTTAACTGATACCTCCAGTAATGGCAATGCTGTATCTTGGCATCTGCCCCTTGCATGCAGTCCCTCCCTGGCACACAGAACAGCTGATGGGTCTGTAGTACTTGCTTGCTTGTTTCTTAATACCTGACAGACCAGAAATTCTTTTTCTACAGTCTGAGGGGATTGATTTGCAAATTATCAGCACTGGTTTTTTGTTTTCTCTCTATTGCACACCTAAATAGGAACTGCTGCATGCAAAATACTATACAAGCCAGCTACATTTGTGCAAAGAGGACAGGCATAGTCTGCCTCTCCAAACTGGGACAAAATGGTGTATTTTCTTTCTCTCTTCCCTCTAGAAAAATAGTTCTTAAATACTTATCAAGCCAAGGAGACTTTCTGACTGTTTCTTCCAGTTCTGTTCTGTGGTTTCCCTCAGCATCTGCTTTCTTTTTCCACTGCAAAGTCAAGCCTGGCTTTGATTAAAAGCCAGCTGAAAGGCAGATTAATGCTTTGCAAGGAAAAGCAGCCTTGCTAATATGAAAAGAGAGCAGGAAGGTAATTTGTCAGGGTTCACCTGGTCCTGGATGTGATGTTTTCTGGTAGCAGCTTTTTCTCCCAGTAGGACTACGCCAATGTCCATGGAGTTTATTATTATTCTGTGCCACAACTATCCCATCAAAAAGCCAAGACACATTCTTTGAACTTAACTGAAATAATCTGTTTATCCTTTCTAACTGCTTTGCAGGCAAATTCCTCAGCCAGAGGATTATTTCTAAAGTACTTTTTCCTCTTTCCTGTTCCACCACATTTTCATGTTTGATGAACTTTTAAAGTGTTTGTGTTTCTGTAAAATTCCCGTGGTTGGTGATAATATCTTATGTGACTTCAGGAACACAAGTCCTGTGAGGAGCAGCTGAGGGAGCTGGGGCTGTTCAGTCTCGAGAAAAGGAGGCTCAGGGGAGACTTTGTGACCTCCTACAACTCCCTGCCAGGAGGTTGTGGCCAGGTGAGGTCTAGCTCTGCTCCCAGGTAGCAAGGGATAGGACGAGGGCAATCAGCTTCAAGCTGTACCAGGGGAGGGTCAGATTGGATTTGAAGAAAAATTTCTGCACTGAAAGAATGGTTAAGCATTGGAACAGTCTCCTCAGTCAAGGGGTGGAGTCACCGTCCCTGGAAGTGTTCAAAAAACTAGTGGATGTGGCACTTCACAATATGGTTTATTGGGCATGGTGGTATCAGGTCAAAGGCTGGACTTGATGATCTTGGAGGTCTTTTCTCAACCTTAATGATATTATACGATTATTTACTTTCTTATCCTTATTATTTTCATTATAATTATTATTATCATTATTTTGTCTGTTACTGCCCTCAGTCATCTATCATGAGCACCTTCCCTTTTAGCTTCAGTTTTTCCTAAGACTCTTGTGCCAACCTTTGAGGTTTAAACATCTTATCATGAAGAGCCTTAATAAGGTGTTATTTCATTAAAATCCTGGCAGTTTGCAGCTCCTGCAGGAGAGGGCAGCAGAGCTCAGCAAATGGGGAGGTTTGGGCACCACCACTTGCACTGTGAAACACATTGAACCAAGGGCTCGAGTTTTCCCTTTCCTTATTTTAAGTTCTTAAGGAGTGGCATCTTCCAGGCACCAGCCAAGCAGAAGCAGTCTCAGATATGGATTTTGGAGTCAGCTATAAATAGCTGCAAGGTTGTGGAAAAGGAAAGAAGGGCATTGAGGCTGTTCTGTTTTCTTACAAGTAGGAGCTCAGGTCATTATTAAACACAATAATTCAAAATCTGTTCTGATTTAGCAAGTGAAAAGTGCTTGAAAATGCATTAATAAGTATGATTTAAAACATTATTTTGCATCTAATGCTGGAAGGGCAGGGATTGCTTTAGAACTTGGTGTCTGGTTGTGGTCAGGTGTAGTTCAGTTTATTTCTGTCCTGAAGGATTTCCTCTTCATTATTTACAGTGAAGGGGAGATTTGATTCCTAAAAAGTGTTGAGAGTAGATCTAATGCACACAGAAATTGCAAAGTGTGTCCTATGTGCCATCAGCAGAAGTAAACTGTTCCTGCATTTACCTGGAGGGTCAGGGCATGCCTGTGCCAAGATGCCCAGTAAGCTGCTGGCAGCATTGCTGTGAGCCAGCAGAGACCACAGTGCCTTCTTCTTTGTGTCTGTGTAGGAAGAAGAAAGGAGCAGAGCAAATTTATGTCAGGAGAAAAAAATTCTTTCCAGAGAGAGTGCTCAGGCATTGGAATGGGCTGCCCAGAGAGGGGATGGATTCCCCATCCCTGGAGGGTTTTCAACTGAGCTTGGCCGTGGCACTGAGTGCCATTATCTGGTAAAGGGACTGGAGTTGGACCAAGGGTTGGACTTGATGATCTCGGAGGTCTTTTCCAACCCAATCGATTCTATGATTCTCTCTGATGGTTTTCAAGTTCTGGTATGGGTGTTTATGGTGAGCAGCAGGTGGTTTGTGAATTTCAGTATGAATTTGGCATATTTAAGTAAACTAAAAAGTACTGGGAGCACAACAGGCCGAAGACACCAGTGTGTTTTGGGCAACAGATATGCTGGAATAATCTTTATTATTGTTCTTAAAGCTTGTAGCTCTTGATTGACACTAAACTCTCCTATATCAGCTTCACAGCATCCCCTCTGAGGGGATACCAAACCGAATAATTTCTCTTTCTTGTACTTGTCATGGTGCTTAAAGTGCTACATGAGATACCTCTGAGCCTAGAGCAGTTTCAGTTCTGCATGAAGCAATCTCTGCATTTCCATCTGGAAAACAAACACAGAAAATGTTTCATGTTTTTATTAGAAGCATCTAATATTTGCAACTAGAGACAAGAGTCCAGAGTGGTCCCAGTTCTGAGGTCCAGCTCTGGTTTTATTCAAACTGTTTGTGTCTCCCTGTGGAGCTTTAAGTGGAGGACAGGGACAAGGAGGTTTGATCTGGTGCTTACAGAAAGCATCTCACTTGCTGCATCCAGTTCTTCAGCCAGCATGGTCAGAACAGCAGAAATGGCAGAGCAGTGGATCTGATATTAAAAGGACCCTGACTTTTACTCTGATAGCACCTCCAAGGAGTGAGACATTGGAACATTTTGCCCAGAGAATCTGTGGGTGCCCCATCCCTGGAAGTGTCCAAGACCAGGTTGGATGGGACTTAGAGCAACCAGGGCTAGTGAAAGGTGTCTCTGCTGTGGCAGAGGGTGGAACAGTGTGGTTTTTAGGGTCTCTTCCAACCCAAACCATTCCATGATCCTATGATCCTCCTACCTCTTCAGAACCTCCTCATTTCCTTACCCTTTATGTATTGCAGGCTTATGAATTATAAGAGCTTGAGGACCAGGTAGGTGTATTTGTACCTTGCACATTATTTACACCATTTCTCACAAAAAAAAGGAAAGAAAATGCACCAAAAATCCTCAGGACAGGTACTGTGCAATGTCTTTACAAAAGGAGGGTTTGTGACAAACAAAAAGGTAAGTACTGGCTGATTCTTTCTTCAAGCATAGATGATGTATTTTATGAAGCAAGTAATTTAGTTTTAAAGCACAAACCTGCTCATGCTCAGACTCAGAATCTAGGGATTTAAAAAGTGATTATATATAAGGAGCTCTTAGTCCTTATGGAATTGGCCCCCTCCCAATTCTTAACAGGCTCTGGGCTCCTGTTTGGTGTCTGCCCAAGCACTGAGGGTTGGCAGTGGGTGGTGGTGGGTGAAGGGCTGCCTTCTGTGGCACCAAAAGGTGCTCCCATCCCCGTGGGTGTGGGGGCTGCTTTGTCTTGGCTCTTGGGAGCTGTTCTCCCTTTGGGCTTGTTCTCCAGGAGTCTGAGCAGGGAGTGAAGTGCTCTGAATAATGAGTGTTCCTGAGTCTCACTTGCAGGTCTGCCTTGGAGCCAGCTCAGACTGACAGAGCTGCACCCCAGGATAAATTGCTTACAGAAATGAAGATGATGCAAGCACTGGCAATGCCAGGGGAGCTCCCACCCAAAAGCAATTCTGAGGTCACTGATGCAGGCTTTGCTTAGCTCTCCTGTTATAAAAGCCTGAGAAGTGGATCTCCCTCTCCCAGCAGCAAAGTTGAGCCACTGCAGGCAGGGCTACACCAGTTCCCCTGGTCTGTGCTTACAGGTCTGGCTGTTTCTGAGGTTTGGTCATTTATCCTCCCTCTCGTGAATCAGGAATATCTGCTCTGAAATGGTCCATTCCATTTTCTTTTTAAAATATCAGTTTCTCAGGGCTTCTTGCTCTGTTGGTAGGAACTCCTAAAGAGACCTTATGGTAGATTCCTTAACAGGTAAGCAAAAATGCCATGGTTCAGCCTTGACTGATGGAAAGGCCAGAAGGCTTATAAAGACAAGCAGCCTGATTGAAATCAGCTACTGACACTTCCACAAACTAATTAAACCAAGCTTGAACAATGTATCTAATGCTTTGATGCATGGGCACTGCTAGAACAGTGTCTGAGGCATGAACACACCAGGTGGGACTGCAGCTCCTTCCAGGTGACTCCAAGCCCCATCCAGCCTGGCCTTGGACACTTCCAGGGATGGGACATGCTGATAGTCAAACATCCTGTTTCTGTAGGGAAGTTTCAGAAAGAGTCTGTGCATGGAAGATGTGTGCAATTTCTTTGTTACAATGTGCAGTGCAATCATGTGGTGCATGGCACTGAAATCGTGGGAATGACTCCCAAATTATACCTTGAGATAACCTTCTAGAGGTTAACAAAATGAAAAAAAAATCATCTATCTTGTCTCTATTGTATGTAAGTTTTGCCTTAGTAGAGTACGAATATTTTCCAGAGTAACTAAATGAGAAAAAAGGGGGGGGGGGGGATCCAAATTTTTTTATTTCAATTTTTCAACAATTGCATTTGTTATAGAGATGTTTGACTAACTAAACAGCTCTTAAAAACATTTACAAATATATCAACAAAATGATCCTTGATGAGAATATCCTTGTGCCATATAGAATCTTCAGTAAACACACGTCCAAGCCATCTTTATCTGAACACATATAGGAGTAACTCATCAGCAGGGAAGGAGCATAGAGCATGGACTGCAGTGTTTTCCTGGGACAGCTGTTGGCTCAACACACAGAACTGATGGACACCACTCGGGGGGGGCCTGTCACAATATTTCTAGTGAGGAAAAGAGACTTGGAATTCCTGCAAGTGTATTTATTTGTCAGCCTCAAGCTTCTTAGCCAGTGTATAGAGGGTGAGAAAGTGATTGACGATATTGGCCGACCTTGTTTGTATTAAAAGCACGTGTTGTTTCCCCACTAACACAAACCAAAGCCAGCACTTCTGGAGCACAGCTATGGCAGGGGCTGAGCACTGCTGTGCTCCAAGAGCTGCTGTCGTCCTTGGGCAAGGGCCAAAATAAGCATGGCTGGAGCAAGGGACAGTGACAGTTTTCCTGTGGTACATCCCAGAAACTCTGGTGGCTGGGAAGAATGGAGGAACCTCAACAGGAGGGTTTTAGATGACAGCACTCCATGCACTGTGAGCAACAAATGGTGTGATTTAACCACCTGTATTGCTGACAATGCCTCAGCTGCTTTTCAAGATCCAGTTTGTCACTATTAACTTTTTTTACCTACTGTTTTCTTATTTATAAGAGGAACTGGCTTTCCTCTAGCAAATCTTCCCCATCCTTTTCCTCTTTCAGTCCCTTATAAATGATAACTGTTTTCACAGAGGAATGACTTACACTGAAAGCCTCAATTCCCTCCAACATCTCTCCTTCTTTTCACCTCCCTGTAGGATTTCATCCTTGCCAGCTCTTCTCTCCAGTTCCATGCTGCTTATGTGTGGAACTTTGGAAAGCAGTTTTCTTGTCAGTGTCTCTGTGGCAGAGGGTTTTATGGCAATAATTAGCTCAGAATGAATAAGATTTCAATTAATGTCCTTTTGGATTTTTGTTTGTTGGCTTTTGTTTGGTTGGGTTTTTTTAAGTTTCTGTGTGCAAATCATGGGCCGCTGTTTAATTCTGTCTTCCAAACTTTTAATTCTTTAAAGTTTTGCTCTGTTCTCTTTGACTAACAGTGTTGCAGGTTCCCTGTGAGAGTCCAGTTCAGGATTCAGTAATAAAACTGAGTGAAGAGTTAATTGCTTGGGCTCTATCCCATCCTATTGTCTGTCCTCTGACTTAATAGCTAAAATCCTTAAAATGACATGGCTGATGGGAACAGTTGCATTCACATGAGGTGAATAATCTCCAAGAGAGCTTTTCAAATTCGCTGTGATGCATCTTCAGGATGTAACTGAGCAGAGCTTTTCTGAAGCCAATTGCACACCAGCTGAGGGTCTGCCCAAAGATTCCTCATCTACCACGCCTTCACTAAATTCATTCAAGTTATCAAAGAGAATCAAATGACAGTGGATGGAAGAAAAAAATAATAATAAGATCAGCAAAGAGAAGTCATATTTGCTTTGAAAGTTTTTAGAAAGGGGTTGGATTCTTTTCTGTACGTTTAGCAGGTTCTGATTCAGCTCTGGCAGTAATTATTCAGAGGAGAGATGGATTCTCTATGAGAGAGAGAGAAAATACACATAATTCCCAGGGAGTCTTGACAGTCTCTGCAATTATACTGATTTTTGACATCTCTGGACAGTGGGAGAGGATAAAAATGAAGTTCCTATTTGATATACATGAATTCTTAAGGCAGAGAAGCCAGCTTGTCTCCCAGAGTGCCATGTGATGTGCCCCACGGTTTCTGGCGAGGCAGGAGGTCAGCTCTTAGATGCCCTCTCCAGATTCTGAGGCTCATTTCAAATTCCAGCTCCTGCTAGAAACCTGTGTGCTGTATTTGCACACTGAACTGGCCTGAATTCTGCTTTCAGCCATTCATCATGAGGGATGTTTCTGTGTGCCAAAGCCAGGGGAGAGCTGCTGGGTGCCAGCCAGGTCTGACCCCTGGGCCAGGAGCATTGACTGGGACAGTGCCTGGCACTGCCAGGGTCCCCCAGCTCCTGACTCTGAGCAGACCTGCGGATCGTGTGGGCACAGCGGGATGGATCCTCCCCCAAGGTTTTCTCTGCTCTCCCCCTGCTTACACAGTTTAATCATTTGCCACTGCAGCTCTTTTCAAAGAGCTGTTTGCAGAGGCAGTGAAATGCAGCATTTGTGGTGCCTTTGTCCCAGTTATTCCCATTTCTTTGCAGATCCTGCTGGAGAGCTGCGTGGGAGCTCTGCCAAGCGGCTTCCTGGGCTCCTTCCCGCTTGGAAGTGCCTTCCCAAGGCATCCTTTCCCTGCTGCCTGTATGTGAGCTGAGCACAGGGCTTCTTGTGATGACATTTCAGTGTCTGAAAAACCCCTTCTGAACTTCCCAGTGGTAATGACTCCTTCAGTAAAGACTTTCATCAAGCAGTCGTTTGCAATACCAGGCAAGTTACCTTCCCAAGGTAGATAAAACCCAGACATGGATGTGCTAAAATTATTTCCCATGCTGCTAATGGATCCCTAGTCACATGTTCCAGTGACATTTCTATACAAAAATAATAGATTGAGCTGTTCTTTAATGGGTATCAGTGCTTATAATTAAGCTAAATTCTTGTCTATAATGTTGCTGTTTCTGCATGGTCTCCTAGAACGATGTTTAGGAACAGCAACTTTCACTACTCCCTTCTATGAGGCAACAAATATGATATTCAACACCACTGGGTCACAGAATAAAACAAAACTCCCAGTGGCAGCTGTGACTGATATCCATAAGGAATATGATTCATGTTAAATATTGTTTACAGAGTATAAAGCATATTTGGTGTGATGCTGCAAGGACTCACTTTGTCCCACACTGTCAAGTGAAATCCAGGCATGAATTCAAATTGAGTGGACACATTGTATGATCATTAGTGTTTGTTGATGGATTTGCTCGGTTGGTTGGTTTGTTTGTTTATTTTAAAGCAGAAGCTGTCATCTTTTCTAGCTGGTAAATCAGCCACTTTTATTAGCTATCATATTTTCCCATTATGTGCCCAGCAAAATCTTTTTACCGTGACCATTTTGCAAATTAAACTTGATTATTACAGGAAAGTTGTAACACGTGGTTTAAGTCAGTCAGATATGAAGCTCTGAGAGGAGAGGAACACTCCTGGTGCAGTGCTTGGTTCCTGCCACAGCACAGAACAATTTCACCTGAAAGCTGGTCTGACCTCACTGCATTATGTGTAAGAGTAGAGGACTTAAAGTAAGGGGAAATTGAGCCAATAAGAATAAAAAATTTACCATAGGAAGGCTTCTCCTTAGGACTGTTGACTGTATAATCTCAAAAGGGATGCCCCAGCCTTTGCTGGCAGGAGGTTTGGATCCCACACCTTTCTCTGCCCCTGAGCTCCCCTGTGGGCAGGTCACTTGTTTTCTTTCCTGCTGTGCAAGAGAAAAAAGTGAAGATGATTTCTGTCTTCCTGTAACAAATTGTCTGAAGCCAGTGGGTTAAAAAGTGCTGCATAACAGACTCAGAGTTTACAGAATCCTAGTGCAGATTCAGCACTGAAAAGACACACCAAGCAGGTGGAAAACCATATAATGTATTTTATTGTATATTCAGTTTGTATTATTGCAATATCATGCAATGAGAAGTGGTTGCACTTAGAGAACCTTTGTTGAATCCTTCAGTGACATCTCTTGTGGACATGATGTGTTTGCTGCCAGTGATTCACTCACAAGTGGCAAAGTAGACACTTCATTCTGCCTGAAACATCCCAAGGGGAAGGAATTCAGGTTTCATAACAGACTGTAACTTAATAACATAATAACAAATATCAACAGTCTCCAAATATACGACTCATTAATGGCAGAGAAGGTTCCTGTGCCTCAAGTGCCCAAAGCAGCTCGCATGAGCTTTCCAAAGCAGGAGAGATCTTCTGGGAACAGGCTCTTCCAAACAGACATAAGGTAGGCTGGTTTCCTGAAAAACAGGATTTCACTAAAAATAAGCAACAGGGATCATCTTAGGACGAGGCAAGTTAAGTAGTTGGAAGAACTTGTACCCATAAAACTGTCCTCATCCCGATTCTTCCAGTGTTGTCTGGCTCAACCTTGGTTAGAAAAATACACAAAATTCACCAAAATTTTCTGTGGTGTGAAAGAAGCAAAACAATTTTCCAGGAAAAAAAATTCAGGTAGGTGGGTCAGCAGGGCCTGGGGAGTATTTTGGTGCTGATGATTTATAACTACAGTGAATAATGTCAGCATTGCTATTCAGAGATGAACTACCCCTCTCAAACCCTTGAGGGTTTTGTTTAAGTGCAGGGAGTCAGACTGTGCTCATCATCACTGGTTCAGACATACACAAATGCACAGCAGGGCAATGATATTTATTTTTAAATGGATGAAACTCAGAGATTGCATTTAGTAAAACACCTTGTTCTGAACAGAATGTGGTTTCCTCCATTAACTTCCAATTTTGCCTGCTGTATGTGAAACTGTACTCATACAGAAAAAATGTGAGTAGAATATATTACAATTGTCATAGATGATCTTTATAGAATTTAGGGATTACTGCTTATAATTTCCCTCTGGTAGCATTTTGATCCCAAATTTAAAATCCTCTGAACAAAATCAAACCATGAGCTAACTAAGCTGGTGATTGCCTTAGATTCCTTTTGATCCTTCTGCAGACCCAGGCCTAATTTAAAGATTCTGTTCATCTATTTCAATTCTTTGTTGCTTTTTTGTTTGACTAAAAAGGTAAAAAACTGGAATTAAAAATAATTAAAAAATAGGAAAAAAAAAGAAGCCATGCTGCAACTTTTTTTCCTTATAAATCCATTCATATATACAGCAGTGGCACAAAATTAACAGGCAGAAAATATTAATTAGAAGAAATGGCCTCAAGTTGCACCATGGGAGGTTTAGATTGGATATTAGGAAAATTTACTTCACTGAAAAAGTGGTCAGGCATTGGAACTGGCTGCCCAGGTTGATGGTAGAAGTGAGAGTGAAACTTTGTGTTGTGCCAGCCTGCCCTGTCACACGGGGAAACACAAACAATCTCCCCTGGTTTCCATTCACTATGGGAGCTTCAATACTGAGGAATGATGTTGCCTTCTGCAGGTGTTTGATTTGCAGTGTTGTTTTATACTTCATCTTCTACATTTAGGTAGCACAGAAGTTGCATGACCTTCAGCAGTTTCTGGCCCACAGCACACTGAGAGTTTTGTAGAGGTCTGTTTGACCAAAAGGAGACTTATCAGTTTGGAAAGTCCTGCAAATTTATCGTCTTCTGAAAAGAAGTTTACCTCTTACACTCTGTCCTGAAAATATTCCTAATCTCCCATCAGTCCATGAGCCTGCATTCTGTGGGCAGGTGCTTGTTTGATGCTGTGGACCAGACAAAGAAGTGTCTTTCCTGTAGCCAAACCTCACCTGGAGTCAGTCTGAGAAAGTGAAAGCTGAAGAAAGGTTTTTATTTTCCCTAGAAATTCCTGAAATTTTCATGGAATCATAGAAGAGCCTGGGTTGGAAGGGACCTGAAAGATCATCTTGTTCCACCCCCTGCCATGGGCAGGGACACCTCCCACCAGCCCAGGGTGCTCCAAGCCCCATCCAACCTGGCCTTGGACACTTTCCAGGGATGGGGCAGCCACAGCTTCTCTGGGCAACCTGTGCAAGGGCCTCACCACTTCCACAAGGAAGAATTTTTCCCTGATATTCAATCTAAACCTGCTGTCTCTCAGTTTGAAGCCATTCCCCCTGGTCCTGTCACTACATGCCCTTGTAAAAAGTCCCTCTCTGTCTTTCCGGAAGGCTTCCTTCAGCATCTGATTCCAAAACCCAGTCTTACAGTTAACATTGTCTTTTCTGGGAAGGAACTTGGTCAACAAGGACATCAGACTCAAGTCAGGAGCCTGAAGGTAACACGTACCTGTGGGCCACTGGCCACCAAGCTGTTAAATCTGCAGAAGTATTTGCTTTCCCATTGCATTTGGGAGGGCAAAAATCTCCAGGTAACCTTTTGTTTTTCCAAGCTATTGCAGAATTAATTCCTGTTGTCTTGTCACTCCCAACTCAAAATTCCTCCCTGACCCCTCTCTCCCATTTCCCCAACAGCCTCTCTGCAGCTGGGACGTGACTCAGGCTCAAGCCCTGCTACATCTTTGCTGACGCAGCATCTCACCCAAGACCTTTGCAGTGCCTGGTTGTGCAACAAGGTAACCACTCACCAGACCCCGAGCCAGCCTTGGGCCAGCAAGGTAAGGGAGGGAGCACAAGGCACTGGCCAATACCACTGCCATCAGCTCCAAAAACATTTTCTCTGAAGTGGTTTATTCTCACTCCAGATCAGAGGAAGCCAAAAGGGAGTGCTGGCTTGAAGGCATACACAGTGTGTACTCATTAAAGAGAGGCTTTCAAGAGAGGAATGTGTGAGCTAATGCAGGCCTAGAGCAACAGTAACTCAGGCTTCAACAAGTTAGGTGCATTTTTGGGGCTGTGGCTGATTCCTTGCCCCTGCTTGTCAATGCTAATGATCTCCTGCTAAATGAATGTTCAGCTCTTAGTGGTCAAGATATTCAACAGTTCAATGGACAATTCCCAAGTTTACAGAATCACACACCATTCTGAGTTGGGAGGGACCCACAAGGGTCATCGAGTCCAACTCTTAAGTCAATGGCCCACACAGGGGATTGAACCCATGACCTTGGTGTTATTACAACCAAGATTTAACCAACTGAACTTGTCAGAGAATAGGTTTCCTTACACCCATGGGCCAGGGAGGTGGCATGTAAACACACAGGGTTGGTTGGTGTCCAAGCTCCTGTTGGAGAGTGTACATGTGACAGAAAAAAAACAAAATTAGAGCAGAAGCAAGACACATTTCAAATAGCAAGCACCAAAACCATCAAAGCATGTTATAATGTCCTTGTCCCTTAATATCTTGAACCAAGAATTTCTAAAGGAGGTTTTTGAACCTATACCAGAGAAGTTTTATTTTTAAGGAAACCAAGGTACATTTATGCAAGGAACAGCACAGGTCGATCATCCAAGGGCAGAGGTTAAAATGACTGGCATCTCATGGTCTCTTACACTCTAGTTTTGTGTCTGCAAAATATATTTTCACTGCCTGTATAAATTACACTCTCTAGTTTATCTTAAGAGACATTGCCTTTTGAGTTTCAATTGGCATCCAGGTATTCCAACATGTTCAGCCATAAACTCCTCCACACAGATCACACGTCTGAACTATTAAAAGCTTTTGTTAAAAGGGGAAAAAAGTATGCTCCTGAGCCATTGGAAAGTTCAGGAGGTGAAAAACATTTCCTTCTTCTATAAACGACACGTCTGAAAATCAAGTGTTTCATTACAATGGTCATTTGGAAGCTGCAGCTGGCAGCTCTCACCTTGGAGGAAAAATGGTTGTGGCTTTGACAGTAGTGAAGTAGCAGTGAATGAACATGTGAGAGAGCTGACAGTGTTCATAAAGATGTGGTTCTCCCTTAAAGTGAGCTTTAATTTGGTGTCAGCGGACTTTCTGAAGAAAATATTAAGGCACAAATGAAAATATGTCTGGATAAAAATTGATTTTGGGACAGAAGGAGTACAAGGGAGGGAGGGAGAATGATTTCCAGAGTATTGGGGCTGGAAGGGACCTCAGGAGAGCTCTACTCCAACCTTCTTCTTTGAGAAGGTCAGCTCTGGGATCACACCGGGTTGTGCAGGGCTTCCTGGGCTGGGCTGGAAACCACAAAGGATGGAGGCTCACAGCCTCTTGGGGCAACCTGCTCCATTGGCTTTATGAGGGAAAGATTCCTGTCAGCATGTTAAGCCACTTGACTCCAGATATTTGAAACCACTGGACAATGTGACCACTCTTTGAGACAATTCTCTTTCAGGTAAGAGAGAGGAAGATACACCTTTGGGTTTTGGGAGCAAAACTTTGTCACCAGACCACTGTGTTTTGGGAGAGAATTTATCTGACCTGTCCTGAGGGAGCTACTCCAGCTAATGTAGGATATCTCTGGGAGGCAAAGCAGGAGGGATTGTGTTGATTGGACCCTTGCGGGAAGACTGCAGACAGGAATTCTCACTGGTGGTTTTCTTTGCAGTATGTCATGTGGTGTCTGAGCTGGCAGGGGTGCTACTGCCTGTGAGATGGAGTCCACCAGGTAGGGAAGGGAGAAACAGGAGCTGGCTCAGAGTGCCAGATGGAGCTTTTTCAGTCTAGTCCCTGTCTAGACTCAAGGAGCTTTCTGAGGGGTTTCAGGTGCCTTCACCACCACAGAGCAGCTGATCAGCCTGTCAGAGGCTTTAGATCTGGGCCTTCCATGAGCTGGGAGTTTTCTAGCTGAGTGCTGGACCTTACAGGGCACAGCAGAGAAGACATTCCCTATTTGTTTCACCTCCCACACTACAAGAATACAGCAAAGCTCAGAACCTGCACCCAGTTTTCAAGTTAAACACAGAAAAGAGCTGAAGAGCAGGAAAATTATGGAGTAGCAATCTCAAGTCTTTGGCACACAGTTATAGGGTGTTCCAGCACAACTCCTGACACAGTCACAGGGTGTTCCAACACAACTCAGTTACAGGGTGTTCCAGCACAACTCCTCACACACTCCAGTTTAAGCATCTGTGTAACCATTTGGCTGACCAAAGCCAAGAACTCAGAATATTGTATAATCACATCTCATGCTGATACCTGTTAAAATACGTGTGTGTGTGTTATTAATCCTGATATCTGGACGTAACTTGAGCTGTGTTGATAAGTCCCCCAGGGTTTTCTTTTTTTTTCTCTATTTATTTATGCCTCTCTTAGAATTCAGCTTAACAGATTGTATACAAATATCAATGTTTACTTGTCCATGGGAATGTAGGAGGTAGGAATTTTGAATTTATTTACTTGTTGATACTGATGTCTTGGGGCTTTAGAAGCAGCATATATTTTCTTTTTAATACCTACCAGTCATTAGATTTTATGGCCATTAAATAAATTCTTTGAGGAGGTATTCTTAACATAAAGGGTCACAATATGATGGTTTATTTTGATGCTCTTTTCTATACATATAAACTGATTTTAATGACTGATTATACAAAAACTGATTTTTTTTTCAAATGCTTTGAAAAAGTCTGTTGAAAAATCTAAATACTTATCAAGCTAAAAGCTGGATTTCTGATTGATTTTTCTCTGTCAAGTTTGACCAGGTAGGAATGGAGACTGATGTTTTAGAACCTGTTTTCCATATGAAATGCTATTGTAAATGGAAAAATTTAATTTTAAAGCTTTTAAGGAAATAACAGCAGGTTCTCAAAAAATGTTTATTCAACTGAGTGGTCTTTACCTTCCCATTCCAGTTACTATGGATGAGACCTTTCCTATGACTGAAGGTTGCAAGACTGGATCCAGAGTAAATACTTGATTTAGCATCAGAGTATTCTGAGTGCTTTGAAATGTTATTCAAGATATCCTAAAGTATATTTATAATTTACTGGAAATGTTTGCTGTTCTCAGCTTATTTTTCTTTCTCTCTTGGTAGTATTTGAGGTATACTTACTCCAGCTGTAGAACAGGTATTTTCCATTTCCTTTGAACACTGTCAGCTTAAGTAGCCATAGGTTAGAATATATTCTTTTTATAAAAAAATAAAAATGGAAACAAACCCCAAACTTTTTCAGTTTCTTTGATCCTAAAGAGAAGGCTAAGATCTCAAGCTGAAATGTAAAATAAAAAATACTGAAGTGTAGTCTGAGCCATGGAATGGGTTCTAATATGTTTGTGACTGTGTTTCCAAGCAGTCATTCTGAAGCCTCCTGAAGGCTCTCTGGGGGGAAATGGCATGTCACTGGAAACTAGACACCTGTGCCAAGAGAGGGGTAGGAGAGCATGTTTCTGTCTATGCTGCTTGCCCAGGTTTTGAAAATTAACTGCCCAGCTCCTTCCAGGCTGCCTCCATGGAGCTCTGACCTCCTTCTGGGATGGCACAATGTCTCCTAAAGCTGGGAACAGTCACCAATGCTCAGCTCTCCATGGCTGACTCATCATCACTGCTCCAGCTGAGAGGGAGGTGAACCAGGATTTCTTTCCTCCACAGTTCCCAGTTGTCCCAGAACTGTGCAGATCACTCCAGGCTCCTGACTTTCCTGTGCTGAGGTATCACCCATCTCCCTTGTGGAAGGTGAGTTATTGTGCAGCCAGGAACACAAACCTCATACAGCTGAAAGGGGGAGGCAGTTGGGGCTGTGGGCAGTGAGACTTTGAGGATTCTTGTTTGGTGCCCATCACGGTTGTTTCTGTCAGGTGAAGCCTTGGAATCACAGAATGATTTGGGTTGGAAGAGAACTTAAAGATCATCTTATTCCACCCTAGCCATGGGCAGGGACACCTTGCACCGGCCCAGGTTGCTCCAAGCCCTGTCCAACCTGGCCTTGGACACTTCCAGCGATGGGGCAGCCACAGTTCCTCTGGGCACCTGTGCCAGGGCCTGCCCACACTCACAGGGAAGAATTTTTTCCTAATATCTAATCTAAATTGACCCTCTTTTTGTTTGAAGCCATTCCCTCTTGTCCTGTCACTCCAGGCCCTTGTCCCAAGTCCCTCTCCAGCTCTCCTGGAACACCTTTAGGCACTGGAAGGGGCTCTCAGGTCTCCCCAAAACCTTCTCTTCTCCAGGCTGAACACCCCCAGCTGTCCCATCCAAACTCCATAGCAAAGATGCTTCAACCCTATGATCATCTTTGTGGTCTCCTGTGGATTTGCTCCAGGAGGTCCATGTCAGCTCTCCCAGGATTCTTCCAAAAGATGCAACCAATAGGTGATTTGTGAATTAGGTGATTTTGGTAACAACAGTTTAGGTACAATATGGAGATCTCTGTGCTCTGCAATCACTAACTAAGACACTCATTTCTGCAGATGTAGCTCCTAAACATTGTGCTTGTCCTCGGCAGTCCCACTGAAAGGTCTTATTGGTGAGTAAAACCTATATATTTATATTTTCTAATAGCATATTAACGCAACCTACTTGGTGCTTGTCTTCATAAAAAAATTGTTTAAGAAACTCCTTCCTTACAAACCCATTTTAAGATGCTTCACTGAACTATTCTTTCATTGGTAATATTTAAAATTCTCTCTAAAGCTCAATGGTTCTTGAGAGAGCAGCACAGTGCTGGGTCCATGCACGAATGCAAACACATGTCCAGCCAGTATGTTTTTGTCTATAAATGTGATTAATGTGCTTGGGATATTTCTGCTCTAAACTAGACTGAACCTGAGCTGACATATATATATCAAGCAGACTTATCAAAGCAAAGAGGAGCCTGGAGTGGGGGAGAGGCTCAGGATCAGACCCTTCACCTCCACCCACCTCACAGAATGCTCCAGAGATTTATTTTATTTTGACTGTGCTGGTGAAACCATTCACTGCACATGCAGGTTGAGATCTTATCAGACAAACTTTAGTGCAAAGCACATTTTGCATTCAAGCTGTGAATGCTGGAAAACAGAGGCTTATAAGGACATTGCTGACAGAGTTTGGTGTTGCAGTAGAGTTGATGCCAGCGTGGTTGGTTAAAATGATTTTGGTTTTAAGGTAAAGATTTGTGTTTGGTTTTACATAGCAATGCCCTGAAAAAAAAACATGAGGGAAAAAAAAGAGGGAAAACATTACTTAGGATGAATCATAACAATGCTTTAAAAATGCTGTTAAGACTTAAGGCATAATGTAGATCCTATAAATCTACTCTGCATTCTTCTACTAGGAATGACTGACTTTTATGAAAACTAGGGATTGTAAATCAAGGACCTAAATAAGGGGGGATTTTGACATGTAAATATAGATTATACATTAGCTGAGCCCAGACTTGACTTACCCCTGGTTCTATGGGGGCCACACAAAACAGGCATTTATCCTCCTGAGCAACAGTTTCACCTTGTAAAATCTGGTAGGCAAAAATATAATTTATCATTTCACTAGGGAGAAACATTTTTCGTGGTGATTTGGGAAGGGGCTTTGCTTGCTCTCCTGCCTCACTGTTCATTCAGTTCTTGTTCAGGGCCAGGTGTGTGTGTTTTGAGGAGGTGGCATTACTTCTGCAAGCACTCCTGGAGCTCTCTGAACACAAATGTTAACTAGAAGGATAAACTCAGCAAGAAGGATAAACCCCTCACACATCCACACTCACACCCCTGTTCAGTCTACTCAGGTGGAGTTTGCTGTTCCAGAAGCTGCTTTAAGAAGCAGCTTGCAGGCTAAACTATCTTTCAAAATCCATTTCGATACCCTTAGGAAATGCCAACAGCCTTCCATGGTGTTATCCCAGATTATCTTTGCCCATTTGCATCTTTGGCCTCGGATTCCTGTGTGCTCGCCCAGTGCCATAACTCACCTGGTGGGATGGGAACACTCCCCTGTCCCTGCAGCTGCTCAGGGCAGCTGGGCACAGCCCTGGCACTGGCACAGCAGCCAGATTGCTTAACCTTATCTGCTTGGAGCTTCTATATTTAAACAAGGAGGGCTCTTTGTCGTTGAACTAATAGAAAACATAACCTGACTGGATTCCTGGCTTTTAAAGAAAGAGCATCTATCACTTTTATGTGGCATTTCAAAGAAGAAGGGATTTAATAATGCTGAGAGACAAAAAAGGGAGGCTGTCTTAATGTACAACCAGCCAGCTAATGATTAACTTCTCCTAATACTTAATAGGTTTATGGCAAGAAAAACCCACCAAGCCCAGTGCCACAGTGTGGTTCAGTGTTGTGTGAAGGAGTTTGCTGCACTGTCTAAAGTGGTATGAAACCTGTGGACAGGTGGGCAAGATTATATGGTAGACTTAAAAAAAAACCCCAACATGCAAGTAATACTCTAAAGCCTTTAAAACAGGCGGATGAGGAGTGCAGCAGGGAGCCTCCAGCCTGCAGGAGAGAGCAGTGGAGGCAGATCATCACTGAAATACCATCACTGAAATGAAGGTGTAGTCTGAAAGAGGAAAGTTTAGATAAGCTATTGTGAAGAAATCCTTACCTATGAGGATGAGGAGGCCCTGACACAGGTTACCCAGACAAAATGTGGCTTTCCCATTCCTGGAAGTGTCCAAGACCAGGCTGGATGGGGCTTGGAGCAGCCTGGGCTAGTGGAAGTTGTCCCTGCCCATGGCCTGGGTGTTGGAACTGGGTGATCTTTCAGGTCCCTTCCAACCCAAACCCAATCTGTCTTTGTGAGAAGAACCTGCTGAGTATGTTCCCCTCTCAGATTAAAATAGAGGCAAACTCTTCATCTTCACTCCTCCTCCACTGGAAAAATGCCTTCATATGTCCAGTTTCCTTTTATGAGAGCATACTGCAAATGAGGGAGAAAAAGGTATTTTGACTTTGCCAGTCCGTTGCCAGAGAGATGAAAGCCCCTAAGCTGCCTTCTCATGAGGATGGTCATTGTGTGTATTCTCAAAGAAAATTATTTAAATGTGAATTAGTTGTGGTCAAAAGTCAAAAGTCTTATTTTGTCAACTGTGGGCACCTTCTGAGACCTGTTTTCTTCTCAAGCGCAGTGTGTGGGTCACTCAAAGGGCAGTTTGGACATGCTTGTCATGATTTTTCCTGGGAGGGAGTCCCAGCACTGTGCATTCCCTGCTGCCATCTGAACGTGCAGCTTCACTCTGGCCTCTTCACATTTTGGTCCAAACCCCTTCAGAGGTGTGTGAACTCCTGTGAACTCAGCTCTGTGCTCAGGACAGGGGGCTCTGGTTATTAAACACTCTTTCAATGTCTGGAACAGCTTTCACCCAAAGACCTCAGGACACTCGACTGCACTCATGATTAACTGCACACTCCACACTCTGTCCCAGTAGAAAACACCTGGCAAAGCCATGTCAGCTCTGAATATGCTTTCCCAGCATGAGGACATGGTGAAGAGGGACCTGGACTGAAATCTCATTTAAAGTACTTCAGATGTCTCAGCAGCTCCGCTTCCCAGCTCTGCATTTTGAGAGGCCCTTGTCTACACCGTGATTTAAAACATGCTGTGGAACAACCACTTCCAAATTCAGGGACAATACAGGTGGCATGTACATAAAGGCAACATGCCAAATCTGTTTGGTGGTTATACATGTGAAGGACAGTAAGAGGTTTAGGGCATTGGTGTATAATTTGAAGTCCTGGTTTCCAGCATTTTCCTTTCCCGTTACAGGATTTTGGAGAGAGAGATGAAACCAGTTCTGCCTCTCTGTTTCATACACATTGTTGTTGCTTGAAGCAAAACAGGTTTCTCATGCAGAAAAATGCACTAAAGAGTGACCTCTGTCCCAGTGTCAGGTGGACAACCCATGTTCAATGACTTCCACTGAACTGAGAGCCATCAGAGGGTGTAGGATCTGCCTAAGCTCCCTTGCCTTACCCTGGGGACCTCCTGCAACACAGAGAAGCCTTTGCCAACCTTTTGAACTCTCTTTGTATCAGTCTCTCCTCCATACAGATGGTGGTTAAAGGGAATTTTCTTGATTTTTCTTTATCTTTTATTGGCTTTTTTTCAGTTGCATTTGTTCTCCAGCCCAACCTGCAGGTGAGTTTGCCATCTATGAAACTGGATTTTGTGTCTTTGCATATCCTTGAAAGCAACTGTCAACACTGATCTTTATAAGTCTTCTACCTCCTTTCACTCTTTCAGACACAGTTAAGCATAAAACCACAGAGCTGCACAGCCAAAGGCTTTTGCCAGTTTTCTTACATGGCTGAGGTTTTATAGCCATATCACCCTTAGGTGTGAGTGACAATCCATAAAACCCCAGCAGTGAGAGGTGGAAAAGGCTGTTGGATCACGGGCTCCACTTCCCTGCCAGGGTGGGATGTGTGACAGCTGTTTCAGCTCTAAGATGTACACAAGTGTCATTAATTACTGTGTTTGTGACCTAAGACTAAATCCTGGGAGTTCTGAGCACCACCACCTTATAGTATGGGAGTCCCAACAGCCCAGTTCTTCCCAACTCAGGACCCCATGGTTTGAAACATGATCTCCTGTGGTCACCCCTCGATCAAGCCCATGGATGGATTGGGTTGTTCACACAGGGAGTAGTTTCTGTAGCTGGTGACATTTAGGCAGCTCGCTGTACCCACTCAGGGTGATAACCTAATCTGGCCTTGCCTATATTTAAGTCAGGGAGGATTTTCATTCCACTGCAGGGTAGTTCATTCACAGTTAAGTGTGTTCTTTCCCTCCTTAATAGTGCAAATCACTAGGGCCTTTTATTATGATATTTTCTGCAAAGCATCTTTGAAGCTATTCATTGCTAGATGGATAGTATAACATTTTTCTTGAACTTGTAGATTTAGAGGGTTTTTTCTTTTTCCTAAGTAAGAGTGAAATTCTCTTACTATTTTACAAGACTCTGAATGTATCTGACACAAAGAAAATAGAATTAAAGCAAGTAGTAACTAGGCTTTTACCACAATCCTGTTTGCTCTTTGATTGCACATCAACTGTTGACATTAACAAGCAGATATGCCACTTCCATGCCAGGATTTCATTTTTGGAACATGAGATCAGTCTGACTGTGAAAATAAATATTAAAGAAAACTTGGTCATTAGAGTGCTCAGCTCATAAAGGCCCAGTGCTAAGAAATCTGGGCAGCTGCTGCCACCCCACTGAGGCTCTCTCAGCTCACAACTCCCACTCTCCAGACCTGCATTGCAGTTGTAATTTTGCAGGTAGCCAACATGATCCCATTTCAGTTTAGAGTTACATGACTTCAGTCTCCCCCCAGCACTGTATTTAGGGTGAGCTCTTTTCTCCATGCTGCAAGTATCATTTCTTTGACTATTTTCCAGCTGTTTCCGTACCATGATATCCTGGCACTTCCTTGCCTTGTTTTGTTATAAAGCAGGAGACCTGTTTTTTTAGTTGTTTCCCTCTCTTTTTGAGCTTCCCCAAGTTCCAGAAATGACCTCACAGAGAGTTCCAGCCTGCTCCATCCCTACTCTTCCCTCCCAGAATCCTGTGCAGAAGTTAAATGTGCCACATGCTGTCCTTGCCTGATCTGCAGAAGATGTTGGGGCATAAGAAACTCTTGGGTTAATGGGACACTGGCAGTGTTACCCCTGGGCTGGCACTCTTGCTTGTAGAGCAAAGACTGGTTCTAGATGAGGAAAGAAGTGACCAAATGCAGCCTTTGGCTCTAGGTGGGGACAGTGACAGACAAGTTAATTCAGCCTTTGGTTATCACCTTTGAATATGTCAAGTCTTGATGGAGACCTACCTTTGAAGGAGCTTCCCCACAGGTAGACCCTTCTTATCTGTCACTGATGCTCTGTGAGTGTCCTCAGCTCCTGTCAAGATCAGGGTCTGAGGAAAAACTAGATGAAAACAGTTAAGTGAGTAAATATCTAATATGAAGAAAAATGAGAGGGAAATCCTCTTCCCTACAGTTACATTTAAAGCTGAACAGGGAGTCCTGAGTTGAAAGGTAGAGAGAGAAATTATTTTTGAGCTCTTGTTGGAGGGAAGTGTTGAAATGAGAGACCCTTGGGGTTAAGAAAGTTTTTATGCTCAAGTAAGTGGTGGCTGAGAAATTACTTTAAATAATTTCAGTAAAACTGGTGAGCAGGGAAATTAATTTCCTTTCAAAGTATGTGGTGGAAAGGCAAAGCCTTGGGTTATAGCTCAGACAAAAGGAAAAGGTAAATGCTTTCCATTAGTTCCTTGTGCATGTCATACTTCTACAGACATCTTTGCAATTTATAGTGCAGAGCTGGTCTGAAGCACAAGCTCACCTTGCCTGACCTCCTACACAACACAGGTCTGAGTCTGACCCTGTAATTTCTGCATCAGGCACCTCTGCCTCTGTTTGAGCTCCAACATGTCGCCAAGATATCCATCTAGGCTTGACTGGGAGGCTGCAAAGAGAGGAAATCCATCACCTCCTTAGGTAGCTGTGTTTAAATCACTGAGATAAGCCTGTACATCTGAGGCTTTCCCTGCAGACCAGACAGCAGCAGGAATTTGCTGAGGAGGCCAGAGCTTGTGGGAGGGTGGGAGGCTGCAGATCCAGAGGTGAGGAATGGAGAGAAGGCAAAGTGCTGCTCCAGTTCCAATGCAACAGAATTGGAACAGAGGACTTAATGTGAAATGGATTCTTCACAAAGTCAAAGGGCTTTGATTTGTTAATTAGTTGGTTATCAAAGTTGGCATTGATTGGGTGACTAGGCAGTAATGCTACAGGGAGAACTAATTAAAAGCTCTTTGGGAAAAGGGAGATGATGCTACCTATTCTATTTGGGTTTTGTACTATCTGATTAAAAATCATCTTTTCCTGTCCCTACTCTTTAAAAAAACTGCTTTCAAAGTACTCTATTAATGATTTTAGCATTTTGGAGACAAATTTGATGTCTATACCAGAGATGTCCATGAAATTTAAGCCCAATTAAAAGACAACAAAGTTGTCTGAAGTGAAATTGCATGGAATAAATTTATTTCAAGCTAATAACCTCCAAATTATGTTATTCTCTTGTAGTGATAAGCATGAACCCAAAGTCCAGTTCTGTTGTTATTTATATCTCTATAACTTCATTCACAGTTTCTCAAACCTGAACATGAAGTTTCATCTGGGCTAATTCCAATAGCATTAGAGAATATAGTTTTTATATTATTTAAGCAATATAATTTTTACCAAAGCTGGAACACAGTGCCAACTTATAAGCCATCCAATGGCTCCACATTTTTTTATGTAGATACTTTGATATGTTTTAATGTATTAAGGTGGTTTCTTGTCTTTCTGTTCACCCCCACCTTTCATGTACTATATCTTTACTGTATACCCATAATGTTCTTACATTTTTGCTTCATTGCTTTTCCATCTCCCACTTTCCTTACTATAGACCTCCTGTTTGTGGAGCCCATCAATCAAACTTTAAATCTCAGACAAAACCAATCAGCCCAAGTGGCTCCTGAGTGCAGATGGGTCAGTGTGGCACAGCCCAGAGCAGAAGCTGCTTTGTGTATGGTGGTCCTCAGCTGGGGCACCTTTGGTGGGGCACTTTGCTCTGTTTCCAGGGTTTCTACAAGGTCCATGTTCATCCTGTGGAGCAAATCGTGGGTGCCTCAGGCAGCAATAACAACAGGATTTCCTCTGAGGTGACATGTGTGTAGAAACGCTCTTTTCAAGGACACCACCACCTTTGGACACCTGATTTCACTTTCTATTTGAACAGCATTAGCTTGTCAATTCCCCATTCAGCTTTTTCATGCCTTTTATTTGTTGTTCCACCAGTTACATCTGGAGTTTAAAGCAGGAGATTTAAATCCTCAGGCTTTAGAATGAAGTCACTTCCATCTTCTCCTACTAAATTTGTTGTTACCCGGGTTAGCCTTCCCACTGGTAGTTCTTTAGACTCTCTCTCTCCTGCTCTTTTTTCTGACTACTGACATCAAAAGGACATTTTGAAATATTTCAGATGGCTGAGGTAACACCAAGGTTATATTGTTCCAAGAGTTTCTCTGTTCACCTTCACCTCCTCAGCGTTATGTTTGCTTTCATGCTGTAGAAAGAGCCACCCCACATTTTTAGTGCATCCTAATTGTACATAAACGACTGTGCGGGCATTTGTAAGCTGTTCTGGTTTGTTTAAATACAAAAGCCTTTCTTAAAATCAGTAAATGCCTTTCCAGGTTAACAAGATTGCCTCTCCGCTGAAAACTACCCAAGCAACCTCTCTGGTGTGGGTTTTTTCCTCACAGAAGTCTCTTAAGTAGAGGGAGAGGTTCATCACCAGGTCAAGAGCAGCACCTTTGATTTGCTGGAACAGGCACCCAAGGGCCCCACACAGCGTTTGGTGTCACCCCTTGTCAGAATTGAGGTGACATGTTTATGGGTGGAGGCATCAGGTCTGTGGTTCTGTAGCTCAGCATTTTATGGAGTTCTTTATTTCTCGCTGCCCCTCCAGAATTTCCTTAACAGGGATACAAAACATCTTTGTGAAGGAAGTGGAATGGCTGGATTTGTTTAAAGGCAATTATTTCAAATGTGGTTCACCTCTGCTTTGTGGGTAAAAGTGCATGTTTAAAAAAATCTAAATAAGGTATTAGAACAGTGTATTTGATCATTAAAACACCTGCCACGTGAGATTAAAAAAAAATAGAAGAAAGATGAAAACTGCTTGGGTACCTGTGGTATGAAGACCAAGGGATCCAAGGGGAAAAATGAACAAGAGGGATTTGAAAATAGTTACTCATTAATGGGTCACCAGATGTCCTTTTTTTTTGACTCAAATTACTTAAATTTTCTGAGGAGACACAAAATACTAAAATAGATAGAAATGTTTGCCTTTCAGGTACATAATGTAATTAAGTAAATATATTTAGTTAGTAGCCTAATTTCAAGAATATGGACTAGACTCAGCAGCTTGATCAATTTAACATGACTGGAAGGATTTTGTCTGCTCTGAGTTGATCATATGCAACTCTTCTGAAACTTCTATTATTGCCACTACAATGCTGGAAATCATAAAAGACTTGGGGAATTCAGGGCTCTTATGTGTAACACATCAGTACACTAAAATTCATCATTCTTAGCTCTCACTGCTGCTTAGAATTTACCCAACTGGAAGCGAATGACATCCCATTTTTGCACAGAATAGCAGGAATGTGCTCTACAGAGTATTTGGCTACAAAGATGTGCACTTCAAGGAATCTATTGTACCAAAACCGTAAAGACTTTCCTTCCTTTAGCAGGCAAGGTGGAAAAAAACGTGCAGATTGGTGTCCTGTGAAAACTTCAGAGGATTGCTGAAGGTCAGGAGCACTCTGGTCGTGTTCTACAGTTACCATCTGGGCAAAACTTTGCTGGGAAAAAACACTGCAAGCTTCACAGGAGAGGTAGGATTTATTTCTCTAATCATTAGCTGTTTAAAAGTCAGGATCCCATCCCAAGGTGATTGTCTAGTTCAGGCAGAGACAACTGGTAGCTCTTCCAGTGGGTCTGTATCTGGATGCCCAATCAGGGAGTGGGTGCTCAAGTCCTCATTATTCTCTCTTCATGCTTGAGGAGCAGAGGACCCACCATGCTGTCAGACAGAACTTTGGAAACATGAAGTAAAATGTTTATTTTCCAAAAGCAATTAGGTGTGAGTGAGGTCCTGTCTGGTTTGGGCACTGCTTCTAAAGGTATTGGCTAGAATTTGGCAAGTGCTGGCCTAGTCACTGAATGACTATACTAACAAATAGAAGTATAAATTTTGCAAGGCAGTGTCCAAATACCTCTCTGTGGTTTCTAAACCCTATCTTGAAGAAAAAAAGCAACCCTATGCTACTACTATGATAAAATTAAACAGAGTCGAGTTGATAGTACTGTCCAATAGAATCCTCTGACTTTCAGAACACTTTGAAAGTTCAATTTAATTTTTAAGAATTCTGAAGAAAATTGGGTGCAACCTCCATCTATATTAGGCCAGGTGTATTTTGGATCTGTTTTCCTGTGCCCTGCTTTGATTGCTGCTTTTATTTTGACTTCATGGGATATCCATAATTATTAGGGAAGTGCAATGAAAACAAGTCAAAGTTTTTCTAGCAAGTTATAGGAAGTGTGGACTCCTAGACTGGTAAACCTCACCAAATTCCAATCATTTACACAGCCTGTGATCACTCAAGGGTTTCAGGAAATTTTCTTTCATTTGCCTTGATTTTGGATATCAAGAGGTGCTTAATAAGTAATGTTGGAGTGACCTGCTTCTATTTCCAAGTGCAATTGCCTGAGGACAGGCTGGGGTTTGTGCAGCTCTGCTGGGATGCTGAGGAGGCAGCAGGTGGCACAGCAGCTGATGCCAACCATTACAGTACTGCTCTGGAGAGTGAAGGTGAGGTGAAAGATGTTATCACATCCCTGGGTCCCCTTTCCCCTCCGAGCCTCCCACTCTGCAGGGAAGCCTCACTGTTCAAAGCCTTGCATTGTATACCCTTGGCCTCTCTCAATAACACAGAACTCACTCTGGTTCGGTGTGGGTGGGCAGTTAATCCCAAGGCAAACAACCTGCTTTGCCAAGCAATGTGTTTTTAGCAGTAGGCAAGATGCCTCTCAAAGGGAATAACCACAAAGATGTGGGAAACACCTGCAAGCCTTTGCTTCATGGGAGTCTCCACGGTGGGACCCAAAGGGAGCCCAAAGCCCACCTGCAACTCCTCTGCAGAGCTGTTGCAACAACATCTGTAAGGCAGGAAAAAAAATGCACCTCTTTATTGGGGCGTGTTTTATTTGTGGAAATGAACCCGTGCCCACACCAATCACTGTGAATGTGAGTGAAAATACCCTCCCCAACATTAGCAGGGTAGAGAGAGGGCAAAGAGGGTGGTTGTCCCATCCAGCATAACCCAAGATGGCACACCTGCATCCCGGGGTGGGACACTGCACTGGCTGTTTATCTGGTGTGTTTTGAGATCTTGCTCTCAAGATGTGCTTGCTGATAACCTGCAGGTACTGCTGTGAGTCACAGCTAACAGCATTTGTTTGTCAAACACATCTTTTCTTGGCTAATTTCATTTGATGTCTTGAAAATATCATCACCTTGAGTGGCGAGAGAAAAGCTTGTCCTATGGGAACAAGTAACTTCCTATAACATGTATATAACCTTTTGTAGATTAAGGCCAGAAGGGAATATTGGACTTCCTATGTAATACAGAGCAGATTGCACTTTTCCACAAAAGGATATATTTTAGAGACATTCACTTTTGTTTAAAAATTTTAACTGATGGAAAAACCATGCGTGAGAAGTTCCTGCAGTGACCAACAGCTACTAATTAAAAGGCATCACCCTTTTTCCACTCTGAATTTACGTAGCTTCAGCTTCCAGTCTTTCAGTTTTAGTATGTCTTTGTTTGATATGTATTTTTAAAATCCTCTACTATCAGATTTTTTGGGTACATTTCACTCTAGATTAGGGTCAAAATAGTGGCAAGTCACCTTCGGAAGCTTAAAGAGATCCAGCCTCTAAAATTATTCTGAATTCTCTAGGGCTCATATTATTCTTTCATCTGTGTTTTGGCCTGTCTGCAGCGTTTCAGTAACAGACAGTACATACATTTCTTCCAGATTAGGTCTTTTAATTTCTCCTTCCCTCTACATTTCTTTGGTGGTAGCATGGTTGACACCTTCCCAGCTGAGGAGCTGCCATGAGGAGCAGCACACTTGGTGAGGCACAGGAGCTACTGCTGCAGCCCCAGGCTCCAGGAGAGATGAAAGGCAAACAGCCCCTTCTCCCTGGGTGTCCTGATCCTCACGAACACAGCCAAGAGTACAGTAAATTAGAATAAATAGCATTGCACTGGGGGAGCCCTGTGCCCACAGAGGGGGTTCAGTGCTGTGAGAAGGTTGGAATTCATTCATCTGCATCTGTAACAACTTAGGAAAATACCACAGTTACGTCCAGGACTAGTTAATGTCACTGCACCCCTATAAAACCCATCCCAACAGTGGCCTCAGCTCATGGCAGGGATTCAGCTTGGAGCTGTGGAGGTCTCAGACCACAGAGTGTGTTATTTTTGTCAAAAGGCTTTTCCTGGATTCTAGCTGCAGGATCTAAAACGTATTTGAGTCATATTTTACTGGCCCCTCTCTCCCCATGAGCCAAGCAAACTGGAGGCTTGGTTGGTAGGGGAGTAATTCCAGGGGAAAAAAGAATGCAGAGCCCGGGATGGGTGTGGTACTGGGTTTTATTTGCCTACAAACACACTGTGTAGTCGTGTCCCCCAACAGTAAAAGCTTATAGGATATAAAAGAGACATCATTATCCTGTGTTGGCTGAAGGTAACCTACATCTTTATAGGACTAAACAAACACCTGTGGGAAAGAATAGTTGGAAGACACCAATTTGGGGCTATTGTCAAAAGCTTCCTGTCCAGATTTCATCTTCAGAGACTCTTAGAATTGTTAAAGGTTAGAAAATACTTCTAAGATTGTCAAGTCCAACTGCCAAGGCCACCACAAAACCATGTTCCCAAACGTCACATCTACACATCTCCAAAACCCTGGGCAACTGTTCCAGTGCTTGGCAACCCTTTCCCTGAAGAATTTCTCCCAATATTCAACCTAAATCTGCCCTGGTACAATCAAGAGACATCTGGATTTGTTTCCTATATCTACTTACACTCAGATCTATTTCCTTTGGTCTTTAAATAACCTATGGCTGCTCTTTAGGGGACTTTCTCAGTCCTGTAGAAGTGGAAGGTAACTGGGGTTCTGGCTCACATACTGTGAGTGAGAGTTTTCAACATTCTTTTTTAAGGTCTTTTCAGAGAGCATGACCCAGAAAATATCAGGCTTTACCTTTACTGAGCTCTCAGTGTCAGGAAGGAGCAAACTCATCCTCCCAGTGCTGAACTGGGTAGAATTGATCAAGAAATAATTGCAAGGTAATAAATAGGTTATCCCAGGATGCAATTTTTGCAAGTTTGCTTTTTGCAGAAGAGCATTGTGACACACATCATCAAGCCTCTGCTGTTTTACCTCTGTTTTCTCAGAAAAAAATTGAATAACATCAATAATACAAAATTAAAAATTCTAAAGAGATAATCTGAGGCTGAGGAGGCATTTACAATTCGTGGGATTTTGACAAGTTTAAAAAATGAAGATCTAATGTCTGGTCATTTGAAGTTTTCTTTGACTTGAGAAAATGGCTTTATGTAGGTCAATATTGATATTTCATTGTAGGAGAGAAAAGATGGGGTATGGGTCTGTCTCCTATTCTGAGAGTTGGGTTCAGGTCATCTTTTGTGATCTGTTCAAGTATTTTCAGTGTCCTACAGGAGTCAGGGAATTTTTCTTTTCAAAGTTGCCTCTCAGGTATCCTTCTGTTATACTGCAGAAAGGTGTGTAATTCTATTCTCTGTGTCCTGTAAAACACCATTGAATTTGCAGTCCAAGGTCCAATCTCTCAGCTGGCAGAGCCAAATCAAACATCCCAACAGTAACAGGACGTTACTCTGGTCCTGCTGTTGCTCCTGGGATGACGTGACCACAGTTGGTGCTGTGCACCACAGCAGAGGCAGAGCAGAAAAGAATTACAATTCTGAAATAAAATGAAAAATAAATAAGAATATTCAACAACTTCTTTGTCTTTTTACACTCTGCAAATTGTTCTCAAGTTGAGGTCAGTGAGATGATAAAGATCTGCTCTGTCAGGGAGGAGAAAATGTTTCAGGAGACTTGCTCCGGGGAAATCCTTTGCTTAATCAAAGTGTTCCTCAAAGTGTAGGAGCTGCTCTCATCTATAAGTGCAGTGAATTTAACTTGGTTTAGGAGACTGCAGAAAATGGCAGATTTGTGCTCATTATGCTACTGATGAGCAGAGAAGCTATTTAAAATGTTTTCTAAATTCCTTTAGTCTGACAGGTAAATGATTACTCTTTTTGGATTAATGGCCCATTACTCCAGGAGGTCCCTGCAGGCTCAGGTTTTGCTCCTTTCCTGCTGGCAAGTTGTAGCACGATACAAGTATGCAAAGTGCCAAAAGCATCTTTTCCATCTTTCTTGGTGTCACACACTGGAATGCCAAACAAACAAAACACATCCCATTGCAGTCAAAAGCCTGTCATGCTGGTAACATCATGTGGGACTATGAAAGAAAAGGTCATTTCAATCCTTTTCCACAGCAACTGATGGGTTTGTTATGTTTATCAAATGTATAAAAGGACCCTGATGAGGAACTAGAGCTGGAATACAAACAAAACCCTGAAGATGACAACAGCACTGATGTAAAATAGCCAAATAACTTCCCACTGCGTTTTGAATCCTGTTTGGTGAAGGCCAGTTCTGTAAAAACCTGTGTCTGGGGCTCCCTGAAGCCCTGCATGGGGACCACCTGCCCCTCCCCACCAGCAAGCCCAGGCTGTGCTGAGCTAATGCCAGCAGCATTTCTCCTTTGGGGATCAAATAGCAGGAATTGGAATGAACCTTCCTCAAATTCTCTTTCAGGATCTCCTCCAGGCAAAACTTTGAGGTTTGCATAACTCTGAAAAGTAATCTGACTCGACTTTGGCAATGAAAAACAAGCCTCTGATTTGTGCCAAGAAAAGATATATTTCTTTTTAGTAGCATTTTTCATTCTTAATGTGTCACTTCTGTCTTCCTTTTTTTGCCTCTTGCTGAGACTTTCCCTCTTTTAAGGGTATCTTTACACACACTGTTCCAGGCATGCTGAGACAAGAGCAAGATATGTGCAGTACTTTATCAGAATGCATGAACTTGGTGTGGTCAAAAAACCCCATTGCAGTTACTGGTCTAAATGTGTTCTTGAAAACTGAAGGCTGATATAAGTAAAGTGAAAAATCAAATTCTCTTTATTTCTTGAAGTACTCCCAGAAGCCTCAAGAAGGACAATCCGAAAAAAAAATAGAAGAAAAGGAAATGTTCTTTGCAATTAATAGGTAGAAAAGTGATTTTAATACAATATAATACATTCCCAGAATAGAATTAAAGCAGCTATCAGCATTTTTGATCAAGACAAAGAATTTCTATGACACTTGTCATTTTCTCACAGGAGAAACTTTAGTTTGGGGCCAACTACAGCCACAGACAAATCAAGATGTTATACCTTCTGCCTTCAGAATTTTCTGCTAGCAGTTACCAGAAAGTTTAGTTTGGGACCTCCAAGATCCTATGGAAAGTTTCAAGGCAGCTTGTTTCTCAAAGGTGGATATACATTTATTTTTTTTTTAAAAAGGATTTTAAAAAGTGTGTTCCCAGTGATAGGGCTATGGCTGCTTTTTGCAACAGCTCTTGTGGTGGGTCCTTTGGAAATTCCTGACTGTGGAAAGCTCTGCAATGATAATCTCAAATTCCTAGTGATTTTCTAATGTTCTGGTGTGTCTCAAAACATCACAGATATGCCTATAAATGATCATTCTCCCCTCAGTCATGCTTTAATCTTTTTGAGAGAGGGAAGAGAAAACAGTCTAAGTATTTAAAGCAAGAAGTGCCAGAGGGGCCACACCAAGAGGGAAGCTGCTCAGACAGGCTGGATCCCAACCATCACTGGTTCCAGCTTTAACCTACAGAGGACAATCACCAAGGGCTGGCACCAGCCATGCCCAGCTTTCCCTTGGCAGCTCTGGGGGTGATGGAGCACAGGGTGGGAGTCCTTGGTGTCAAACATGGTGATGCCCTGTGGAGTAGAAGTTAATAATCAAGAGAGGGACAAGGGGACGCAGTGCTGAACAAAAGGGGTAGGGTGATGTGATTTATTGAGAAGGCTGAATTTCTCATTACTATTCAATGCAGAAGTTTTTAGGCTTTCTATGGCTAGAGAGGAGAGCTTTGCAGTAAGATGAGCAGGTAGAGGATGTCCTTGTCTTACACTGCATAATTATTCTGCAGTGAAAAGCACCTATTCTATTCTGTGTGCTCTCCTCCAGCCTTTACACTCTAATCCTTCTCATAAATTAGGAGACAGTAATCACCTACTGGTTCTCCAAGTTTCCTGTTCCTGTTTGATGTCATGGCACTCAATTCATCCTTTACACCAGGGTTAAGCCTGTCTTGCCTTTCTAGTGATGCCTCTATTTAACCTTCTTAATTTATGTGACGTGCTGCTGTTTGTTTAGAAGTCTGAAACAGATACAAATAGTAAAATGGAGACATCCCTAAAACAAAGAGAACCTCTGTTAATACTAAAAGGATATAAATTAAAGTGTCAGAAGTGTGGCTTTTATGCAATTATTACACTGGTTTCAGGTTGTTACTCAACTAAGCTTTGCTGGTTAGGTGTGGATTTCTTTTCTGTCCTCTGAACCAATAAAATTATATCAGTGAAATTCCTACATTTTAGACAGGGTCCAAGACACATATTTCAGTTGAAGGATGTCAACATTTTTTTATGTGTCTCAGTCTCACAAATGTCCTTTTCAACCAGTTTACCAAAACTGGTAATGTCAGTTCTTTAGACCTTCACCTGGTTTTATATATAATTTTGTACAACAATAGCCCTTAACATGTGAGGGGAACCTTCTTGCTCTAAATAACTCTTTGTGTCTTTTGAACACACAGTATTTCTCAAAGAACCTTTTAACACTCTGTATTTCTCAAATAACTACTTTGGTTTTGCAATGATTAGTTCTGGGATACACAAGGAATTACAGACTTTTAGGTTCAAGTTCTGTGCAGACAAAATGGAATTCTTAGGGATCAGCAAAAAGGAAGAATCATGAAGTCTCCAGAAAATAACTGGATGTTTGGTTAATGACAATTTCCTCAGATGATCAGATTTTGTCAAATAGAGAATAAATACATTTCAAGAAGCAATGAGAAAAACAGATAGCCATAGTTTATGTCAGTGGATCCACTTTTGTTGGCAGTGTTTTCAGCTTTCTGGATTCCTTCAGTCAAAACTTTGCCTGTGTTTTGTGAGACTGAAATCCTTCCTGTGAGGGTGGGCAGGCCCTGGCACAGGGTGCCCAGAGAAGCTGTGACTGCCCCATCCCCAGAAGTGTCCAAGGCCATGCTGGATGGGGCTTGGAGCAACTTGGGCTGGTGGAAAGTGTCCCTGCCCATGTCAAGGGGTTGGAATGAGATGATCTTCAAGGTCCTTTCCAACCCAACCCATTCCATGATTCTGTTTCTAGACAGACCACAGCCTTGTGCCCACTCTTTTTTAATGCATAGGAATCATTGCCAGGCCAAAAAGGACTGGTTGGCTCCTGGCTCATCCCTGGAGTGACGCCCCCAGGGCTGTGGAAGAGGCCAAAACTGTGTTGGCTTCACTGCTCTCTACCATGAGCATCTCAGCCACAGCCAACAGCTCCAATTGCTTCCTCTGGGCACTGTGTCCCTAACACTTTGCTGCAGTGACTCCTCACCAGGCTTAAATTAGCATGTCTAGGCTTAGACTGAGTGTATTTGCATGTCTGGAATTAGACTGTGTTTATCTTAGGCTAACATGGTCCCAGTTCATAATCTTGCTGTAATTGGAACTTGCCTTTGACATCACCTCCCTCCTGACTAATTGGATTGTGTCTCCTTAGTCTCTCTCACCATTTCCTCCTGTCTCCCCTGATCTGCCTGAACAGCAACTCCCCAGCAGTCTCACACTAAAACCAAAGTGACCTGTCACAGGAACTAAGGTATGAGTTCATTCTGCACACACAAACCTTCCTGAGCAAGTGGAGCAAACAGGATAAAGTTTGTTGTTTGGTGCAGGCTGGAGCTCAGTGGCTTCCTGTGTCACCCACCATTCTGGGAATCGGTTTTGCTGTTGCTTTGCTTCCATCATAATTGTTTCCATCAAGACAATGTGGGGTTTAGAGGCTTCCAAATCTGAAGGTTAAGATTATATTCTCTCACCATGTGTAAACGAACATATGAGTCGTGGAATATTAAAATTATGTTCATGGGGTAGTTTAGAGCATATAATACACCCTTCATAATGCTATTTATAAACATGGAGAGAGAAGTGAATGTCTCAGTTAAAACAACCAGCTGACTTTGTGGCTTACAACATAGAAAGCACTTTCCTCATAATGTTTGCATTTGTGGGAATATTTCCATCTCCTACACTTTGTCATGCACTGAATTGAAAAGACTGATCACTGATGTGGCTGTGATACAGCTGGCAGGCAACCTAAGGCATTCTTTAATTTTTAAATTGATATGTTAAAATAACAGTGACTGAAACTGTGGCTATATTAAACTTGATCTAAATCACCTGACTTACATCAAAATGGCTGCAAACTTGAATTCACCTATGGATTCTGTATCACTTGATCCATTAGTCTAAAGGTGTTTCTAGGGAGAACACACCAGTTGACTAACCATGGCTTTTTTGAAGGGGCAGAAAGGACTTTTTGCCCTTGAAGCCACCTCTTAATTTCTTAAAACTGTAAAAAGCAACAGTTACTCCATGCACAGACAGACTACCTGAATAATACAGATAAATTTCAATGCTGAGGTTATTTTTTCCACTACAAGAAACATGTAATATTTCCACTAAGTTCCTGCCTGATTTCACAGCTGGTGCCAATCAACAGATTCCCATTGATTCCTTTCTTGATGCAGTGTAACTGTAGGAAGTGCCTGGCATTGTTATCAAAAGGGAAAACAAGGAATCAGCCAGACACAACTAACTCTGTAAATTTAGTGGAACAGCATCATGGACACGATACAGAAATTTTGGGTGACTTTATCTTAAACAACTCAAAGTGTAGAGGGTTTTTTTTCCTTACTCCAGAAATAGTAAGGAAAAAGCCATGTCATATATACTAAAGAAAAAAAATATATAGTTTAAGTAGTATATATTACTTAACACAAGCACTATTCCAAACATGCAGCATAAATCCTGCTCCTCGTTTTAGCAGCTGTAGCAATCCCAGTTCTCTTGGGAGCAATGGAAGTCTTGGCTAACCCTACTGTGTCCTGCACCTCCCACTCCCACCCTTGGAGTGGGGTGAAAAGATTTAGGAGAGATTTACTGTGGCAAGAAGCCTAAGGCTATCTATTTAACTCCTGAGCTGTTTTCCCTTTGCAGAAGGAAAACACACAGCCTTTCTTTGTGCACAACTTCGTGGTGTAAAACTTCTCTTGATTAAAGCATTGTGTAAATGCAAGACTTTTGTGCCCATGTCACTGACTGGTTACAATGATAGTCCATCTGCTTCCTCTGCCACTGTCCATGCTGGGATCTCAAAGGCTTTCCACCATGAGAAAGGTTTGGGTGCTGTTTGATTTATATCTGAGCTAATTTCTGGTTGAGAGTTTTCATATTGTTTAAGGGAGTAGCATGCCAAATTCCCACTGCTCTGCTGAGAAAATAACCTTTCCCATTCACGAAGGGTTCTTGTGTCTCAGTGAAGGATTTCACTCACTTTAGGTAACAACTCTCCAGTGCAGAGACTGTTAACATGTTCACTGCTCAGGTGAACTGTCATGATCACTGATGAACAGGATAAAAATAGGTGATAAAATTCATTTTGTTATGATCAACACGAATGGCTAGATTTTGCAACTTTTGAGGAGGTATGAGAGATTCCTTCGAGTCCTGCACTGCCCTTCCCAGCACCAGCTGCCCTTCTATCTGTCAGAAATTATACAATAAAGATCCCTGGGTTCTATCCTGTAAATCATGTTGATTTCTGTCTCTTAAAACAATATTAATACTTGGCTGAAAAATCACCTCTACTGGTAATATTCTGTATGAAAAAACCTGAACTCACATGCTGTCTTGTTTGAGTAGAAAACAATAAAGATGGTCCGTCTGATTTTATTTCCTTAAAAGTTATTTCTTTCCTCTTCCCTCCATGTTCTTGTGCAGGTTTTGGAATCCCTGAAGAGTCTCTATCTAACTGCATCAGGCAAAACCAATTTCTTCTCTTAATCCCTGAAGCTCAGCAACGTTGTTGTTTCAAACACCTGGAAGGTAAGAACAGGTGTTATCATTTTTCCTTAGCACAATTTAATATTTTTTGCACAGCTATTAATAACTAGAATGATAGATTCCTATCCTTGTGTTCTGGGTTGTTTCAGAGCTTCCCAAAGGTCACAATTATGTAAAGTTTCAGGAGGGACTCATGAAGGCAGTGCAACTGTGGAAGCTGTAAGATTGGGCTTGTGGCCAGATGGGTTGACAGAAGGCTCTTTTTTTAAAGTTATCATGGCTAAAAAAAGAGAACTAAAGCTCAGCTTCAGATGCATCTTCAACCTGCTGCTTGTGAGGCTTTGAAAAGCATAATTTACTGACCTCACTGTAAGCACCTGCACTATCCCCTGCTCCTGCACAGCAGAACCAAGATGTGCATAAACAATGCAGCTGCTTTCATCACCTAACAAGACTAATTTATAGATCAGGATCTGTAGATGATTTTATTATAGAGTCATCAGCTACAGGAAGCAAAACCTGCTTCGAATAACCATCATCATTCCATGGAACCTTCTCCCAGAGGGATCATACAGCTCCTGATCCCTTCCCAGTTGCCCCAGAGGTTCTTTGCCCCACAGTGGGACTGTGGTGCTGTGCAACTCAGCAGACCAGGGTTTGTTTGCCCTGTTTTCCCTGGTCTGTTGCCTTTGGCAAGTGCTTTGCTGCTGCCTGCACACCTACAGATTTAGCAGAACTCGATATGCTAAAGCTCTGTCACATTCATCTAATCTATGGCATGATAGTATTTGCCAGAGAAGCACATGCCAGGGGTGAGTTACTGTTTGCATAAAAGATATAAATTAGTCAGAACTAGGCAAGCTCAAGGCTACCAGGCTGACTTGGCTTATTGACAGCCTGCTAATGCAAAATGCAGACCATGTTAATTGTTAAATATACCAGTCATTCTTTCCAATTCTCATCAAACTAAATTCAACTTCAGTTGGAGTAAAGGAATTAATTCAACTTCATCTTAACAGAAGATACTCCTATTTTATTGTGTTGGTATTCCTAATATTCCCCTCTCCCTTTTATCATTTGTATGTAGTCTTCCATTCTGTGTGAGACAGGAATGCTGTTATGATGTACAAAGCATCATAACAAAACCTGCTCCAAACAAGTTGTGTGATCTCAGTGTGTTTCCCCAAAACTGCACAGGGATTCCCTCCTCTGAAATGCTGCTGAGAAGTAATTATTTTATTCTTACTGCTGTTTGGCAATTAAAAGGATCACAATTTTCATTGCACTGAACATGGCAACCTAACTATGAACTTCACAGTAACATCAGACCCACTTTGGACATTTGGATGCCTTTCTGTATCCAAGTTTAGGACACATTCTTTGCTACAAATCCATTAATAAATGGTAAAAACTTATTTAGTTTTAGGTACCTAAAGCTAATTCCTTTTTGGTAAACAGATGTTAATAGTGATTGCAAAAAACCCCTTTAAGTCATGTCTTTAATTTGTTGTAAAAATAAAATATTCCTCCCTAGCATTTAATAACGATACCCTGTGCTCTTTCCAAAATTCTATAAATGGTCTTAAAAAGAAAGCCCTGAATCTGTGAAATGTGGTGGGTTCATTTAACATCTGGAAGTACTCTCGTGGCTGTCTTCACTTGCTTTCAGGACAGTGAAAAATTAGGCTGTATGATTTCTTGAGATTCAGACAAGGAAGACCAAGTAGCATCATTGCTAGTAAATAAAAGATTAAATTTTCTGCACTGGAGATTGATGTTTGGGTTTGGGCATTTCCTGAGGGCCTCTTACTCATGCAGAATGTTGGGAGCTGTTTGTTTTCAGTTCATAACTAGTGCAGGCCAAGCTGATGCTCATTAGGTAATATTTATTGGACCATCTCTGCTGCATTTATACTGAATAGTCCCCTTATTACATCCTTAGTTCCATTTATTTCATCTGTTAAAATTAGATATTTCCACTAAATTCAAAAAGCATCCATGTTCTTGGCTAGCAGGCCCAGGATTTGAAGCTAACCAGTTGAAACTGCTTCTAAAGCAACTTTGTTTATTATTTTCACCTCTTTTATTCAGTGCTCACAGTGCCTGTGGTACCAGATCCCCTCATGGAAACTCAAGGGAAAGAACATGGTGATACCTTTAATTTTAAATAAGTTAAGAAAATAAACAAACAGGTGAGAAAGTAAACACTCAAACATTTCATTTTATATAACAAAATATGAAGATTAAAAAAGCTCCAGGTTCAAAGGGCCCTTTGCATGTTCCTCTTAATAGTGGTGGGGTTTGGATCTTCCCTAAATGACTAAAAAAAAACCAAAAGAGGGGGAGAGAAATTAAAATAAGCAGTTCTGGGCATTTTTAGCAGGTTAATTCCCTCTTTTGACATTTGCCATGTACTCCCTGGGTTTCCAGTCTTCTCTTCACAGTGCCATAGTGAAATACCAGCCACAAAGAATAAATGGGTAGCACATCAGCAGGGCTACAGCTGCGGGACTCAAAGAAAGGGCTGGAAAAAGCAAAGCACTTCCAATTACATGTGCAAAGAAATCAAATCATTGTTAGGACACCTTTGTATAGAAAATGTTCACAGGTTTGCACAGAAGGCACTGAAAGTCACTTCCTGTGCCCTTTTTGTTAAAATCAGGGTTTAGATGTTGGGTTTCATTTTTCAGCTGAGGCATTAAGTACAGGGTGCCTTTCTCTGCAGGTATTTTGGAGGGGGGAATCTCCTCTGCCTGTTAATTGCTGTGCTGGTTCCCACAGCAGGCACCTTGGCACCTTGGCACAGGCACTGCAGCAGTGCCTGCTCCTTCCAGGGAGCTCCTTTTCACATCCATCATCCTTATCGATATCAACCCTACTTATCACAGATAAAAGGCTGAGAGAAAACTGTTTTTCTGCTAGATCCTGCTTCAACAAATTCATGAAAAGGGTGTTTAATAATCATGTGCTCTTGGCCAGAGTTCCAAGATTAAATCAGTGAACTGGAGGATATTGAAGCATAGGAAAAAACTACTGTGGGCATAAAGGAATCTTCCAGATGGACTTGACCTTCCCAGCTGTGGGCTGAACCTCCTGCTGAGGCCACTGCTGGACACGGGGAGATGACCCTCAGTTGGTTGCACAACAAGCAGCAGATCCAGCTCATGATCTGGTGTTAAACTGGTGACCTGGAGGTGGCAGTGTCCATGTAGCAGGGGCAGTATCTGCAATAACACAGACTTCCCATTCATCCTCTGTGTTGAGCTTGTTTTCTCCTGAAGAAACTACAACAAACAGATATAGTGGTGGTGTGTGTTAGTCCTCCAGTCAGCTGGAGGCCTGGCCATGATATCAAACACAACAGACTTCACCAGGGCTATGAAGAACTTCTTCCAGTAATTCCTCCTGAAATGGAAGTAACGGTTCAGGACCTCATGACCTGCACTGTGAACTCAACTCATATCGTTACTGAAAGAAGTTTGTTTGTAGAGATTTTCTTTATATTTGCTGTTCCAAACAAAGGAAATTCTTTGTAATTTTCTTTCATTGCAACATTTTCTTGGAAGATTCTTTGTATATTTTTACTTTCTTTTTGTTTGTATGCTCTCTAGGAGGTACGGAAGAAACTTCCAAACAGTGTAAGAACCAGGCTTTTCCTTCTAAATGTGACATGCTGGTCTTTAAAGGACTCTCATCTCTGTGCACTTGGGACTGTACTCCTAAGCTGGCATTCCTTGGAAGCAGCCACAGACTCAGGGGTCATGAGTTAGGGGTGTCCCATTCCATACAAATGGCACATCAACTATTCACGTCTTTAGCACTTTCTTTGCCAAAACCTTTCCAAGACAACTATTGCAAGCTGAAAAATCTTAATAAATGCATCACCTGAAAATGCTGACTTACCAGTATATTTGATGTTTTCAGAATGACTATTCCACATTCCAGTATGCCCTATTCTACTGAATTTTCCTCACAGTGGAAGTAGAAGCAGCTGCCCCCAACAGTGCCCTGGATGACCCTGACAAGTTCAGGGTGACCTTCCAGAGGGCCTAACCATGACCCACTTTGCTGAGGCGCCATCACCAAATCCCTTGCCATTGCCCACCTGCTGTAAATGACACTAAGGATAGAGCTGAGACAACAGTTTGGTATGAAACATAATTGCTAGTCCATTTTTCTTCATTAATTTAATGTTGAACATAATCTAGTACAGCAGTTGCATTCAAGGAACAGATGGTAAATACAAGGTAATGCAGATACAGATTACAGATTGGCAACAGCTAATGCACTTACACAAAGGACAGAGATAATAAATGCTGAATGTTCTTTAAGCTTAAATAATGGAAGACCAAATCCTTTCATTGATCAGTTTTAAAGTTTTTTCGGTTTCAAAGTATTCCAATGAAGCCACAGGGTAAAGAACTCCCTAGATCTCTGTCTATAGAACTCCAAGATCCACTCTGTCAAATACTTTGAAGATTTTAATGCAATTTCTGTTTTCACTGAGTCACAGTATCAAACAAATGCATTGCTTGAGTGGGGAAGCCAAGTGGTTAGATCACAAGAATTAAAGCTGAGGTGCCTGAGCTTTTCCAGTGGGAGGAACTGCTGGTTTAATAGCACAGCAATATTTGGTTTGCCTAAGGAAAACCCCTGAAGAATTCAGCTTCCATATGATAAAGTGCAAACTGCTGTGTGAAGCAACCTACTCCCCACACCACAGCTGCACATCTGGACACAGCCCGCATCAAAATCTTTGCTTCTTCACATTGCTGATACCTGCTGAATAGCCATTCACTGTGGTACCCTCAGCCTCCATCAACGGGAGCGCAACCAAAGCCCTTTGGCCAACATGAACGTTGCTTTCCCATCATATGGCTGGATGAGGCTGATGTCCTAGTTCAGCAGGTGGCACCAGTTTATCACTGTGTGGGTGTGACCAAAGCTGTGTATTCTACACCCTCTGTTCATTTCCCATCAACTGTTAACAATGGACCATTTGCAGCAGCTGCCCAGGGCACACCCAACCCCTCAGGGTGTGAGCTGGGTGGGAAAGACACCTGTGAGATAAGAGCTGTGATAACTCCCCTCCAGGGAGTCGTTGGCACCTTCACACCCACCTGAGGGGTCAAGTCTGCTAATGGGCCATCAATGATTCCAAATACCCCATGACTCACAGAGTCAGATCACCCATTGTGTAACTCCCCACCCTGGGGGAGGTACCAGGTGCTGCCACCTGGACCTGAGGGGATATAATCTTGAGGGGTTTGTGGTCTTGGGGAACCACTCATTGGATCTAGAGGAGGATCAGAACCTTGACAGGAGGACACCACCACTCTTCACCAGACTGCAACCGTCAGCTGCACCAACAGGTTTTTTACTTCCTTTTACTTTGGACTCAAGGGAACCATGTGGGGCTCAGCACAGGGGCCAAGAAACCCCATTGTGTTTGTGCCCCAGGGGGCTGGGTTACATGTCTGGGTTTTGTGGGTTAAAATGAATTTCTCTTTGTGCCATTGCATTTCTTGTAATATTGTTTTTCAATTGTAACTCTGACTTATAATCTCTTTGGTGTTGGGTTAATTTCTCCTGCTGGTTTACCTTTAAACCAGCACAGCTGGTAAGGATCCAGACCCTGGTACATAAGCAAACAGTTTAGGATCACCCTGTGAGAGAATTCCTAGGAAAATGGCAAAAGAAAATTATCCCCTTGTCCTGGTTTTGGCCGGGATTATTGATTTTCTCATCACTCCCTCCCTTCCTAGTTTGGCTTGACAATAAGGTGACATAAATGCTCCTGTTAAAAGCTTGATTTCTTCTTTATGTTAAAACAATATCCAAGGGAATTTACACACTTACTTAATTAAAAGATAGAACAAACTCAGCTAACTCTGCAAAACTTTACCTCTGTGCTTGCCTCTGGCTGTGACCAGGTGAGGGAGACAGAGGGAGGCAGGTGGTGTATCCACAAAATCATCTGCTACATAACTGGATCTTCCCAAGTACAATTGGAGAACCCTCAAGCTCCCTTGAAAACATCACAAATACGAGTTGAAGAGGTGCAGTGACTCAAAGAGGGAAAACTTTTATTTTCCCTTTTTTTCTCCTTTAATCTGCTGCCCTCATTTTCTCTTTGCTGTCTCACCTCCCTTTGTGTGTATTTTGAGGTATGCAAATTTATACAAGTGCATTTATACTTAACCACACAAAACCTCTTGCTTTGAAAAGAATAATAATTATTCAAATATCTGGGGCAGAAAAGCCAGTGAGTGAATGTTGTGCACTGCAACAAAATAAAGCAAGACAGAGAAATGAGATCTATTACAAACCAGCTCTTGCAAAGCAATTTACTTTAAGTACAGTAATAATTCCTTGAGGCAGGTTATTTGAGGCCCTTGTACATGAGTTACACTTCAATAGTGAAATACAACTCGGTCTAGTGAGGAGATACAGCTCCAGTGTTTAGAGCAAGGAGGCTCTGACTGCAAAATGTAGGTTTCAGGGTGTGCAGAATCTAGAAGGATTGCTCTGCAACTGTTCAAACATGGGTGATCACGGAGTTTTCACTTATGTATTTTTTGGATTTAATGATGAGATGCCACATTCTAAGAGAAATGGGGTTATATAAGTATTATTCCATTAGAGGAATTGAATGAAATGGATGTTATTTTCCATAACACCTCCAAGCTTGTGGTTGGTTGATTCAAGGAATTCACCTGGGTGAAATCTAATTGATCAGAAACAATACCTGGAGTCCAGCTAGGCTGGATTTCTGATCCCTGCTGCACATTTAAGGTTTTGACTGGAGGTACTGGTAGTGTTGGGAGGAGAGGGAGGGTGGGATGTGGTGTCACCTCCATGGAGCACAGGGTGCTGTGGTGCCTCACTGATGGCTCACACTGAGTCACTGAAGACTTTCTGTGAAGTAAAAGTCCAACTATAAGTATTTCCCTGTCCCCCACCCTGTTTTTCCTCTCCCCTATTCCTTCTCCAGTTTTTGAAAGCCCAGTTTGAAATTTCCTAGAATCCATTTTTCTTAAGTGGGTTTTCTTATATATATAACATAGCACTGTTACAAATAATAAATTCTTTCCCTTCCTTAACAGCCTCCAGCACATGTAACTTTGGCTGGCAGCTTGAATAAGCATGTCCCTTCCCATCAAGGCTGCAAAAACATATTGGGTGCTGCCTGATCCAAGACACCTTTACTCTTTCTTAGGCATTTGTGCAGCCTACTGCAAGATGCTTTGGAAATTTCGGAGTTTCCAGCACAACTGAAAGTGCTCCCTCCAGATATTTAGTGTATAATGCTGTTTCTTTTGCAATCTCTCTTGCTCCCTCCCATGTTCCACTTGGAAAGCAATCTCATCACCATTTATTTTAGCAATCTCATCACCACTTATTTTATCTAAGCACCACTTCAGAATGAAATAGGACTATCATTCTCCTTTATTTTTTTCTGTCTTATCTTAGTTCTCTGTGCTCTTGGTAGGCTCTTTGTCTTGTTTTCCCACTTGGCATTGATTCAGTAATTGATTTTTTCCTAGTTGTCTCCAAGGCTACAATGCTGAAAGGTCCCAGAGCAGTTGGGTACTTGACTGGAAAGACCAGCACTGAGGAGAACCTAATTCTGCTTGTCATTTTGCAGAAATCTGGTTTTCTGGGATTTCCATAAAGGGCTGGAGGCACCACCTTCCTCTAATCCCTTCATCTCCTTTGCAAAACCTGACATTTACATTCATCTCATGTAGATTTTGCCATAAGGACTTCATGGCTGATTGTAAAGGTCTAAGAGAGCTTGTGGTGAGCCATGATGCTGTTCATGAGTCCTGCTGTGCTCCTGAGCTGTGGGAATAGGGACACTTGGACATTGTCAAACTCTTCTAACAACCATCAGCAGGAATGTTGTGCTGCTCTGGAAAATACAGTCTCAAATGGAACAACTGTTAGTATTTAATTTGCACCAGGATTAACCAAAACAGTGGGACAGATCTTTTATCCAGTCTAGACTCCTTGTGCCCTGGTTGAGGTTTGCAAACATTGCAGTAATTTAGCTGATGATTCTTTCTGGATTTTAAAGCTATTTTGGAATTTTCAAATTTTGAGGATGAAAAACAAGTTTTTTGAGGACCTTCTTCTGAGAATAAAAAGGATGTTTAGCTCAGGGTAGAGATTTTGACTAGTGGTGACAGATAGCAGAATAATCAACACTACCCCTGGTTTCGTCATGAAGGTGAGGGACTTTTGTTCCATAAGTCAGTACTTACAGAATGTAAAAGAGATCCAAAAGAAGGAACCAATCCAAACAGCCTTATGGTTGAGTATCCAAATAGTAGTCAAAGGATTTCACTTCCTATTATGTACAAGGGGAAATCTATCACTGGGGCAATTATCCCCCTACTGCCTAATGTTTAATCCCAGAATTTCCCAGATGTGAGTTACTCCAAAGTCTGTGCCTCTGTGGAGAGTAGATGAGTCCCAGACACTTCTTATACTTCAGATGGCATAAGCTAAACCAGGAGGTCTTTCAAAATGTCTTATCCATGCATTGCTACCGAGATGTGAGGAGCCCAAAGCTAGAACTTAGGACAGAATTGCTTCAGAATATAGCTGACAGTTTGTTTACTTTATTGTTCATTGTAGCTTTTAAAGGACAGTCACACCCCAAAGGAGCTTTGCACTGTGCACACGTGGAGAAAGATAAATTCCCTGCCCAAAGAGCAAACAACTGGAAAGAATTTATTTCCTTGTCTCTGTACTTTTGACAACAGTGACAAATTCTAATGGAGACAGTGAGGATTTAATTCCATTCTCCAGTGTCAGCAGTATCGAGATGTACTTCCCAGTTTAATTCTACCCTCATGAAGCACAAGGAAGCATTTTAGATTTATAATCATCTGAGAAACTACTGATGTCACACTGACACGAAAATTCTTTTTGCCATCTGTCCTAATAACTTTTCTTAATTTTTTCTGTCAATACTTTTCTTTCTGGTTGGATTATTATTTGGCCTTACATGTTGCAGCAATAATTACTATGTGTTTCATACAGTCTGAGCCATGAAAATTTCTAGTTACTTGGAAAATCTTCCCATTGTCCTGATTTTAATTAAACTGTTCCATTTTTTACCTTTCAGTAGATTTTGTTAAAATAAAATCTCATACTGGAGATCATCTGGATATTTCTTACCAGAAAGGGAAAAGGAGATGAGCTTAAGGTATTCCAAGAATAAAAGAAGTCTTTAAATTCTAGACATCTCAGATGATCACATTCAACTTGGTTAGATCCACTCAAGGATTAGACTTCCAAATGAGATTTTGGCATTATTTCAAGAATAGGATATTCCACCTTTCTCAAGGACTTCCAGGTGTCCAGAGTTATTTACACTTTGGCATCTGGCTCTTTATTTTGATCCTGTTGACAATGAAGGGTAGAGCTCTGTCCTTCTTGGGAGCAGTGATGCACCATCAGCTGTGGTAGAGCTACAAGAACATGCCAGAAGATCCTGTTTCAGAGAACAAAAGTGTCTATGTTACCCTGGATAGGACTGGTGTACACTGTGGACTTCTCCAGCTGAATTCCAGTTATTGCTCTGGCAAAGTTCTGTGGACCAAAATGTCCTGCTGTTCACTAATTTTTTGGGTGTGTCAGATTTCTGACCAATTTCTCTAATGATAGATCAGAGGAAAAGCCACCTTTCTAGAGCTTCACCTGAAGGTGGTGAGAACTGTGCATCACTCCTTCATAGCACCATCTATAGATTAAGGTTTATGTGATTATTTTTATCTTAGAGAATAATGTTTAAGTTATTATTTATAAGAGTAAAATACTGATTGCATCATACATTAGAAAAAAAATTGTAATGAAGATATCAATCCCTTCCAGGGTTTGCAGGCACAACTATATCAAGCCAGTGAGCATATTTCTCCTAGAAACTTTTTTTGCTTTGAGCTACACAGGTCCCTTTTACATATGAATTCTACAGAAGGTGTTTGTTCCACGGTGGTGTATTCACAGACTATGCTGAGTTGGGAGGGACCCACAAGGATCATTGAGTCCAACTCTTAAGTCAATGGCCCACACAGGGGATTGAACCCATGACCTTGGCATTGTTACAACCAAGTTTTAACCAACTGAGCTAATCTTGGTTTGTTGGTTTAATGCACAGCTTCTCTCTGAGGTCTGTGCTCACTTTGTGCTCCCTGCTCAGGGAGTGCCAGCTGAGAGCAGGGGCAGCCCCACCAGGAGCCCTGTTGGAAGCAGCTCTGGGGGCTGCACACGTGAGGATGGCGGTCAAAGGCTGCCCTTGGCCATGCCCTCCATCCCAGGGAGCTGGGTTGGCTCAGGGACACGTGCCCAGTAGTTCTGTGGCAGGTCCACAAGTTGATGCAGATACAAATTCCCATACCCAGTCAGCTCCCCACATCAAAACCTGAGACTGGCAGTACATCAAGTCCCAGAACTCATTCCAGATTTGAGCAAATGCAGAATGGCAGGTGTACAATGGAATGTAGGTCAGGCAGGGAAGTGAGAGCAACAGCACAGAGCCACAGGCTCTAATTCTAACTAATCCAGAGCCAGCCTAGCCAGGGGTTCAGTCCTGGCAACTAAAGTGGCAAACTGGGAATAATTACATGTTTGGAAAAACATCCCCTTGGGTGTTCCTGGTCGGCCCAGATCACTAGAAATGGTTATGATAAAAAGCATAATGAAATAACCAGGATGTCTGGTAGCAGCCAGAACATCTATTGCAATAAGCATAATCCATGCTCTGCAGAGATTTTGGGGAGGAAGTCTAGAGGATTAGGCAAGAACTAGAGCGTGGGGAAGTGTAGCTGTGCAGCTACTTGGGAAACTAGGAATTTTTGGAATCCTATATAAGGAAAAGAACAACCTGACACATTAGGTTCAGCAGAGCACTCAGAGATAAATTTCTTTTTTTCGATGACTAATGTAAAATATTTAAAAGTACTTGTTTGGAAAATTGCTGTTTATTGCAGGCAGGTGTTCACTGAAGCCTTTGCAGGAGCATGAAGGTGTCTGCAGAAATCAGAAGCACATAAATTCAAGGATACCCTTGGGGTTAAGAAGTAGGATGTAATGTAAATTATTCATAGCTGGAAATTACTAATTAGTCATTCTGTGACAGAGGAGACAGGAAGCCTAGACAAGTGCTCATTAAGAGGTTCTAGGCCCTTTTCCAGTCAGGCTGCAAAGTGACAACTAAAGCCACTGGCCAAAGAAAAGCCACACCACACCCAGTTAAGAAGAGGTTATCTTGGAGGAGCAGATTGTTAGTCAGGGAGTCTTAGACGTGTGTGAATAAACTTCTGCTCTGCAGGGACTCAGATGGGTGTGAAATGAGAAGATGAAGGCATGGTCCATAGGAGAGCTGACAAACTGCTGTGAACAGGGAGATGTCTGTGCCCTCAGTGTCCTTTGGCCAGTGGAGGTCACCTGAGTCCATGGGGTCACTCCTTTAGGATCATGTGAAGCACAGAGATATTTGGCTCTGTTAAATATTGCACTGTTAGTCACTCTGAGCACTCTGGGGCAGGGGCCAGAGGGACCTGAGGACTTACACAGGGACTACTTACTCCTTATGGGGCCCTCCTCTGGGTATCTACTCCTGGATAGGAACTGGAATGAAAGTACTCAAATATGGGAACTGGAAAAGTATAAAGATAAAATAAATGTAATTTATGATAATAAATGTAATGAACGGAGCTGTAGGGAAAAAAATACAATTATTCTAAAAGTTGATGTTTTAACATGCTTAGAGGAGTTACAGTTTTTAACTAACTTGCTACTGATTTTGGAAACTGCTTTGGTAAGAATTTTTTGTTTTGAAATATGCAAACTAGAAAAATGCAATGAAACTAGAAGTCTTTATAAATAGATTAATACATTTTCTAAGGTGACCCTTCCCATAACACGAGTGTTGAAACTAGATGATTTTTAAGGTCCCTTCCAACCAAAACCATGACTACAATTTAAATAAAGTGTTTCGGGGCTAAACTTTGAAAAAAGTAACTTCTATAAAATGGGTTTAAATAATCCTCAGAACTTTAATTTTAACATGAAAATACACTTCCATTTAAGGATCACAGAACTGTATTTTAGAATTTTTCTCAGTAGAAAAAAAGTTGTACTCCCTCTGACTTTACTTTGTGTGCATAATATATATATTATTGTAATACCTATAAAACATATACAATAATGTGCAATACATATAAAAATTGTGTTTGACCCATGGCTGTTATTGCACAAACTGGAAAAGGCAGGAAAACTGAATGAGTCTGGTTCTTGGTGCTGGAATAATTTTAGCAGGTCTGTGAATTTGTTACCTGCAACTTGTTATACAGCAGAAAACATGTACAAAGTTGAGATCGACCACAGTATATAAAGAAACTGCTAAAACAGGCCACATATATAGGAGAAGAAAGAGGTCCCATGGAGTGGAAAAAGGAGGGAAAGAAGATTTAGGAGACAGAAATAATTACAAGAGAATTTTTGGCATGTGGACATTCTCAGGATAGAGTCAGTCAAACAGCCATTTGAAGTAAAGCTGGCAGGTTTTTGCTGTATGAACAGCCCAGCAGTGAGGATCATTTTTACAGGCCAGAGGGAGGAAATGAGAAGATTACATATAAATCAACAGAATTGGAAAAATGTAATAATATAGAATTCTGACAAATACAGGTTTAAAGCACATTCACTTATGTAAAAGCTCTTAGCAAAGCTGCATATAAACTCATAAGCTACCAAGAGTTCGAATAAGAGACTCTGGGGTTTTACTCATAAAAATGTGCTGACATGGTCTGGTCAAATTTTTTTCCATTAAGTTTAATGGTAGAATCAGAATGTACATCCATGCATGGCTTGAAAAGAAAAATGTCCAATTTGGGAAGTCTGGTACCAGCTAGTGAATGAGATTAAGGAGATGAGATCTTAACAGAGGGAAAAGCTCCTGGTTTTCTCCCATAAAAAAGAGTGATTGTGCTGTCAGCAGCAAAACTGATGCCATTCTGGTGGATGCTGAAACTATCACATTGCATCACTGTGGCAATGCAAAGTAGACCAAGATATACACATTTTTCCTTCCTCCTGACTTTATTTTCTTTATTGTGTTTACTTTTTAAGCAGAAAATGTTGCTTGCAGATAGCAGAAAAGAAATGGAATGAGAGTGAAAGAATTAACCACGATCAGGCACCTCAGCTTAGCCATTTTTCAGTGTAAAGGGACCTGATCACAAAATGCTAATTTGATTTTAGTTCCATCTTTAAACCTGGGAGTATAACTATGATATTCAAAGTTCTCAGGAACACAATCAAAATACCATTTGCTTGTGTAAATATGGTCGTGTGAAGTGTAAATGGGCACTTGGGCAGTTGGGCTCTCCATATTTCTGTAGAATTTCATGTGGTTAAGGAGTCAGAACCATTATCTGCTCATGCAAGTCATACTTCAATTAATTTGTTTGTTCCTGCATGGAGTTTTCCTGGTAGTATTCCTTACAAGCTCTTATCAGAACTACAATAAAAAGTAGATATTATTTTCTGGAAATGACTCTTCTATTGGGTTCAATAACCAAAAAGCCCTTAAAACACTTGCATTGTGAAAACTAATTTTCCAGAATTTTCAGTGCTGTAAACACTGTACATACCAAAACACACCATTCTTCTGATGACTGAGACATTCATGTAGTGACAATTTAAAGTCCAAAACTTACAGTCCAACCATTATATCATTAAGGACTTAGGGAACTTGATAAAAAGGCTTCTTGAGGATTATTATGAATTGATCATATCATTGTAAGATAATCATATATCTCCCATTTCCAGCACAGAGTTATTCACATGGGGAAATTGCTACATAATCTACTCTTCTGGTCACCTGTGGCATTTCTTCCTTATGAAACTAGCAGTGATTTGAAGGATGACAAAGTGGCAATCACTCTCAGCTCCCACATGGGAAGGCCCAAATCAGTGAGGACTCTCCCAGAAGAGAGGCAGCAGAGGAGGGTCATGACAAGGTCTGTAAAGTCATGAATGATGAGATTGTAGATGCTAAAGGTTTATAGTGGTTTCAGAGGAAATTGGACAAGTTCATGGAATAGAAACCCACTGAGGGTTATTAAATCCTGGAAACCACATCTGAAGCTGAGAGAGCTGAGTGGGGACATCATTTGTGCTCACTCTGTTCTTGCTCTCTGCCTGTGGGTTCTGTCAGAGTGAGGGCACTGAGGAAGCCACACCTTCAGACTGATCACCTTCCTTTTATTTTTTATTAATTAAGCCTGTGGAAATTGCTGTGTGTTGAAGCCTACATGGCTGGTACAACTCCTCTGGACAGAAAGTGAAATAAAAGACCCCTTTTCTCTATTTGGCAACTGAATGGATGTTTGAACAAACAGGCAAAAATTTTATTTTTAATGCCTGAAGTTGTAGTTTTGTGGGAATTGTATTTCATGAGCCAAAAGAGATAAAAAAGATTTGAAAATATTTGATAAAAAATATGAGTTAGTCTGTTCAAGGAAAACAGGGCTGAGCGTTACATATTTTGCTATCTGAAGTGTTTCATATCTTCTTCACACCTTGAAGAGGTTCAACTATTTGCCTATTCCAAACTAGGACCATAAAAAAGCTGGTTTTGTGGGATCCAGTTATGTCCTCAGCAGTTTTAAATACTCTCAGACAAGCCATTGGAGATGCACAAATGTTCAGAGAATAAACCACACTGCACAGTGGTTCCAAACCCAAAGCTCTCACAGTTACATGGTGTGAAATGCAGGTTTGCTCCTGCCCCACTTCCAGGTGGAATTGCATGGAGGAGATACTTTCCCTAAAAACACCAAAGCAGATAAGATGAGATGAAAGCCAATTCTTCACTAAAGAGGGAAGATAATAAATTAAAACATACTGTTAACACCAAGAAAATATTGGCTCTAGGAAAATGCAAGAGGTGGGCCAACGGCTCAACAATGCCCAATGAAGTGCACCTATTTCAAAGCAGTATCATCTGGAAATCACAAGGGTAGAGATAAACCAGCAACTAAATAAACACAATGTTTTACCAGGACAGTGGCAGAGGTGGGAAAACCTTGATGTTATTGACTGTTCTGATCAGAGCTATAAAGCAGGAATGTTGTGCACACATGTGTGCCATCTGCAGAGCCTGGCAGCTCACAGGCTGGCTGTGCAGCAACCAAATCCTCACATTATGAATGATAAGAGAGTAATACAGTGGCAGGGGTGGCTCGTGGTTCCTCCACCACACAGGTGGTGTTTACTGACAAATGCCTTGTTGGAATGAGCTCTTGAGGTCACAATAATCCAGCGAGTTGTTTGAGCAGAGAAACAAACAATATTAAAATAAACATGAGCTCATTGTAACCCTCACTGTTCCAGCTGCTGGGATTATGGCAGCAGTTTCCCTTTGTAGTCCTGTAATGCACCTGCCACTTTTACAGCACAAACTCATGTCTCTGTTTTCACACTGGTAATTTATCTCATGCCCTCCTTGTGGCTACAGGGTGTGTTATCAAAGCAAGCATCCAGATTTCATATTATTATCATTTATTGCATCATGGAGGAGTAGATTGGAAAAGGTGCCTTGTACAAGTAAAATGCAGGTCTAGTTAAAAAAAGTTTAAAAGAAAATAGAGCAGCACAAATTGAACAATTCATAGCTGTTACCACCAGAATGATAACAATTAAGTTTCACATCCAGCCTCAAGTTTCAGACACAGTTACATAAAAAGATGTGCTATTCGCTATGATTGAAAGCAACCAGTCACCACAGAGATGAATTAGGACACCCCAAGTTTGGTGAGATCATCTCTGCAGTGTTACCACCAAATTTAAATACATGAACAATCTATAGAGTGGAAACAAATCATCCCAGCTACAGAGCTGCCCAAGTGAGAGGTCTCTGACTCTGAAGGTTGATTTAATGCTGGCTTAGAGGAATAATGTGCAGGGGTATGAAAGGCTGGTCCCAGGTCCATTAATAACAATCAGAATCTAGTTCTTCTAATACCAGATGATTCTGGGAGGGTGATTTCTTCTGTTTGGTTCTGTGCAGGGCTACAACAAAGAAAAACATGTGTTACCAGTTTCAGGGCAGGCAGAAGGGATTCTTGGCTCTTACATCTTCTGAAATGCATCCATCTGCCCAACTCACTAATTTTATTGTGGATTTTGATGCCTTAAACTCAGCTCTGTGCAGTTTCTCTCTACAAGCTATATTTACAAAGCTCTCTGAGCAAAGATGCCTTGTAGAAAAGATTTATTTGGGAAAACTACTTTGTGTAAGTCTAAAAATGTCAAACTTTTATCATTACTTTTAAGAATTCACTACAATTGAGTGCAAAGTTTTGACTCGGCAAAATATAGACATCAGTAAGGAAACAGCTTATCTGCTCCAAATACTGTTAGAAATTCAACGGCAAGACCAGGCTAGGCATTTTAAAATACTTATAAAAAACAAGTTCATGAGAAAGATGTACAGTAAATGATAAGGCAGATGTTCATGCAACCCTTTTACAGAATCCAAAGTAGAATTGTGTGTCATTGAGGGTCACTTTTGGTAAACACATTCAATTTCTCAGTATCAGGAGCCTTTACTAATTTTCTCTTTGCAGGCAGCAGAGATAGGAAAAGTGCACTGCCAGCATTTTCAGTGCTGCAAGAGCCTGAAAGCCTAAATCTACTTTTTAACACAGATGGTACAGAGGGGGAATAGAGTCTCATATTTCTTTCTAATAATAGCTATCATTCATAGGGAATTATACTCCCAAGGTACTTATCTACTTCTCATATACACATATTTACATATATATATACATAAACATAGATTTTAAAAAAGGCATTTATGCACATAAAAAAGACCACTTAATACAGAGGGTTCAGTCTCTCCTTTAGCAGCTTCCTGGGGGCTGCATGCCATGTTTCAGGGCAGAGCACGTGGTGCACTGCCTCGGGGATTTATTTCTACTTGCACAGCAATCTACTGTGAAATTATGATTTCTCAGTGCTGAGTGGCTGCTCCTGGCAGGAAATGAGGTTTATGAACACTAATGATGTATGATTGGAGCTCTTTTCCCCCCACTGCAGAAGAAGACTCAGCAGCTCTGTGCCAGCATCACTTGTTTCCCTCCTGCTCCGCACCACAGGTTTGGGAGAAAGTCCCAGAGTCTGTGTAGGATGAGGACAGAAATTTCCCCCTCCACCCCAAACACATCAGTGCAGTGATCTCTGCCTCTCCCAGGGGGTTTGTAGAGCAAGGTGAAGGAAGGTGGCAGGAGGGGAGAGAGAGCAGCCAGTGCAGGCTCGGGTTTCCCTTTAGCTGGGAAGCAAAGGCCAGTGAGCAACACTGCGGGAAGGCTCCTGAGCTCCCCAGGACAGACAGACAGACAGGAACGAGGCAGCAATGGCACTGCACATCTGAAAGGGGCTGTGCTGCTCACCTGAGGCCAGGAGAGGCCTGGGTTGCTAAGGCAAAGTTTAAGAGAGGGCTCAGCACCAATAAAGTTGAGCAAAGGGGATCTAATCACCTCTGCTCCCACCCCAGGCACAAAACCTGCCACAATAGACCGAGATCCTGGACCATTCAGGTCCTACCTGAAAAGGGATGGAGATGGGACTCAAGACACCAATTTTTTCTAATTTCCCTCCTTGTCTGCAGTCAAAGTAGATTGCAAGTATACACAGGAGAACAGATGAAAAAACTGGCATTAGTATAGGAAGACCTCGACCTTAGATGCCAGTGATGCTACAGGTTGACTGGGATCAGCTGTGTCATGCCATGGCCAGGCACTTGAGTGCATTCCCCCAGGGGGGAAAAATGAAACAGAAAGAAGGAAAATATATGGGGAAAAAAATCAAACTCTAGCAGTATCCTTTGGGTAAAGCTGTTTTCAGTCTAGTGCTATTGATTTTTCATTAATATATTAACCTTATCTTATGAAGTTTACCTGGGTTTTGACAGTGTTTTTATTAAATCAGGATATAAAGAGAAAGTAGACACCAATTTTTCTTTCTTTGTTTGTTTTTGTGTGTGTGTGTGTGCTGTCTTTGTTTGATACTGATTTTAATTGCAGCTAATTAACATTAGGCTATTTACATGCCTTGTTTGTCTGAGCATGAGAGATTGATGATATCTGTTAGATAATAGATCTTCCAGCTCTTGGAAGTGTGCAGTGTTCGAAAGTTAAAGATAAGTGGAATGGAAGTATCAAAAAACTTAGTTTAAAATGCTGTTAAATGCCACAGTCATTAAATCCAAACAGAACTGATCTAAACCATTATTTTGCTATGTTCCTTTTCATCATTTGAACCCAAACCTTACAACACAAATCTTGTCCTCTTGTTATTAAGTGACACTTTTTGAACCATAGTCGTTTAACTTTGAATTTTCATGCTTATTTGTGAAGTTAAGAGTACTAAGGGAAGTTTAAACCCCATATAATTGAAAACATCAAATTATATAGCCATGAAAATGGGATTTAGAATGGAAATAGCAACTGATGTTTAGCTGAAATAGATATGTTGGACTAACAGTCATGTACCTGACTTTTAATTCCTCAGGAGTTAGGAGTGCTGTCATTTTGAAAAAGGTAAAGGTCAAATATCTTATTTACAAATCCGTGTTCCTTGGTTATTGCATATATATCTAAATTCAGATTTAAGTGGGAGCAATAACCCTGAAAATATTTTAAGCTGATTAAATTAAAGTGAATTTCATATTACAACATGCTAAAACAGACCTCCAGAATAAATAACAAGGCCCTGAAGGAAATTTAAATATAAAGTGATTAATACCCCAAGCTGATGAATAATATAGTTTTATAAAAAGCAAGTTTATGAAACAGGCACCTATGCTTGCAATCCCTCCACGTGGGTGGGCTTTGCAGCTGGAAAACCTTGGCTGGGGTCTCAGTGTGGGTGCAAAGGTCCATACACACCCACACATGGAGGCTGAAGAACAGGGACTAACCCTTTAGCCCTCTTTACTCATTCACATCCTAGCTAGAAAACACCAAAGAAGGTCAAATATCATTGCCCTCAGTGTTTGTGAAGAGTTTCTGCCAAGTACAAGACACATCTATAAAGAATAAACATGATTTCACTCCAATTCTTAGTCACTTCATTAGCAGAACCAAGGAGCAAGTATGATGTGCAAATATTTCCTCAATTTGCACACATTTTATCTGTCAACTGTTTGGTTTGTTACTTCTTTTAATTGCACATTTTAATAAGGAACACTGGGAAAGCTGAAAGGGTCAAAACAAGGACCCTGAAGCATAAACTGTTGTCCTTAAAAGCAATTCCTACTGGAAGAAAATATGATGATTGAGAGGTCACTGGTGCTGGGATAAGCACAAGATAGGTCACAGGCTATTTGAAGTAACATTTCCTTTGATCTGCCAGGCCCTTCCATACATAAGGAAATCCAGTGTGGTGCTAAAGGCTTTGCTAATCTTCCTAATGATATGCTGAGGATGCTTAAGGCTGAGGTTAAAGAGGCCTTTCAGTGCAGCTTGACTTGTGAACTTTTGTAATACAGAACTAACCTTCCTCTCAAAGATATGTGCAAAGCAGCTGTTCACATTAGCAAATGTGTGGGCAACTCTGTGCATGGGCTCAGGCCAGAAGAGTCATGGTAAAAAGAGGACCTTTAGATCAGCTTTGCCTTTGGCAGTCCTGCCCAGGGCACTGATATCATGGGGTTCCCACAGGGCTTTAGGAACAAAGTGTGTTAAGAGTAAGGGTGGTTTAAAATCCTTGAGGAAGAGAGATGATCAAAGGGCTGAGTTGGTCTAAGTCTTTGGCAATTTTTATCAGTCAGGTTGGTGGGCAGAGCACAAATATGCTTGGAAAGACTAAAGTTCCTCATTCTAACATCTAATTTTCAGGTCAACCTTTAACATTAGCATGGCATTAATTTGAACTAACAGCTGAAGTCAGGCACAAGAGCAAAATCAACACTTGAGTAAAGAGCCTGAAAGTAAACTGGGGAGCCTTTCATTTGTCAAGAAAGTTAAAGATTCATCCAGGGGGTGAAAAACCAGAGACGTGTAATCCATATGAGCACCACTGAGCTCTGAGGCATTTGGTGTTGTGCTTCACAGCCCTGAGTGTGCCCCAAAGCCTGAGAAGAGCAAGCAGAGCATGTCTGTGTCCTGCAACCCACTGGAGGCTCAGAAACTGAGACATCTCCCAGGCTGGCACCGTGACGTGACTGCTCAGCTGGATGTGCTCGGGCTGTGCCCGACTCATGTAAACACCACACTTAGTTTGGCACTCATGTCAGCTTTCTTTCCCCCAAAAGAGGTCATCATTTGCACTGCAGGACAGGCAGGGCTCTTCAACCAGCAGCCCACAGAGAACAAGTGCTCCCAAAGGACACCAAGGGGCCTATGAAGTGTCATAGACTCACGTGTACAAGATGTTCTCACCCCAGCACAGATGAGACCTGGGCCAACAATAGCCTGGGAAGTGAAATTGTGGGATGATTTCATGCCAAGTTGGTATCAGAGGTTGTTAGAGCACTGACAGCAGGAGCACAAAACAGAACCAGGGCGTGGGCTGCACTGGGAATGAGGCACTGCTGGTGGCCTGGGAAACCAAAGAGGAAAAATGATTCAGATACCACTTGAACATCGGGATTAAGGGCTGGAGAACATCACACATAGCAAGAGGGCTGGGGTCAGTTCCCCTGCAGCTGCTGCAGCCAGAGAAAACTCTCTTCTTCTTACAAGATGCCTGGGGCAGCTCACTTACTCCCAGCTTTTTTCAAAGTGGATTTTCTTATTCAGTCAATTAAAAAGCCCAGTATGGAGCTTGTGGATACTAGGATAGAAATACTAAAACTCCTTCCTCTACTGGCAACACCTGCAACCTACCTGCTGGTCCATGCTGTATGGGACAGCCAACCTCTCTCCAAGGGAGGTTAATATCCCTAACCACCAGCTAAAGCATAATTTTCAAGTAGTCTCAGATGTCCTAGTACTATTTAGTTGTTCCAGGCAAAGTGAAATACCTTTAACATGAGAAATTCCCCACTTCAGAAAATGGTAAATTTTAGTGGTTATGGTTAGAGCACATCTGTGGGAGGTAAAGGTTGAGTCATCTCAACCAAGGGAAGAAAAATATTCCCGGAGTTTTACATTGCAGGTAAGTACTTTAACCAGTGATCTATGGACAAAGACTTAAATAGGAGTTTTGAAGCACTGCTTTGGAGTTTATCCTTCTCAGGTTTCTTATTGGCATTATTTATTTAGTCTTGTCTTATTTGGGGACTTGAGTCTCCGATTCCTCAGGGAAGTGCCACCATTTTCCCTTGGAATAGCAGTGTGAGATCTGCCTTCAACTGCCCTGTTTGATTACACATGGAAGGAAGCATTTTTAATTCTGTAAAAATGAATAAGCTTTGAGCAAATCTACCTGGAAATGACAGGCAGGGAATCCTGTGCAGCCAAATAGGGCTCATGGCTGAGATAGGAACCAGCCTTAATGCTGTTAAACTCAGTTTCTGTGCAGAAGCAGAGATGTAGGTGCTGTGAAAACTTCACTGACAAATAACTAGAAAAATCAGGCAACTGGAAATCTTCCCTTCATTTTGAGGACCCAGACTTTAGGTATGTAAATTAGCACATCCCTGCTGAAATTTGGGAAATGCATCTCTGTGAAATGGCAAATCCACATACAGATTTTATTCCACCAACATTTTGAGGCTATTCCAAATATATACTTGGGAGTTTTAGCAAAAATAGAGAAAAATATTAATCCTTCTTGTTCACTGCTTGGGGAAGTTTCTCTAATGAATAAACCTCTGTCCCATAGTCAGTAAAGTGGCATGTTGTGAGCTGGTGATGAATAAATATCCTTCCCTTTTTAGACATCACGGCTGGTGGCTTTACCTTTTGCAGGTGTCGTTTCCTGGATAAAACAGGGGAGAGGAAGTCCAGTTAGAACCTCAAAAACATTTAAGAAAGACATGAAAGACCAGTTCTTATTCAGGGCACACACTTCTTGCCTCACACATTGCAGGTTTCTAAGGGCTGGCTCCATGTAAACAGTCACAGAGGCCAAACAGGGCAGCTCAGTCACAAGGTGAGATCATGGAAACCCCTGATCATTTATTGCCTCACCTCACAGACCTCTCAACTACACTTTTAGCTTTAAAGTTTCCCCTGGTTTGGAAGCCTTCTGCAAACCCAGAACTGGCTCAGCTCTACCCTGCCAAGCAGCCTGGCATGTCTTCTGTTCCACAGAGTCCCCAAAGGTACAGGCTCCCCACCTCCTCCCAGGAGGCTTCCAGGAAGGAAACATCCCCACATTATGTCTAGCACATTCTTATACATGAGTCTGCTTATAAAAAAACATGGTAGCTGCCACCAACTTTCAAAAATCAACCAGAAAAAAGTTATATTGTTATTTCAAAAATTAGATCATTAGAGAATTTCTGCTTATGGTAGATCAGACTAAGACCGTATCTCCTGGTTTGAAGTCAGGACCAGCAGCCAGGCTGGGGATTGGTCTGGGCTGCAGCTCCTCCTCAGCCATGCTGTTGAAGCTGTGAGGGTCAGATAGAGCTCATCTGTCTGCTGGTTTGAAGGGTAAGGAAGGCAGAGACCTGGATATATAAAATTTTGTGAGTAGATAGAAGTACCAACTTGAGTTCTGCAATGGCTGACACTGAAGGTCTAACATCAGGGAGGCTTAGGGGCATAAACACCTTGGGGGATCATAATCCATCAGAATGAACATGTATTCAGGGATACAAGTTGGTTGGAATGCTGTCTGTATACCCATTCCTCAGAGACAGAGCTCACCACCACCCAGAAATATTTGGAAATGTTTATTTGTGTGGAAGTGTATGAACACAGAGATAAGTGTGTGGGTGCATGTTTATATATTTAACTACTCAGGACCAAACCCTCTGGATAGAATCTGATAAGGGTCAGATGAAAGCAAGCACTGAAATTATTGCTAAAATAATCAAAAGCCCTTTTTGTGTCCTTAGAAACCAGCTCCTCACTGACACTGTTAAATGCCAATGTTAAAATATGTAACTAGGATATATGTATGGATATACAGACAATTGTACTAGATACCCTATTTTCTGCATAAGGCAGAGAATGAAAATTGGGCCAAATCTTGATGCTATTTTACACAAAGAAAAAAAATAGTCAAATTTGAAGAGATACTGGTTTCATCCCTAGAGAAAAATAAGACAAAGAAAGGAACAGAGCTGGAGCAACACCCGGGCTATGAGCACTGTCATAAAGTGACATATAAGGCATAACAACCAAGTCCTCTATCCCTAACCTTAAACTTCCAGATTCCTACAAGACTGATCCCTTATTGATACTGAGGATAAAGTGGCTGTTTTCTGAGTTTCTCTGTATGTCATTAAAACCTGAACTGTAGAGGTGGCCAAAAGAGGAAAGAAAACCCTGTGGGTGAACATTCCATCCAAGGAAGGCAATGGACAATCCTAAATCATGTTATGTGGGGCAAGATTTCTTCCTGTACTTTTATATACATAAAAATACATTGCATGGATGAAATTAGAAATTTCTTTACTGAGTTCTGGTAGTAATAATAGCAATCTGATGTAAGTTTGAGAAGAGTCAAATTTGAGTGATTCATATCTTCAAATAGTATCAATGCTTCACATTACCTGCTGGTCTGATCATTTGTGTTGCTTAGTTCCTTGTGTATCTATGGCAGTTGCATCAGCTACTTTTAAGTGCTGTGCATTTTTATGCTCACAAGTAGAACAGTCTTACAGTTTCTTTACACTGGGAAGTTTGGGGGACTATATAAATCTCAGCTATGCAATTTAGAACATTTGTGCAATCATTGCACTGAGTATGCACTTAAATTGTGCTTAAGCTTCTTCCATCTGATATTTTCTGCCTGTGCATTTAGGGATTTTTCTTCCTGTAGAGTATACAATATCTGCCAAATCTGCTTGATTTGTTGGGGGTCTTTGGGGTCACATGAAAAAAGCTCCCATCTCTCTGCTCCATCCATCTGGTTTTTCCCAAGCCAGTGCTGTTTTGTAGCACTGGGTCAGGAAGGAGGAGGAAGTGGTTGAGCACTGTGAGCACAACAGCTGCTGCACAACAGACAGAGCTGCAGAGCTGGGCTGGTGAGCAGCAGTGGGTGCCAGAGCTGCCCTTCTTGTAGGAAGGCCACCACCAGAACACAGATGGGGAGACCTTTTTCTAAGGCCAAAGGATGCACTTCCCAAGGGCAAAGAGGAGCCAGCATTATGGGTAGGGTTGATGCAGTAAACATGACAAAGGGGCTGCAGTTGATAAGGAAAATAGCACTTCCCAGAGGAGCAGACAGAAAAAATGTAAATGTGAAAAAGCCCTTGAAATGATGAAAGCCTCTAATGGAAAGTGATGGAAAAGGGGAGGTCATATGCGCATGGCAGTTGACAGGAGAAAGCTGATTTCCTTTTGGGTTTCTGTTTAGTAGCAGATGTGGCAGGAAGTTCCAGTGAAATATAAAAGAAAATCACAGAAACCACACCAGGAGTGTTGAGAGGTGTGGGCAGGACAGTGTCTGTCACAGGAACAAAGGCAATGTTTGTGTACTTTGGAAGGGCAACCGTTGACATACATGACAAGAGATGCGAAAAGGCTCTTTGCTTTGAGGCACAGACAGTTTGACAGCTTGCAAAGCGTACAAGACTGGATTAGATCTTTTATTTGATATAAGGGGTCTCCTAAGTGCAAACAATCTAGTTTGTGGCTTCTTAGCCAAGGCAGAGGGGAGCCAAAGGGCCCATTCCACCCCAGAGGCAGGTCGGGACTTCTCCAGTCCCAGCTGAATCACTGGCTGCATGTTGGGATTGCATGACAATGGCTTAGTAAGGGCAATTCTGAGCATCACCAGCCAAAAACTGAGAATAAACCAACTGACACACAACCCATATGGAAATAAGGGGAGATGAAGGGAGATTGAGAGAAGTACATTTAGCTTCTGTACTTCTTTCCTTGTCCAAGACTCCCTTACCTGAAAACAGAGTGGCCAAAGGCAAGTACACAATTGAACTGGGAGTGCTGGTGGCTGAAAGTCAACTGCGTGGCCTGAGTCTTGGGCTACACCATGATCAGTCTGGTAGGCTGTGGTGCTGCTTTGGAACAGCAGAAGCATCAGCAGTGTCGAGGAGTGGGGGGAACAGCAAGGAGGCTTTAATTGCCTCGCAGTTAAACATCTCTTACATTCCAGCATTGTGAGGGACCCTGGCTGGGTGTTTTTCCCCACTCTTACACATCTGCAGTCTCCAGCTTCAGGGCTACAATCATCTAATTTAAATTTCTGCCTGTCAGACATAAGCCTGAGTGTATGTCCCAGCATTGTATGTCAGAGAGGGACAGGCATAAATACAGAGATGGAAATTTCCCAAACACGTTTGTCATAAGGTCAAATAAATGGAGAGAAGCATGATCCAGTTAATAATTAATTGCAGACTTTTAAGAAAAGGAAAACTCATCTTGTTTGTTATAATTCATTGTTCTGCTGAATTTATGAGGGAAATCCTCAAACCTCTGCTTATTTTTAGTGCCAGATGACTCAGTTTTGTTATCCTTACCAATAACTTTTTAATAAATGAAAAATTTAATATGATTTATACAAAAGAGTGCATGCCTTCACTGTAAATAAACACTCTTCTTCTTGTGCCATTAAGCTGAACCAAGAAATACATGGTTTAGATGCAGTTTACAAGCTAGTGAAGATCGAAATTGATAAATAGCATGACAATCTTTTTGGAAAGGATGTAAGTCCTCATGCTTCCAGGACATAAGATAACCTCTAATTAATGAGGGCTAGTAAGAATTCTTTCCTGTCAGCAAGTTATTTCATAATTGCCTTCTGTAAAGCTTCCTGTACTTTCCTCTGAAGCAGCTGCTTTGCCTCTGCAGGAGCAGTGTGATAAAACTGATAAATCCCTGACCCACTCCTCTACCTCTGGGAATGCTTTTTTTATGGGAACTTCTCATCCATCCAAGACCCAGGTTCAGTTTGCTTTATTTGCAAGGTAAAAACTGCTAAATGCCAAGGCAGAAGAAATGACTTGATTTCTTTGGTGATTTCTTCACTTGTGACAGGAAAAACAAAACCCAAATCCTTCAGCTCATGTGTTGGCATGTGGGAGGGAAGGTAAAGTAATTTTTGCAATAACTTCACCTGGAGAGGCAGTTAGTTGTCCTGTTAATATCTACCCACAGTACACGTGCACAGTGTCCTTCTAACAGGGGGAAATAAATAGCTTAAGTCTTGTGAGGGTGCCTGGTAAAGGAAATCTAACCCCAACCATCATCTGAGCTTTGGAGCTGTCTTTAGCAAACCTTCCCATTTGTCATTGCCCTCAACTCTGTTGCTTATAATTTCTCCTTAATATTTTCACTTAATCAAAACTGGTTTTGGACTGAATTCTTATTTTTGGTATATAATAGGTATGTTTCCAAAATCCCCTGGTGGTTGCAGTCAGTGGTTTCAAAGACAAATGGAGAAAATGGCCCTCTGGAAGTGCCTTTGCCCTTTTGTGTGTTATACAAAGCAGCTGAGGGATTGGCATAGGCTTAGGCTGGCTTAGCTGCATGTTAAGTTAATTGAAAGTTGGTGCAATGAATCACATCTAATATGTCATTGGAAAGGAGATTTTTTTGATCTCTAGCTAATAATGTAGTCTAAGATAATAACATATGTCTGCTTTTTAAAATATAGGAAGTAGGGTGGGAAAGGGAATGTTTCTAATGAGTGATAAAACTGCAGATGCACACACCTGGTTTTGGAAGATGGTCTTCCTGTAGGTCAGGCTCTGAGCCAATTAAAGGAAGTCTTAACTGGACATGAATGAGCTTTTTTTGGTCCTCTAGGCAATCCAACAGCAGGACACTCCACTGAGGTGTATTTGCAATTCCCTCCATCCTTCCCTTCTTCCATCAATGTCAAAGCATGAAAAGCATGAATTATATTGTCTTTTTTTTTTCTTGTTTGGACATGAACCAGGAAAAATGAATCTATTCATGCTTCAGATCCCTTTGACTTCTAGAGGTTGTACTGATCATCAGTTACTAGCTGTGAATAAAGCCTTCAAACCTTATTTAAACATTACAGCACTAATTATAGTTTCCTTAGGTAAAATGCTTCTAAACTATAATTATCCAAAAAGATTATATGTTGGCAGTTACACAAGAAATTGTATTACAAGATTCATCTGGGGGGCTGAGCTCACCCCAGTGCCTGAGTGAGTCAGATCTGTGAAGGAGAACAAATGCAGGGGTAAATGTTGGCACTGGAAAACCAGCTGTGTGTTCTCCTCTGCCCCAACATCTGCAGAAAACTCACTCAATATTCAGTGTGCTCTGTTCAGCTCACAGTGTCACTCTCAGCTGATGTAAACAGATGTTGATCAGCTGAATATTGATTTCCATGGGGGTCAGATTTCAGCTCCCAGTGCAGGGCTCTCATCCCTTGGTGTCTAATTCCAGGTGACCTGTTAACCACCATCAGGAACAAAAAGAACTGTTTAGGGGGTTTTGGCAAAAGCAAACCCAGGGACTTTTGGAGGATGGTTCTGGTAAAACAGACACTGCAGCCCATGCCCTTATGCTTGTTCACTGCTCACTCCAACCATTTGTGTGCCTGAAACACTGAGTTCAGGGCTGCATCACAGCTCACAGAGACCAACCTGTGCTGAGGAGAAGGGGGTGTTTGAAGCTGTGTAGGGTGCACACTGTATGAATTTCCTGTGGCTGGGAGTCTGCAATGCTGACACTTAATGGGAGAAAGTGATCCCTGATGGAACAGAGTGACCCCTGTGGAATTACCCCATGACAACTCACATCTACTGAGGAGCAAGAGATAAATTAAACAGGACTGGAAATTTGGAACAAGTTCAGACTGTAGAATGTATAGAGGGTTGGGGCTAGAGCAAACATTTCTTATCTTCCTCTGTAAATCCACCCTCCCTTCCTGTGCACAATCAGGTAGTTTAATGCAGAATACATGAGCAGTGTAAAACCTCTTATTCCTGCTTATTTGAACTGAATTTTGTTATTTGCTTCTACAGTCTGTTGGTTTGGCTGCCTGACACTGACTTCCACCTACAATTTACTCACCAATTACTTTTGGAGACAACATTGAAAGCAATTAGCAATTAAGAGAATTAAGAATGCATTTTCATACTGTTAAAAAATACAGCTCTGACGAGTTTCTAAAGAATGAAGCACAAGGTTCTAATAATCAGTTTGCTTTTCCTTAGGTATTAGCTGGGGAAATTATCAGAAAGTCCATTAAATGTTTTATGCTCCCCCATGTGTGTATATAACCCAGCGACCAGAGTTGTAAAGGCATTTAAATTGAAGACTACCTGCTTTCTTCCACAGGCCAGTACTGTGGGAGTGTTTGGGGTTTTTTTAATGATCCACTTTTGCTCTTCTGCATGGATGAAAAACATATCTATCTATTCCGTGCATATTCCTGTTGGATTCCCTGTGCCTGATGATGCTGCAGTAGCACTGCAGGATTTCTGTTTAACCCTGCCTGCACACAGCTCTCCAGAGCACAACCCCTTGTTCCTTTGGGAAGGATTCAGAACTAAAATTGCATGGGCTGAGGGGTTGCTTGAAGTTAAAACACATTTTGCATATGCATAGAAGAGGGGTGGAAAAGCCCATGGAAGTAGATGCAATGATATGGCAATGAGGCACAGCGAAGCACCAGTGCTGCAAGCAGGATCAGCAATTAGCACACACTGCACAGCTCTGCTGCAAGGGCTGCTTCAATTTAAGTGCAAATTAACAGGTTTGAGGAGAGTGCCTTAAAAATTACTAGAATATTTCATGATTATGAGGAGGACTTTCATTTAGGAGACCATTACTGGTGTTCTCACATTCCCACCTGAAGGCATTACCATTTTCTCTCTGCTTGTGCCCCTCTTGCCCTTAAGTTTTAGATTCCAAACATCAGTGTTGGCTCTTGTTTTACAAAGTCTTTTGCCCTACTTGTGGCTAAAAGAGTCCTCATTACATCCTGATTTTCATGGCTTGTATAAGAGGAGTTAAAAAGAGCAGTGACAAACTCAGGCCTGGGATCTCACAGACATTGCCATGACCTCATTCACATCCATTTAAAGTAAATATTTCAGTTCTATGGGATTCAGAAAATGTGTACATTTGACTTCTACCTACACAATAGGTGCAGTGTTGAAAGCAGTTTTACACAGGTGTGACTGCTTTGGGTTTGATGGAGTCCCTACAGAGGCACTGGCAGAGGAAGTGAGTAAATACACTGGAGCTTTGAAGATACAGCTACAACAGGGATTTACAGAGAACAAGTCTTCTCTCCTTTTCGAAAGTGAAGCATGGAAATGAATTCAAAATGTGGGTTTAATATGTACACTTCTTTGGGATGAAAAAATCAAGTTAAGAAAGTGAGAATCTTTAGTTGTGAAGTCAAAATTCCCTTTAGAACTATGACAGATATTATTTAGTATTTATTCTGCCAATAGTCATTACTTTTGCTCTCATATTAGAATTCAACTGAGGGTACTCTGGAGCTGTAAGACTTGTTAGACCCAAAGCTCAGTGCCTGAAGTGTTGAGTAGTCACACCACTTGCAGAGTGAGGGAGGAAGGGGCATGGCCAGAGCTGAAATCTGTGACCCCAGCTTTAGCTTTTGGTGAGCTTTACACTGAAGAAGTGGGACAGGATCATAGCAAGAACCAGACTTTCAAAAGACATCAGAAAAGATCTGTAAATACTTTGGAAAATCTAATCCCCTAAGTGCATAAAATCTCTCAGAAATCAGTGAGGTGCCTTCATTCAGCCTCTGCATCAGAGATTTTCACAAACATTGAAAATATTAATATCCAAAGATGAAAAAAAGAGAACAAACTCATCACTGAACAGGAGTAAGAGAAAAGGAAATAGCTGATTTAATTAGGTTTTAAAGGATGATTCAGACCAACATAAATCTCAATGAAAGGACAAAAATAATTACAGGTAATTAATGCCAAAGTATCCAAAGCTAAGGAATTTAGTTAGCCCTGAGCACAGTACATAACACACCCAGTTCTTCCTTCTCTAGATAACATAGTGCATCCACTAATTTAGGTCATAAAGTTTCTTTTACACTTGTAATTATTTTTAATACTGACACTTCTTTTGCCTTAAGGCAAACAGGGCTGATAGCACAACCAAGTAAACCTGTCTAAAACAGAGAAGCATTTCTGTTTTGTTATTCCTGGAGCAAACCTGGCATGAGTCAAAAACAAATTACATCCATCATTCTGCCACAGGACATATCAGTATAGAATTAACAAGATGCAAACAGAACTAGATTCCATATTTTTTCTCTCTCTTTCTGCTACTCGGTAGCATTTCTCATCCATGGTTTATTCAGGATTGTATCAAAAGCTCAGCTCTTCAGTGACCATTTCTTATGTCAGTGTTATAGTCAGATTCAGGCTCTGATTTCAAAGGTTCAGTTCTTTATGAAGATCTGTTTCATATCCATACCTTCTAGAGCAGTCTAAAAGATATTTAGTCGTTTCCATAGATTCCATTGGACATGCTGATACAAATGTTGGAAAGATAAATAGAATATCTTGCCACTGACCACCATCTGGATGGACTAGATTAAGAGTATGCATTTAGTTTAATGATGCATTTTGGTAGTTCAGGAAAAAAACCCCCACCATTTCTTGGGTCGGTTCCTCTCCATATATTTCCATTTGTTTGTACTGTGGGAGGTAAAAGCTAAAATCAATAGGCTGGTTTGCCCCTCATCACTTAGGGGGTTTCATAAGCCTCATTTTACAGGAAAAACATGATTGGAGTATGAATTAGGTTTCCATATCAAGCAATCTACATTTATGCAGGTGGGAAGCAACAAATTTTCACAACTGGAAAGCATGAGTGCAAAATCTGGGGCATTTTATGGAAATGAAGTCATTACTAGGGCTGGTGTTTTCTTACAGTTTTCTTCATCCCATTCTTTGGTATTTCTCTTGTTGTCTATGAAAGCAGAATCCCTGATGGAACACCTCTTATTTCAGCTGACTTGTATCCTTAGTTATCCATTTAGTGAAATTATGTATTTAGTGAAATGAAATCTGGTCTAGAAAAATGATACTATGGAAACATCTCTGTTTAACCATGAATAAAACAATGCAGCAATGACATGTCAGTCTTTGGGGATATTCAGCTACAGTGGAGCAAAATGATCCCTGTTAGTGATGAAGGGTAGATGCCATTTCATTGTGAATTAACTCTAAAGGGAAGTTTGGATGGGAAAGGGAGAAAGAAGTCAGTCTAAGTTTTGAGATGTGATGATTGTGGAAGGATTCGCTTCCATATTCCACAAAATGAAGGGACAATCATCTGCTCCCTGAAGTGATGGGGTTAAGTGTCACAAGAACATGCCCTTGTCCAAATGACAGGTGGCACAGGCAGCAAATTGCCTAAACCAAAGAAACAGGGATATAGTTTTATGAGATAAAAACACGCACAGTGCTCAGGTTTAGTTTCCATGGCTGGAAGGGCTCGTGGCAGTCAGGCAGGTCCCAGCCTGTTTGGCATCTCCAGGTGTGCTCCATGTTATCACCCAGCCCCTTCCCCAGCCCCCAGCATGGCATGGAGCCAGTGCCACACTGGAGAAGGAGGGACCTTCTGATAGAGCTTTGCTTCAGGTGGCAGCTGCTCTGCAGGAGCCTGTGACCTCCACAGTGGTTTCTTGCCATGGGATGCAGCTGGAGGTTTGCTGTGTATGGGATGCTGCACCCCCGGGGCTCCTGGTGGGCAGCAGGGCCAGCCAGCACCTCCCACAACCCTCCTCCTCCTCCTCCTTGCACACAGAAAGGGGGCAAAAGGGACCAGACAACCTCGCTTTGCCCACCTCTGCCTTGGTGTGGTGGTTCTGAGCCCAGCTGGAAATCAAGCACCACACAGGTGCTCACTCAGACCCCTCTCTCTCCCCACACCCCCATGGAATGGGGAGGGGAATCAGAGTAAAACTTGAGTTTTAAGATACTTGAAAATAAAATAAAATACAGTAATCATGGTAAATTATAATAATAATGATGATGATAAAAAGGCAGCTCGTGAGACAAAGGGAAACAAAAGAAGTTCCTGATTTAAGATAAACACAACTTGGCAAATCCCTTAAATATCAGTGTGTTATCAGCACCATTCCCTTTGCAAATCCAAAACTCACCACTGTAACAGCTACTGAGAAGGAATTAACTCTCCCCTGGCTGACACCAGGACCCTGGCTCTGGGACACAGCTCTGAGCCCCCACTCTCACATGGCAGGATGATTCCCCCTGACTGTTGTACCTCTGAACTGTGGCACCATCAGGGTTCCTGAGCAGGAGACAAACCAGGGCTGCAAATCTCTGGGCTGCCAACCACAAGGGGGTGAGTCTGATATTAATCCCACAGGATGAGCAGGAGATAAAAGGCAAGTGATTCCTGTGCTTGTACAGCTCTGGGGAAATAATTTCTATTCTGAAAAGTTCTAAAGGGAGACAGGAACACCATTACTATTTGGCAAGCCACAGAATTAGCCCTGGCAGGGCGTGACTGAAATGCCACCCTAAACCAAAATATTCACTGCAGTGGGACTCAGCAGGAAAAGCCTGCTGTGGTCAGGCATTCAGCAGATTCCCAGCTCTGTAATATGCCCAATATTCACTGCTCTTCTGGTAGAGGTGGGGGAGGTTTTTCCCAATTTTCAGAAAGGAAAATATGTGTGAACATCCTAATGCATCATTCATTCAAACCAGGAGTTGTATAATTAAGCATATCCATTAAGGTGGCCACTAAATATGAAATAATGGACTCCATCTCTTTGAAGACCAGAACATCAAATTAATGGGACTGTGAAAACAGCCTGTGCCTGAGAGGAGAAGCCACTTTATGGATCTGCTTTGGGCAATCAGGAAAGCAGTCCCAGATCTTTCCCTTCAACTTGTGGAAGTCAATAAAGAGACTTCTGTTTTAATCATATAAAGCCAATGCTTGCTTTTAATATTTAGTCTTCACCTTAGAAAATGGAAGTCAGAGAAAGACATTCCTCTTTGTTTGTTACTGGTATGATTTTTTTAAACCCTGTGTCAGAATTTAGGCATAAAATGAGCAAAAGACAAAACTTCAAAACACGCAAATAAATCAATTATTCCTGTGTTATATATCTTACAAATATGATCCAAAAATAATTCTGGGTGTAGTTTTCAAACTTCAGCATTGCATAAAGTAAATACCCTGCAGCACAATTGGACTGACTTGAATTACAAAGTTAAATAAATACACACTGGGATGTGTCTTTTGTTGCTGTTATTTTACTTTTCCTTTTGCCTTTCAAGAGTTGTGTTATAGCTCATAATACTTGATAAGTGAAAATTAGAAATGTCAGTTAAAAGAGGGAAGTAATTTAATTATATGCTACAGATTTCCAGCTATGCCTATGGAAATGTTCTCACCTATCCCAGTGACTTCCCTCCTCTCAAATATTTAAGCAAGGATAGGGCATGCCTGAAAAATGCATGTAAGAGCTTTTTTTTATAAAAGAATTTAACCTCTGACTTTTACAAGCAGAGATTTGATTTCTAGATATGAGTTCTTTCCCTGCTTTTCAGTAAAATTGTCTTTATAGTCATTGGGAAAACTGTACCCAAGTCTTTATTGTACATGACACTTGGAGTTCTTTTTTATTGCCTTAAACTGCTTCTTTCCAAAGTCAAAAGGTTGGAAACAAGGCCACTGGCACAGGAAGAAATGTGTAAAGAATACAATTACTTTGGGTGGAAAGAAAAGAATTGAAATAAATTAAAATCAACTTTTCCCTTTTTATGGTCATGTTACTTCACAGACAGTAAAGACAGACCCAAACTAAGCTCACTGTCATGGGAAGATGCAGATGCTTATGGGCATCCAGCACTTTTATAAACTGTAAGAGTCTTGTGGTTCTGTCCCATGCCCTGGATGTGAACAAAGGGAAGAGCTTTATCTCAGCACCCCCTTATTTGTCAAACCTTTCCTCACAGTTGTTTCATTTCCCTTCATGATTTTCCACCTCAGTTTCCCCCTTTTTAGTCTCCCCTTTGCCTCTGCCTGAAGTCATGTTGGCTACTTGAAGATATGGATTATTTGAGGATTACTAATTTTAGGATTATTTGTGTGTAACACTACTTTTAAGTGTCTATTTTAATTTCTGTACATGAAAATGTAAGTTCATCAACCCTCATTCTATACAAGGAGGAAAACAAAACAACTTTTCAGGAGCTCCTCTTTTACCAGCTTTCATTCTTTCCTTGTGTAGATGGATGACAGGAATTTCAGGAAATGGGTTACTCATCCCTCTCTCCAATTTTTAAGCTGGATTTGTCTGAACTTTGGGGTTCAGACAGGTGAGAGTAATGCAGGGATATCTCTTCAGATCTTGCACCCACACCCTGTTTCCTGGAGCACTGAAGTGTCATCTCTGCTCATCCTGATCTGGGTCCCTGAGCTGTTCTCAAACTAAACCATCAACACTCAAAAACTTCTGTATATTTAAAGCTTCCCTGCCCTTTCTGCTGCTCCCATGCACATATACCTTCAGGACACTTAGGGCTTGGGAGAGAGGAAGGAAGGAACCAGATGAAAAGTGGGATCTGATGACTTCCCAGCAATGCCAACAACCTCAGCCTGTGTTTGCTCAGTTTTTCTTAGTGTGGCCTGAGGTTTGCAAATGCACAAACCACAAACCCACAGTTCAGTTTGCAAAGGCCAGAGCCCAAGATTTAATATTTACAGTCAGAGAAACAAATATTTTATGCATTTCACTATGCCTTTATTTGGCTTAGGAAAAAAAAAACACACCAGCAGATTCCAAGGCAAAATTCAATCAAATCCAACATATCTTACCTGTGTTTGCATTGAAATTAAACCACACTCTGAGTTTCACATTGTTCTGAAACAAAACCCAAAGCATCTTTAGCTGACTCACTAAAAGGCACTGAATTCCCCCAAAGTCCTGGTATTACAGGGTGTAATCAGTTAAGTGACCATCTATTCCTGTGTCCAACACCTCAACTCCCTGGTCTGAAGCTCTCATGGAGAGTTTAGTGCAGTTTACACCATCCTGGTTTTTGCTGGTGTAGGTAAAAAGGCTGGGTTAGTTCTCAGAGCTCTGCAGGATAACTCACTCCTGGAAGTCCATCCCTGTGGTATTCATCACATTACAATATACTGAGTCTGCTAAAAAGAAACAGCAGAAGTAGAAATACACAGGTTTTTACATTTATACTAACTGTGTCTTGGGAGCTTTTCCTATCTATAGAAATACCTGACATTCCTACAAATAAATGTATCTGGACCAATTCTACAAGGTGAAGCTGTACAGGCAAGATATTTTTGGTATATGTTGGTAGGAAAGGAGTTCCCTCAAGGACCTCTGCAGTAAATTACCCAGTCTAGCCACATCCTGTCAGAACAGATTTTAAGACATAATTTTTGACACTGACCACCTCTCTCCTGCAGGATGGCATTGCTTTGGGCCAGCAACTCAGGAGCAGTCTCTGTTCCTCCTCCTCTCACATACACACTTCTCGTGGGAAGAAGGAAAAGCAGAAACAGTTGTTGTGAAGCTTAAGAGCATCCTGATTGCACTCATAAATTTAAAATTATGTTATTCCCTTCACAGGCAATGCAAGGAAAGCTGTTACTCAGCCTGTTGAATAGTTCTGCCCATTCATCTGAGAAAACAGCTGAATGTGGAGCTAATAAAGCCTATTATTAGTGTGGCCACAGAAAAGCAAGAACAGGGTCAGAAATGGACACAGAAACATCAGATGGCAGATCAAAGCACCTTACACTGAACTAATTAGACTGCTTGGTTAATGGCTTCTGGAGAGAAATGCTGGTGATCAGCAGATAAAATTAATATTTCATTCCCTGCATAAAACATAAGAGGTTTAGGAAGAGTCATATCCTTTATCTGAGCAATGGTGGGCACTTTATCTGAAAATTCACTGTTAACATGGAGCTGCTCATTGAGAATTGGACCCAGCAATGTGGGAGTGCCACTGGAGTAGAACTGCCTGGGTGGTGAAGAGAGGGCACCTGGGCAATAATCTCCCTGAAGGACCTGGACTATAATCTCCCTTATGGACCCAGCATTGAGCTGACTGTTCCTCTGCTCAGGGCTGAAGATGACAGAGTGTTATCTGAGATAAACTCTAAGGAGAAACTCTACCCAAACACATGCAAAGATCAGAATCTTTCTTGTCCTTCTGTGGCTGTTGAGGGTAAGAATGAATGTCATATCCTTTATCAGGAAATATTAGTGTATTTTACTTCAGCTTTCCATGCTGCATAGGGTAAGAAAAATCATAAGGCATAAGGACAAGAAACCTTAGAAAAGATAAAATCTAGTGGGACAAAATCTAATGGGATTTCTAACGAGCAGAAGCCTTTTCCATGCTGCTGTGTGGGATTTCATGCTTCAGACTGTGGCTCTCTCTGCACTGGCTTCTGCTATGCTGTGTTATGAGTGCTCATCCAGGAGTAAACCATTTTACTAGAGAGGTTTTAAAAGTAATGCAAAATTTTATTCGACGATAAATAACACTGCAAGGTCTAAACCTAAAGGGTTTACAGACAACAGAACTCAGAACTCTCCCCTGCCAGTCATTTTGGATTGGTGGAACTAAAAATAACCCTCACAAAGAGCTACTCTGTTTTTTATTATACTTATTTATGTTTTCCCCCCAAAAAATGAAAACATTCCGCTTAAAATTAACTTGTTTTGACTGAGCTATACAAAAGTAAAACATAGAAACAAAATAGTCAACGTTTGGCGCTCGTGTTTCCAGCTGAAAGTCCTATAAATATTGCCTGAGCTTATGTGTTCGCTCTTCCTGGATTTGGGAATCTCAGCCTCTGAGAGAGCTCCCACAGCAGTGGTGGCTGCAGGAAAAACAAACTGGATGTACTGTACACAGGCACCCAGCCAACAGCACCTGGAAAATGAAAATGCTGTTTTAAAGGGGAAATACATGCAGTCCATGAACACAGGACTAGCACATTCTGCAAGGGAAATACATGCAGTCCATGAACACAGGACTAGCACATTCTGCAAGCACCCCCATTAAAGATTAGATGGTAAAACATGTGCAGGAAAAGAGCATTTGCTGGGAAGTCCACAGTTTGCAATACACTGAAGGATGATGTCCACCCCACCACCACCCATCCTACTCTGTCAGAAGCTTTTGGAGTAAGAGAAGTCCTTTAGTAAGTCCTGAATTTCAGGTGTATCTGATGCTGCTTTTGGCTGCTGGTTCTGTGCCAGCCTCCTGGCAAGGGCAGAGCCAGTGAGGCCACGGTGGGCATTGTGGGGACCATCCTGGGCTTCCACACAGCAGCACAGAGGACCCAGGGGATGTTCCAAGGGGACCTGCAGCAAAGAGGAAGGTGTTCATGCTGAGTGGTGCAGTTATAGGAATTGTTGCTCTTCAGAACATTAATGCTGTGTCCTTGCTTCCTACACACTTACTGTCTCACTCTGCAGGAGCTTCAGACAAAAAATGTGGAGCAGGGGAAAGGAGGTCTGATGCCTTTTGTATAACCATCATGGACCTGGGTGAAGTTCCTCCTGAGGACAGTGAGAGGAATGACCACCTCTGTGGGTTTTAGAGCAGGTCCCACGTGTGTGTACCTGGACTGTGCTGCTGTGCTGGGCCTGGTGTTCAAACACAGGCTGGTTCTCAGGCTGGTTCTGCTTCGTGGTGTCAGGACACCAGAGGCATCTCTGTGCAAACCTCACATCCCTCACCAACATCTCCCCTGTGAGTGTGCACAGTCCTCCTGCTGCTGGCAAGCACTGTAGGGAAAAAAAAAAAAAGAAAAAAGAAAAAGATGAATTTGTGTCCTCCTCATTGGTGTACTCTGAGTGTTCTCTTTACCCAAATTGCACCTTCATTTCCTTTCTGTTTGTATTTTCTACCTTTCTTGTTCTCTCTTCCCTCCTTTGCTCCCTCCGTTTCCTTTCCCCCTTCTCTGTTTTTTCCTTTCCTTCCTATAAATCAGATTTGATTCCCTGAGACTTTGAGGGGTGCAGACTGGTTGATGCCACCTTCCTGCAGTAATATCTGAGCAGCAATATCACTATTTAAGCACAGTGAAGAACTTCACCCCACGAGAGCCAAAATTTCATAGAATATGATTAACATTAATAGAATTAAGGACAATCTGTGCCTTTCAAGACCAGAATTCATGCTCTTACAGCTGTAGCCTTAGGATTTTGATAGAAAAATGAAAGACTGGAAGTGTAATGACTTCTGTGAAGACTTCTTTGTTCAAGTCAGTGACATCTAATAGCCAAAGGAAGAACAAAAATTACATTTTAATGAGAAATCATTTATCAGGTAAGACAGAGGGAAAAAGAAAATAAACCTTCTTTTAAAAAGAGAACCATGGAAATTAAAATACATAAATTGAAAGTATGTGATTACCTGGAATAAAAACAAACTGTGTTTGCTTGTTTGTGTGGATATTCCAATTTTTAAAACAAGAACTAACTGCATCATTCTACATTTTCACATTGATCAGCTCTCCATGTCTTAAGCAACTGGTTGGAATCCTGTACAGTTAATTCCTGTAACACAACTGAAATGGAAGGGCTCATTCTCACAGAGATGTAGGTTTGTGTAGAGTATTTTTTGCTCAGAGTGATAAAAAGTAAACTGAATATGCAATGAATAAATGAAAGTGAAGAAAGGTCTTTTGTTCTCTTGATTAATCTTTACATTAAATCTCTTTTTCTAAGAAGCGGATGCAACATCAGTTACAGCTCTATCTGAATATTCTCACATTTTTGTAGGAGAGCCAAAGAATATACAGTTTATAGAAATCCCAAGGACTGCTTCAGGTGAGATGACAGATACCCCAACAACTTCCTACCCCAGTTCCCTCTCTGCCTGACAGTCAAACCAAGCAATGCAAAATGGGAAACAAATCAAAACAAAAGAAAGCAACAGATGGATTCACAGCTGCACTTTGTACTCAAGAAGGCAGTGTGTCAAGAGATGCTGGCTGGTCTGTGCTGGAATTCCCACTGCATGAATTGGAAACACAATTTCACTGTGGCAAGTGCAATCTAAGATTTCATACTGTAATAATAGAAATACTTACTATCAGTTAAAAAAAAACTGAAAAAAAAATTTTTTTAGAGTAGAAATTTATTCTTTCAGGCTGCAGTAGAGGAGTTGGACTCCTGATTTCTGCTTGTCTCTCCTTAGCTGTCAATCAGGTGAGTTTCCACTTTTGCTTTTCTCCAAGTGCAGCAATTGCAGTAACTTCCTCTCCTCTACAAGACCAGACATGGTTTATGCTATATGGGAATTTTCTGCCTTGGAGATATCTAGTTTCTTGTCAAGTTTTGTGATGATAAGGCAATAATCAAAACTTATTGGGTAGATTTATGGATGAAGAGATATATGGACATTTCCAGCGCTGGAAGGGAACAGAAAACAGAGATGGACAGAGACCATTTACAAGAGCATGGAGTGACAGGACAAGAGGGAATGGATTCAAATCAAAAGGGAGTAGGTTTAGATTAGATATCAGGAAGAAATTGTTACCTGTGAGGGCTGGCAGGCCCTGGCACAGGTTGCCCAGAGAAGCTGTGGCTGCCCCATCCCTGGGAGTGTCCAAGGCCAGGCTGGACAGAGTTTGGAGCAACCTGGGCTGGTGGGAGGTGTCCCTGCCCATGGCAGGGAGTTGGAACCAAATGATTTTTAAGGTCCCTTCCAATCCAGGCCATTCTTTGATTCTATGATACAGGACCATAAAACCTGGGGTTTAGGGAACTGGGTTAAATTTTCTTAAACAAACATTCATGCAGAGGCTGGAACCCAGAGCTCCTTTCTCCCTGCTGAGTGGTTCTTTGCCTGTAGCAAATATCTTTTTACCCAGGCATGATCCTGGAATCTCCAAATATCACAATTAACATTGTATTCATGTCAGTGTCACTCAATTCATGACACTTCAATGCCTAAAAACAAATACTATCTCCTAATTTTAGTTTCAGCAGAGAATTCTGGTGTAAGTTTGAACTCCACCTGGAAAGTACCAAGAAGCCAAGACATGGAGTTATGAAACAGCTCTGCAATCAGTGTTGAATTAGATGAGAATTCATTAATTTGTCTCATTTCCATACAAGCCTGCTTTTTCTGGCCCAGCTGCTGCACAGAAGTCAAACCATGTGGTTAAATCAGAGCACATGAGCAGCTTAGTTAAATTGCTTACCTGCCTCCAACGAGGAATGAGCTCCAGGAGCTGGAATGTTTAAATTTAACAATATCAATGTTTTCTTACAGGAAAACTAAGATTTTGTGTCTAAATGAGATGGTGGAAGGGATTGGCAATATTAATTTGTTTTATAGAAATCCTGACATTGTAAATAGGCATAAGGGACTCAGAAACATTGAATTTTAGCTTGTTCCCAGATGTTCTTTAACGCATCCAGGAGGCACCATTTGTCTTGTCAGGCAAAGCCTCTTCCACAGGTGAGAACTTTTCATTCTGGATAACCTTAATTAGGCTGTAACTGGGAGTGAGCTACGGAGGCACTGGGCAAAGCTCAATATTTATCAGCAAGGAATGGCATTTAGTTGTTTTCTTGGCATAACTTCTTTCTCCATGAATGTCAGTCTCGTGTAAATAAACAGCAGATGGCACTTTCAGGATGTTTCAGGTTTGTCTTCTTTGATTTTGGATCAGTTTTGTGATGTAGAAGTTACTGGTTGTTTCTGAAAATGTCTTTCCTGCAGAGGTGCTGCACAGTATCCTCATCACTAACAAAACTCCAAGGAGACACTAAAAGGTCACTGTTTACCTAAAGTTTGCAATCTGTGTCAGGTGAGTATTGCAGTAGTGGCAGCAACCCCTGTGAAGATCCAGGGTTTGAAAATGCTTAAAAAGCTTCAGTCCAGTTAAGAGCCTGCCCAGAATATGCATTTAATCCAAGCTTAAGCAGGTATAAGAGGTCCTCCTGTTTCACAGAATGGGTTAAACAAGACAATTTGGGCAACAAGACCATCTCCTCTGGCAAGGGGGGTCTAAAATACCCCTTGTCTCACTGTCATTCCCTGGGCCTGCTGGCTTCATTTCCCTCTGGCTGGTACAAAGGCCACCCACCAAGTGGCACACGGCCACTGTTTTGGTGGAAACTCCAATAATATCCATGTGTTGTGGTTCTGTCACTGACTCCACAACAGGAGGGGAGAACTGTCTTGTTCTCATAAAGCTTGATCCAAAGCCTGCTGAAGATGGTGGGAATACCTTTGTGGAGTTCACCAGGTTTTGGAGCAAGCTGTTAAGAAAAGTATGGGATGGCAGTGAGAAATAAGCCTGCAGAACCCTTGACTTGCAGCACAGAGAGGTTGAAGGTTTGTTGTTAAATCAAATAACCATTTTAATTTAATCTCCACTAGAAAAATAGGAAAAATTAAATGCTTGCCATATGGTGAAAATATGTTAAGCTTCAAAGAAGTAGAAATCATTAAATGCAACTATGAAAAGTTTTTTTAGTTTTGAATGGGATGCCAGATTCAATATAATAAAGCATATATATTTAATCCTATTAAAGGTCATTTGAAGGGGGGAAAAAAGAGAAAAAGGGGGTCCTTTGAATATTACAAACTCTTGGGTCACATTTTTCACCTGTATATTTATTTTCATTTTAGTCAAGGCTTCTATATTCAGAAAACTTGGTAAGATTTTGTGTAGCCTTCAATGTACATCCATTATTTCAACTTTTTCTACAGGTAACATCAACATGCACCAGGCTTTGAAGATAGAGAAATGAAAACTGAAAACCAAGCAAATGTGCTCAGAAATAGTGGGTCACTCCATATTCAAAAGGAATATTAAAACCAAAGCTGCACCAAGGACTCACCTGTCCTTTCCACAACTACACTGTGTAGTAGAACTACTGCTGAAATCAAGGCAATAAAAAGAAACCTGAACCTTCACGGCCTTCCCAGTTCTATTTGCCCCACAAAGAAAACTGAGAATCCAGATCAAGGAGCTTTATGAACAATTCTGGTATAAATACTTGGGGCTTACCAAAATGCAGTCACACACACTAAACACCCACATTCCCAGCCTTAAATTACCTCCCTAAAATCTCTCTGTAATAAAGAGTAGTCAGGCACAGGAATGCTCATGGAAAACCAAACCCAAAGGACGAGGCTGAATGGATTTGTTGTTCTTCCCCAGACATGAGGAGCCACCTTGCAGTCCAACACCTTCCAGTTCCTGCTCGCTCAGCCCAAGAGCTGCTGTCATTTCAGTTCTGTGACAGGAGGAGAGTCAACTCTGCTGGCAGAGAGGAGTTGGAGCACTGTGCAACACTGAATCTTTTCTTACAAGGTCCCTCTGAGTGCAGAGACTTTAGAACTGTGTTTTCTTTCTTTGTTTTTCCCAGAGGAAAATATCACAAACAAATCACTCCATTTCTCCTTGGTAATTCCTGTTTTTTATTCCCATGGGGTGATGCAGAGAGACCTCAAACAGAACACATTGCCCTAACATAGCTGACCAACATCCAAAAACATCAGTTCTGTCCCAAAGAGTTTACAAGCTAATTTCTCATTTGCATTGAAAATTCACCTCTACATTAACCCTCAGAAATGAGGAACATGGCAATTTCCCAAACTGCTACTGAACTGCCAACCCTTCCTCCTTCTGGACCTTTATCCCATAATAAACATGATAAATTGACTTCAAGATAAAGCTGTATTTCCTTTTTCATTTTTATTGACTCTGTCAGTAATTCCATCACTAAGGCCACATTTCTGACACTGCTTTTCCTCAGATTTACTTCTGGGATGATTTAAGACATAAGAAGCACATCCTCTCTGCTGAGCCCAGTGGACTTAGTACAGCCTGTCCTGGCTGGGCAAAACCTGCCCCTTGCAGTTGTACCCACCAGTTCTTCTAGAGGAGTCCCTTTGAGCTAATTTGGTGCTCTTTGGATTAAAGGGACTGCAGAAGTGCAAAATGTTATCATTTGTTCTTGTTGTTAATCCTCCAGGAAAGAGCATCTGTGCATCTCTCCCCCAGCAGGCACCAAACAAAAGGTTGCACTGTTTGCCCCAGCAGCACAAAAAGTCAAGTTCCTAAAAGTTCAGGCAACATTTTGGCTTTCCAAAAAGACTTTTCAGAAGTGTCTCTCCAATATTCATTTGAGTGGCCTACCTCCCACAGGATGTGCAGTTTATTTGTAAGAGTGAGGGAAATCAGAAAGTTTGTGTACATGTTGTTGTTTTGGGCTTGGTTTTTGTTTGGGTTTTTTAATGGGGAAAAGGAACTGTAACTGAAAATCTCTTTCCTTGCGAAACCAATGAATTGTAACTGAAAATTTCTTTCCTTGTGAAAACAGATTGATTTATTATTTTTTTAAAAATACAAACTATTCAATACATTTCTTCCATCAAACAAAACAGTAACTTACTTTATTGCTCTAAAGGATGAGGGGCAACGGCTTTAAACTGAAGGATGGCAGATTTGGATTAGATATTAGGAAGGAATTCTTCCCTGTGAGGGTGGGTAGGCATTGGCACAGGGTGCCCAGAGAAGCTGTGGCTGCCCCATCCCTGGAAGTGTCCAAGGCCAGGTTGGACAGGGCTTGGAGCAACCTGGGATAGTGGAAGGTGTCCCTGCCCATGGCTGGGGTGGGACTAGACAATCTTTAAGGTCCCTTACATTCACTCAATGATTCTATGAATATTAGACATGGTAAAGAGCACCAATTTCAGTAGGAGAACTTCAAATAGATGTGGAAGAGAGCATAAGCTTGTAAGACTGAATTGAATATGATCTTTTGCTGGTGCTGATTACAACAACCAAACATCACACCAATGGCATGGCGAGTCTGAGAGGCTTTGCAGTTTCTCTCACTACTGACAGCAAAGTAGAGGGCATTTTAGACTTGTTTCTACACTAACAGTCCACATGGTTATAAATATTACAAAATAGTCCACATGCTTCATCATTTGTTTAGAGATTACACATTCTTTTATAACCTCACATGTGCTGATACCTGCCTTCAACCACAGAGATTTCCTCAGATAGTTTTGAAGCTTTTGGCTAAGTTTGGTATTCTGCATGTCATTTTAAACAGAGAGGGGAAAGACTGAATATTCAGTGATGGAAATATCTAAAAGGTGAACTGAACCAGGAACTATTGGATAAACTGAAATATTAGCTGGGTGTTGTAATCAAACTCCAATGTGACTCATATCAATTTCTAATTCAAAAAAACTTTATAAATTCTCCTTAGACAGTGTCCAGGTTCATGTTTTCCAGAGTAGAGAAAAAAGCTACCCTTTTTTATACTGTCCCTTGTGATTAATAACATCAAGCTCTATTCATTCAGGAATACTTAATCTTCAATAGGCATAATTGGAAAATTCTTATGAAAATGTCACCATTGTCTTGCACATAGAAATATCAGTCAGTAACCAAAATTGCCTTGAGCAACAACTTTCCACAAGGGTTAAGAGCCCTTAACAAGCACTGGTTAAACCTTATGACACCCTATTAATTAGCTCCCTTTGTGGTTGGGTCATATGAACTTTGTAGGGTCATACAATAAATAAGAATAAAAACTCAAGAGTTACAGATAATCAGTTCACTCTGATTTACTCAGCAAAGCAGAAAATCAGTGGGGTCTGCTTTTTGGGGAAGTTCATGTGTGCCTGCTCCAGTTCCCACTTTGCTTCACTGGCTGTTTAGAATAAGAAAAGAACACCCTGAGTTTCAAGATAAAGTATGTAAACTGCTGATCTAACTATATAAAACAAATCTCTTAGGGAATTAGCAGATTAGAGGGGAAAAACCAGCAAAAATTAACATTTGCAGCCAAAAATGAATGGCAATTAGTGGTAAAGACTAAATAAAGCTAAGAAGAAGGAAATGTTCTGACATTCTGGACTTCAACTGATATTTCCCACACACCCCACTGTTGGTGGGAAACTCCTGCATTTGCTTATAAATGCATTCTCATAACCTAAATAATACAGACAGTAAACACTGAAATCCATTGTTTCTATGAGGATCATGACATCAAAGAAAAGGCTCCAAATATGGCTCATTTTCAAACTACTTTTACAAAGAATGTGAATTATTTAACTTCATTATTTGGGGGAAAAATGAAAGAGTTTTGAGAAATTGTTCTGAAATGAGTGGTTAATTTCAGAGCTGGTGTCTAAACAGAGTCCTGAGAACATCCCCAGTTTCACAGGCTACTGAGAAGATACTCTCTACAACTGGAACAATGAGCTGGAGCTCCAAGAAGTAACAAGACCCGTAACCCTCATGCAGCTGTGCTGCACTGAGGCAACCAGCAATTGTAGGAAAATACAGATTGTATCTTAATTTTTAATGGAAAACAGAGAGAGAGAAACTGGAAGCCAAGAGGGCTTAACTTCACCAAGGAGTTAGAGGCTGAATTAGGACTGTCTCTCTCTTAATGCAGGAGGGAAAGGTGTACTCATGCTCAGGAGCACCTTTCATTAAGGGTAAGGGACACTTGGAAATATTTTATACTAGAATATAACCTAAGGCTTTCTTAAAAAAGAAAAAAAGTAATACATAGTGGGCTTGAAACTCTTCAAGAATGAGATCACAGAATCATAGAATCAATTGGGTTGGAAAGACCTCCGAGATTTTCAAGTTCAACCCTTGGTCCAACTCCAGTCCATTTGTTTGGGGACCAGAATATAAAGTTCTATGAAAATATCTCAGCACTCAGCAGCTAATGGAAAAAGAAAACAATGTTGGGATGTTAGGAACAAAATAGAGAACAAAATAATGAAAGCTTATGTCAATTTATCCATCCAATGTGTGTGAATCTCAAATGCTGTTTGTAAGTTTAGTGTCTCTCTGGCTCAGAAAGGATTTAATAGAAAAGAAAAAGTCTATACATGTAGCAAGGATAGTCAAGGCAAGGCTGGATTCTGCACAGGCACATCAGGATGGCTCAGCATGGAAAAGGGATGAAAGGCAGCGTGAGAAGGTCCATCTGCTTTGGCTGGATACTCTCTCTTGTTCTCTGTTCATGACATTAAGCAAACAGGCAGCACCAAAAGGAGGTGTTTCTACATGCAGATGCAGACCTGCTGTGGGAGCCCTTGCACCAGAGTGCCCAAAGGCTTTATGTGTTAGAAAAGTGGCTGCTTGAATTCAGAGGAGGGCTTAGGAAGCCCAGAGGAACTGGATCTGAATTCTGGGATGTCCCTAAGCTCTGACTGCCAGAAGTTAAGAAAGGACTTCTAAGTACTACCACAGTCTTGCTCTGTTCATTAAGTCTTTTCTGAGGCTGGAACAGCCACAGTTGCAGACAAGGAACCAGGATAACTGCACCCCTAACCTGCCACAGCTGTGCTTGTGCTGTGTTAGATTCCCTTCAGTCCTGTAACAACCACCTCAACTGCCTGCATAAAGAGGCAACATTAAAATAATTTGACATAGCATATATTTTTAAGCTGAAATTTAGCAGCTGTAAATACAGGGCAGCATCAAACAGTACCCTGGGACTGACTGCCTGGTATTGTTCATGCAGCAATGGTCAGAGAATTATCTGTAGAAATGTGTTGTGAGAGAAGGGCTGTAACATCCAGACAGAGGAATAAAGTTTGGAAAAAGAGCCACAGATATCTTCAGTTTCAGTCCCCTAATATCCTAAGGACTATGTCATATAATCCCTTTTATAAACTGTTCAGGCTTCATTATGATTAAATTTATTGGCCTCCATTTTTCCTGGAAAGCTGTTCCAGAGCTTCCCTGCTCTGCTGATTAGAAACCTTTTAATTTCCAAGTGAAATTTAATATGACAAGTTTATACTGTTCTGGAGAAGTGTTACAGTTGCTCCCCACACATACATCACAGAGCAAATACCAACAAGGGAAAAGAGCAATTCAAGTTAAAAACAATAATAGCACCAAAGCATTGCTGGCCAAGAGGTTTCCTCCAATTTTAGATGCAGATCCCACTGCAACCTTTAATTCTGTGGTAATAAGCTACTACTAAGGGAACTCAATGTGTTCTGATCAGCTCTGGTTTATATCTACAAATGCACATTAACCTCTTTCCAACTAATGAATCACTGGGCCTGTCATAACTCTAATGAACACATTTCTGTCCGAGGGTGTTGATAATCTAAAAGCCTTCACTTGTTTCTCCTGTCTTGAATTACTCTGTAAGTGTAAGCACATCTCCAGAGAGTTTATCTGTGGAGATTGAACCAGGGGCCTCTGGATCTGAAAAGCAGGAGTGTTTCCTCTCACAGCTCAAGCAGCAGCAGCTGTGTCAGCTCAGAGGAAGGCACACTCACACTTCTGTGGATGTAACCTCTGGAAGGATTCGTGGGGGAGGCTTGTCCCAAGGCAAGCTGGAACAGGGAAGGAAGTGCTGGAGTCCCCATCCTGGGATGGAGTTAAAAGACATGAAGTTGTGGGGCTCGGGGACATGGTTTAGAGGTGGGCTTGGCAGTGCAGGGTTTTTCTACAATTTGGATTTTCATTTGTGTTCCACAGCTCTATCAGCCTTCCAGAAACATTCTCCTTTGGTTTACTTTCTTGCCAGTGGTGCCCAGACTCAGTCCTACAGGACATTCAACCAGGCTTTGAGATATTCCCCTAAAGACAGGGTTTTTTTGGATGGTGTTGCACTGGGTCATCCCTCTCCTGGTTATCAGTGCATGGGAAGAACCTGACCAGAGCTGATGACAAATCTCTCCTCCTCAGCTATGCTGGAAACCGTGCAGTCCCTCTGAAGCTCTGGCACATCAGTCCTGCAGGTATCCTGCACACTTCATCTCTCTGACACATCCCAAACCCCTTTTGCAGAGTGGAGGGTCTTCCCTCTCACGGGTGTGTAAAAGCAGCACTTCACTTTACACTCTCACCCAGAAGAGCAGGCAACAAGCATCCTTGCTTCCTACTTTGCCACCAAAAGAATTGGTTCCTACAGCAATGGGAGTTGCAGGCACCTCAGCACCTCCCTGTAGACAGAGATTGTCCAGGCTCAAACCCTGGTCCTGAGAGAAGGAGATTATAAGAGTGTCTTTCATTAGCTAAGCTAAGGGAATAAGAATAGGCAAGTGCTACCAATTATATTTCAACACAAAGCAGTACCCACTTAAGTATAAGCTAAAGGCCACAACTCCGTTGTTAACAGGGGTGTTCTCACAAAAGAGCTTGGAACACACTGGGAGCATTAAAGGGAAGATGTCTCGCATGTGCAATTACTCAACACATCTTTAAAACTGCAAACACTTGTTCACATGTGGTGAAAATTAGAGCTGTGAGCACTTGGGGAAAAAAAAATCCCACCTGGCAGGCACACTCTTTTTTACTTCAGAGTTTTATAGGAGCTCTCAGAGCTTGTTGGTCCAGGGAGAGCTGAACGAAAGTCAGTGGAGGGAACTGCGAGGGAAGAAAAAGAAAATGCAGAGAAATGTGCTATTTCTGTCCTAAGCTCAACAGGTTTTTGACTGTCCCAGCCCATTCCACCCTCAAAGGAAAAAAAATTAAAATATGCATCTCTAGGTATAAATATAAATATTGACAGTTCCTTGGCTTCTTTCTCCACTGGCCTGAGGTGACGAGGATTTTGCAAGATTTTCCACCCTAATCCCACAGGTGGGTTTGCTCAGCACTGCTCAGCAGTTCTGAATTGCTCTAGGAAAAATGGTGCAGGATCCAGTAATTCTCTGAGAATTCATTTCTTCTGTGTCACATAATACTGATCATGAACTCCAATAATCACAAAGAGCTGATTAACCCACCTTGGATGAGCACCCCAGTTGGTGGGTACCAAACAGCACCTATAACTCACATTGAGAATATTATTTCCACAGGACAAAATATTTAATTAACCAAGGGAGCTTAGACAGGATCACAGCCTTATAATAAAACATCCAGACTATCTATAAATACACCAAAACCTGGGGTTATCCAGCAGTCTGCCAGGACACTGTGCCATGCTGAGAAGCTATTGCCACGACTTTTCTGGATGCCATCACAGTGGACTAAATGATCTCCAGAAGTCCCTTCCAACCCTAACAATTCTACTATTCTCTGTTTCCCCACTGTATATCTCCTGCTACCATCTCAGTGAATACTTTTCAGCTGGTTTGGCATTGCACATTAATATTTAATATCCTGACGTTCCTAACACCATCTTGCCTCTCTCTGTCTTAAGTCAGGAGAGTAACACAAGGACACCAAACTGCATGGAAAAACGAATGGATTATTGGGCTGTTGCAACTGCCCTTTTTCCAAGTCAGGTTTAAAATCTTGGACTCAGGTGTCCTGAAAGAAGAACACACCTAGGACAGGAAACCATTTTTATTCCATCATAGAGAGAGATCATTATTTCACTGACTATCTGAAATGGAAAAAATTTTGGGATTGGAGGCAGAATTATTTACATAACCATGAAAATTAAGAACTTTAATTCTCTTATATAAAAACTGTCCATGATGAAATCATAGGTTTAATCCCCTTTTCTAATTCAATCTCTTTGGCTCAAGCAAAGGGCCCATTTCTGGAGTGAGTAGTGACTATTTCCTGTAGAAAGGCACTAGTCAGGTACAGACACCAAGCTCTTGGTTTTGGCAGATGTTAGAGATGCACAGATTACAAGATGAACTTTTTCCCTACATCTCCTCCCTATAAATACTCTGACAAATTCATTAGTACATCCAGTTCAAGTGGATTTACTACCACATACAAAATGACATATTAAGAATCCTCTTAAGCTTTTTCAAAACTTTGTAAGGAAGTAAAAAGCTATATGAAGCTTAGCTGAATGAAGACAGGCATTTTGAGCCAAAGCTCATGGAAAGTGTTGACAGTTTAAAGAAAGAGGGAAGTTGGAGAACAGAGGAGATTTGGCTAATATTCTTTTGGTCCATCCAGAGGCTTGTTACAATTACCCCTTAATTTTTCCTCAGGGACTCGTTACAGTCCAGATAGTAATATCTGTCTACCATTGGTCTTCCTTTCTCTCCTCTAATGACAAAATGCTGATAGCCAGACATCATTCCAAACACATTTACTTGTAATGTAATAATGTTGGAATAGCATCTGTGGCAGATAGAGGCAATTTGATGGGCTATTTCAGCCAGAGAAACTAAAAGCACTGTTCCTGTTTAACATTTCCAGTCTGGAGTGGCCTGAGCAATAACCACAGTGATAGGAGAGCTCTAACAGCCACCATCAAACTACACGACTTGTATATTGGGACTAATTAAGTGATAAAAAAGTTCAGTCCTGTGCTGTTACTTCTCCACAGCCTGCCACTATTTAATACATGGTAGAGCACACTCAGCTGTAGGAAAGGCAGATAGTGAGGTGTTTTTGCAAGGCAACATGACACAAGTGCTTGTCCCACGTGAAACTGCCTTTGTAGTAATAAAAAAAGGCTAAACTACGTTCTTGGAAAACAGCAAGCCCCAACTCTAAGTTTTCTTATCTGAGTTGTCAGCATAGAAAGAAGAGCTCTGAGCACCGATTCTTTACTGTGGAAATTTCAAAAGTGATGACATACAGAGGGAGTCGTGTTTCTTCCCCTGAGACTTGTTTGCAATGCCAATTTACCAAATGATGTGGCAATTACATTGAGTTTGGTCACATATAAACGTGTTCTTGAATGTGGGTATATTGCTAACATCTGTTGTTAGTATTAAGAAAAATTTGCATTGCTGAAAACTAAATCCCAGTTAAAATTGAACACTTACAGTCATAAAAAGTCAAGTAAGAAAATCAGGGCAATTCAGAAACTCTGCAAACAGACAAGAGCCCTCTGTGTTGGTTCATTCATTAATTTTACTAGCTTTAAATGTAAACAGATCACAAGACTTGATATTATGCAATGCCAGAAGAAATCCCATGTCTAACCAGCAGCAAATTCTTTTTCCATGTGACATTTGAAGATTGTGGCTCAGAACCCAATATCAGGCGTGCTGAAAGATTTTGGAAATATATCTCTGCAAAACAAATTGCACCAAAAAAAATTGTTGCTCTTTCTTTTTCAGAACCTTAGAAATGGATCTGTTATAATAAAAATTATGGAAATCTCTGCATCAGCAGTGGTCACAAATCATTGCCTTTATTTCTCTTGGGTTTTTTCCAGTGTCACTCTCTGTTCTTCTACGTCACTCTTAGCAAACAGCATGTCTTTAATGAAGGCTTTTGTAACAGATCTAATTAATGTGTGGTGCACCACATTCCCAGGCTGTGAGCTGCTGCACATACCCCTTGTAACGGCAGGATGGGCTAAGGCTGGGCTAAGGCTTGCCCTATGATTTTGTCCCCTCCTTAGTTATGTATATCAACAATCACAGGATGGTTTGGACTGGAAGGGGTCTTAAAGCTCATCTTGTTTCATCCCCCTGCCATAGGCAGGGACCCCTTCCACTAGCCCAGGTTGCTCCAAACCCCACAGCAGAGTTGCCCCATCCCTCTAATTAAATTATCTTGGTGGCGTCCTCTGGACTCACTCCCACAGCTCCATGTCCTTCCTGTGCTGGTACCCCAGTGCTGGATCCAGCACTGCAGGTGGGGTCTCACCTGAGCAGGGCAGAGGGGCAGAATCCCCCCTCCCTTGCTGCCCACCCTGTTCTTGATTCAGCCCAGGACATGGTTGGTTTCTGGGCTCCAAGAGTACATGGCCAGGTCATGCCCAGCCTCTCTTCCACTAACACCCCCAAGTCCTTCTCCCCAGGCCTGTTCTCAAGCTGTTCATTCCTGAGATTGATCCTGGATTCAATCCCTGGATTGATTCCAGACATTGCTCTGACCCAGGTGCAGCACCCTGTGCTTGGTCTTGTTAAACTTCATGAGATTCTCATGGCTCCACTCCTTGAACCTGCCCAGGTCCCTCTGGATAACATCCCATCCTTCAGGTGTATCAACCACACTGCTCAGCTTGGGGTCACCTGAAAACATGCTGAGGGTGCTCTCAATCCTTTTGTCTGTGTCACTAATGAAGTTATTAAATAACACTGCACCTCTTGGCACACTATAAATTTTCTGCTTCTGAGTACTATATGATCCCTGGCATTCATAAGCTTAAATTAAAGGATTATCCATGATTTACTGCCAAAGAACAGAGTGCTCAGACACTTCATGTTGGTTCAGAACAATTCTACCAGGAAGTGAGAGCTGTTTTTCTAACACTGATGGCAGCCTACCCAGTGGCCAGGGAGCCCAGACCACTGTGGCACAACCACTACTGTGCAAACCTATGGAGCACCTTTGGCAAAACATTTAATCATTTAAAAATAAATCTATTGTAAAGAAGTTTTGTAACTATATTTTCACAATTTTTAATTTTTTTTTGTCTCAAAAATTTATTCAACCCCCACTGGAACAGCTCAGTACTTGAGTTCAGAATTGCTGCCAGCATCTCATCTGAGCATCTACTCATACCACTGTGCTGGTGCCTGGGCCAGCAAAATGAGTGTCTGTGTCCCTTAAGCACATCCCTGCAAAGCTCCCACTTTGAAATGCTCACCCCTCCACAGCTCCCAGTTTGACATGCACACCTCTCCACAGCTGTGAGGCAACCCCAGAGGTTCCTGTGCTAGAACACAGTGGAGTCTGAAGCAGGGAGCCACACCAAGGGCAGGAAAAAGTCCCACTGTGCAAATTTGGTTCATGGAGTCAAAGAGAAATGAATCATTCTCAAACAGTAGACATCTAAAGGTTGGATGGAACAATTTCTAAATATTAGTCAGACCAAAACCAACACGCTGCTGAAATAATGAGGGTATATAAGAAACCAACAAAAGCCAGGAAATTCAAAGCTGAGGCTAAAATTCCACTCTTAATTTAGGACTGTTTTCTTTTTTAAAGAATACTGTTCAACTTGGTTGAGGCCATGTAAGGTTGTTTTCTTAAGTTTTTACAAAACACAAACAATTAAAACTATTTTTTTAATTTTATTTTTTTTTATTCCTCTGCAAAGGCAAAAGGAATAAACTGTTAGGGGTTTCAATTTTAGATGTGCTACTTGCATTACTTTAAGTTTCAATCACAGACCAAATCAGCATTATACCAGGTTGCAAAACACAGATTAAAGCCTTCGGTCCCTGAAGTTTATAACCAGAAGGAGAAAAGGTAGCAGATGAAAGCAGAACAGGGAGAACCAGAGCTAACGTTGTGCTTGCACTAATGATGCACTGGGAGCACAGTTGCCTGCACAGGGAATTTAAATGCCTGCAGTGATTCTCGAGAGTGGCAGAAAAAAATGCAGGTTATTGCAGCAGGCATGTAATCTTTCTTTGAAGGAAGAAAAGGTCTCTCGTGTTAGTACAGACTCAGGGTTAGTAGAAATAGGCACTAAATAATACACTGCAAACTCCTGAGGGGTACTTTGATGAGAGTGGGGGAAGAAACCAGTTCAGTCCTTCTCTTCTTCCTCCTGAGCTGAAGTAAAGGAATTTTGTTTGTATTTACTTTACAGTCTCCAGACTGATTTGTATTTATAGGAGGCCAGACACGGCCATGTTTACTCAGGTTGAGTCGTGCATTAGTTTGCAAACAGTCCCACAGGATTCAGCAGGGCTGCTGTTGAATACCAGAAATTACACCAGCAGAAGCTGACTCCAGTAGGAGACCAAGACAGTTAACTGAGAAAAGGGCTTTCTTTTTCCTTTTCTTTTGCTTTTTACTTTTCTTTTTTTTCTGTTTTTTTTCCTTTCTCTTTTCTTTTTCTTTTTACTTTTCTTCCTTTTCTTTTTGTCTTTTTGTCTTTTTTTCCTTTTTCTTTTCATTTCGCTTTTCTTTTTCCAGATATATAATCACCCTCGATATGGTCATGTCATATGATGGGTAAGCAAATAGTTGATGGGAAGGGCTAACCCAAAACAAACGGTTACAGTAAATAGGGTTACACCTGTCTGGTGACTACTCACCCATGGGCTTAATTTTAGAGCCAGTGCTCTTTAATGTTCTTACAAGTGATATGGAAGCAGGAATCAAATGCACATTAAGCAAATTGGCTGATGATACCAAACTAGGAGGAGCTGTGGAGTCTGTTGAGAGCAGAGAGACCTGAGAGAGTGATCTGGAGAGAGCACAGAGAGATGAGCAATCAAAAATTGTGACAAGTGCCAGACTCTGCATCTAAGAAGGGACCTGGGGGGCCTGGTTGATGAGAAGGTGAATCTCAGTCAGCAGTGCCCTGGCAGCCAGGAGGGCCAACCCTGTGCTGGGGGGCATCAGGCACAACATCACCAGCAGGTCCAAGGAGGGGACTGTCCTGCTGTGCTGGTGTGGCCTCACCCCAAGTCCTGTGTGCAGTTTTGGGCACCAAAAAATAATAACTATTAGAGTGTGTCCAGAGGAGGATCACTAAGATGGTGAAAGGTCTTGAGGGCAACACTTATGAGGGCAGTAGAGGTCCCTCAGCTTGTTCAGCCTGGAGAAGTGAAGGCTGAGGGGTGACCCCATCTCAGTCTACACCTTTGTCCAGGGGGACAGTGTGGAGGGAGGGTGCTGATTTCCTCACTCTGGTGACCTACCATAGAACATGAGGAAAGGGAATTAAGCTGCATCAGATGTTCAGACTGAAAAGGTTTTTCACCATGAGTGTGGTTGGTCAGTCATTGCAACACGGTCCCCAGGGAAGAGGTCATGGCACCAAGCCTGTCAGAGCTTAAGGAGCACCTGGATGATGTCCTTGGTTGTAGGGCTGAGTTACAAGTAGTCCTGTGAGGAATGGAGTTGGACTCCATGCTCCTTTTTGTCCCTTTTAGCTCGAGATACTCAGTGATTCAATGATTCCACCAGTTTCAGAAGCTGGGTTGTTCTGAAACATAAGGATGCTTTTCACTCCAGCACCATTACAGAATTAAATCCCTGAAAGTCAGAGAGTGACTGTGAGTGACCATTGGCCACAGTAGCCAGCTCCGAGCATCCCCTCGGCAGCCCCTACCCCCCCTGGAGGTCATCTCTGTGTCTGGAGGGGGTAAAACCCCGGCAGGAAAGGGTCCTTCCCTCCGGGGCGCTGTCACCGCTCTCAGCCCGCACTTTCCCGGTCCCTCGGCCCCTCCCGTGCCGCTCCGGAGCCTGTTGGCTCTCCCGAGCACAGAGGGAACGTCTCCACTCTCGGCCCGCGCTCTCCCAGTCCCTCGGCCCCTCCCGTGCCGCTCCGGAGACTGTTGGCTATCCCCGAGCACAGAGGGCACAATCCCCGCTCCGGGGCACAGTCCCCGCTCTCAGTCCGCACTCTCCCGGTCCCTCGAACCCTCCCGTGCCTCTCCGGAGCCTGTTGGCTCTCCCGAGCACAGAGGGCACAGTCCCCGCTCTCAGTCCGCACTCTCCCGGTCCCTCGGACCCTCCCGCGCCGCTCCGGAGCCTGTTGGCTCTCCCGAGCACAGAGGGCACAGTCCCCGCTCTCAGCCCGCACTCTCCCGGTCCCTCGGACCCTCCCGTGCCTCTCCGGACCCTGTTGGCTCTCCCGAGCACAGAGGGCACGGTCCCCGCTCTCAGTCCGCACTCTCCCGGTCCCTCGAACCCTCCCGTGCCTCTCCGGAGCCTGCTGGCTCCGCCGAGCACAGAGGGCGGTGCTGCAGAGCTGTCGGCCGCTGCCTGGGAAAACATCCAGGGAAAGGGGAACGCTTTGCCGTCCATAGCTCTATTTTTGCAGTGGGACGACTAAAAACACCAGGAAAGTCACGATGAAAGCCACTAACATAGGAAGGCTCATGTGTCAGATATGACCATTTCTAACATTGCCTTTTTTCTTCCTTTTCCAAGTAAAATTTGTCCAAGCATAAATTTTGTTAAGAAAACATATCTTGCATCACTGCTCCAGAACTGACTCTGTTATTGTATTGACTCAACAGTGACTTTGAAAAACATCAATTTTTGACATTTTAGAGAATGAATGGGGAGTTTGTAATTAGGTTTCATTTTTAATTACAGAAAGATTTCAGAATAGAAGAATATATGATGTGTCCTGAGGCTACCTGCATATTTTGCTATCAAGTTACCTCTAATTTAGCCATTGAAATGCAAGAAGAGAGCACTTGCATATAACAACATGAAATGTCTGTCTTAGTCCATCATTCATTTGGCTCTGCTCCACAGAACAAGAAGTACCTTTCATTCAGGTGTGTTTATGATGAGTAAACTTGACCAGATGTTAAGTCTCCTTTGTATTTTAAAGTGTTTTATGGCTCACATTAGTCAGCTGGAAAAGGGCAGATCATTTACATTCCCCTGTGCGTTTTTTCAGGTTCAACCTTCCCCAGAGGGCCACGGGACTATATGAAAATATATAGAAGGAAGAAATGAACTATTGCAAATGTAACAACATATAGCACAGAGCTGAATAAATTGCTTTGATTTACAGGATGAATTCTGTAAATATTGAACGTTATGAGCCTACAGGTCCACTCCCTTCCCCACAAGGGAGATTAGAGCAATAACTGAAAGCACATTCTTTTCCTTGTAGAAACAGTCTTGATGATACACACAGGTGAGAAAAGAGCTGCTGGCTTTTCACACACCCCAACACACCAATGTTCCCATGTTTGAAGGCTCCCCTCTCTAGATATCATTATTGAAGGACATCAGAACACATATCTCTAAGGAATTCAGTTCATTTTCCCTGCAGAAGAAATCACTGATATTAAAAAAGTAGCTTTGGAATTTCCGCTCAATTAAAAAAAAATTGAGCTTCAATATTTTTAAAGGAATTTTGGCATCCAAGTTCTTAAGAAAATGATTGGCAGCCCTGAAATTTCGTTTTTGTATTGGAGCTTGAATTCCTCCCTGCTCTGGGATGGTTAACACTGTGGAGCTCTGAGTGGGCCTGACTACAATCACATGGAGAGGAAATGCAAAGCCTTTACCTGAAATCACTTTAATGTCTGAGTCCTCAGCTCCATGAAACTTCAGAGATTTCTACAGTGCAAAGCACATTTCTACCATGCAGTGGCCAGAAAAAAAGGTATTTTTCTGTATTGCTGTGAAAATTATGCTAGCAATATAATATTTTAATTATTTTTCTCATTGCAGCTACTGGAACCCATTAACAATACAGATCCCTTTGTACCACAGGGCTCAAGAAATCACATCATTTATGGGATTAATACTTAATTATTGCTGCTGGAATTTCTGCAGTACTATGGCTGGAGAGGAACTTTATAGCCTGCAAATAATTTGCATTTTAGACACTTCCTTGTTACAAACTGAAGTTGAGGGTAGAAAGGCTCTCTTTGAAGTTAAAGGAAACAGCAATATTGGTTTTGCTTTATATATGCAAATTACTGTCAAAGTAGTCTTTAAAAGAACCTGACTGGTAGGAGGCAAATCCTTCCTCCACATCATTTTAGTGTTTTGTTTTCCTAAAGTCTTTTCTAGCCCCTGGACTCTTAGAAACACAAATCAGGTCTCACCTCAGCTGGGACCAGGAGCATCCCAGGAAAAGCAGGTGCCCACAACAATTTGCTGAAAGGAACTGGACTCACATCCTAACCACATGGATCAATCGATAAATAAAGACAAATGTAACACAAATAAGGCATAATGTGCTACAAATTAATTTACACAGATTAAATAACTGTTGAAAGAGAAATGGAATGGAAGAAATACTAACCTCTATCTTAGGCAATGATAGCAGGTGTTCCATCTATTAGGTGGAAATCTTGTTTAACTTGTGGAAATTGCAGAAATGAAGTTATTTGGAATCATCTCTGGGTATCTACAACTCACCATGACTTTGTTGAGGCAAGACATGGCTGCTGTAGTATATGTAATATTCTAAGTACCACATCAACTAAAATTTTTAACCTCATTTTTATATTATTGTTACTATTTAGACCTAAAACATTAAAGGCCACAGGACTGATTTACCCTCAAAGTTAGAATTTTCAGACTCACTCTAGTATTTTGCTTTTCCTATTCCTAACATTATTTTATCACCAGTAAGGCAACAATAAGACACAAATTTCTAGGGAAGAAGACATCAAATTTCTGCAAATTCTAATAATGATAACAAGTGACCTTCAAGGATATTTCACCCAATAAATAGGTAAAAGCAATTCTGGTTTCACAATCCAAATATCCAAGAAAATTTTCCACCCTGGCAATAATACAGGTGATAATATGGAGAAAGATGAAAGAAGATTGTTTATACTTGAATTGCAATATTTACCACTTCTGCAGAAACATTTTGACAATTTGACTATCAAATAGATCTTTATTATTATTATTTTGTTTTCTGCTGTTGAATAAAGTGTATGCAAATTAAAGGGTCTTAAAAGCTTGCTAGAATCAAGGTAATTAATAGACAAAAAGCAAAATTAGCATCCTTAGTTGTTCTCACATAGACATCAAGAACCTTTGAACCCAAGGAGAGTGAGAACAAAGAATTAAGAAATTAGGAGCTAAACCCATCAAAGGGAGAATAAAATGCAGTTGCCTAATAATCCCATATTTTTCTGAGGGTTTTGGGGTGGTTCAGCTGTTTTCTTATGCAGAAGAACCTTTTCTGGAAGGGTCTACAGGTGAGAAACAGCAACAAATACCCTTTTCTCTTTTGGGTGCTCTAAGGCTGGCTCTGTAAATAAAAGCAGCAGAAAAGCAGCAGCAAAGATCAAGGACTGAAGAAAAGCAGTGCACTTTCTTATCTGATTCAGACATCGAGAGAATTTAGTTGTATTCTCAACGTTCAGGGGTTTGAGCATCATAACATCCCTGCTTTGGCACTGCACCATCTGTGAGCTGCTGTTACCCACTGCTCTTACTCTCCAGGCACGGGGGGTCACTGCCTTGTTCAGACACACAACAGGGCATTAGGGAAGAAAAATAGCCTTGTTTTCCAGACTACCACCTTTGGATTCCAAACTTCCTAACGCTGGTAAACATGTCACAACATTCTTCTTACTTGTTTCTTCTCTTTAACCCAAGAGGGAGTAAATCTCTTCAAAGAAAACAAAGAATAATAAATCCCAACTAGAATCTACTCGTTTTGTGGCTCCTAATTTTCTGCACTTTGCTTGAGGTTTTGAGATTTACGATTGCTATGAAATGTAACAAAGGTGACCTGGCAAAAAGTCCCACCAATCTGTGCCATGGAGCTGTAACTCTGAGAATACATTATTATTTTCCTTTTAATATTATAATTTTATTAACTTAAAGAACATGCTTTGAAATCATGCCAGGAATTCACATTAAATCCCTAAAATGAATAAAATGAGCAAGACAGAGACATAGTTCTTAAGTAGTTCTGTAGTAGCCTCGAGATGAAAGCACTGAAACCTTGGACCCTTTTGGGACTGCTTGCCTCCAGCCTCTCTGTGAGGGACTATGGGGAAAAGAGCTTTGCTTATTCCCACTGGTGTGTGAGTTGTTGGAAAGGAAGAACAACTTGTGATGTGGTTCAGCACAAATGCTGATGAGATGACTGCGGGTCATTTTTAGGTCGTGGACTTGCTGAGGTAGTTTCATGTTCATTAGAGGGCTAACTCAGAGATAGAGATATTATAGGAGCAGAGTGAAGCTTATACATGGAATTTATTAGGGACATTTGCAAAAAACCAATACCAAGGGAACCCACCAGACCCAGTAATTTCAGATGTTGGCAGGATTGATATGCCCTGTTAGAAATACAAAACCCTGGTGTGGTTGAATGAACATGCACATAAGGTAAAATAAAAGTACCACAGTGCAGGTGTGAGGGATTTAGAAGATGCACTGGAGTACCCTGGATCAGGATACACTTTCCAGCTGTTTATTATTCATCTGAAAGGTGTGGAATATCTGGATTAAAGCCATGCTGGTCAAAGGGAGATGAACTGTGTAGGTTTGCTGCAGGTTCCCCTTGCAGGGGCTGGTGTGGCGGTGCCTCCTGCACAGCCCTGCTCCATAATTGCTGTAAGTGTTGCTGTCAACGTGGCATAACAGAGACTTTGTGCTGAGTCCTGAGGGTGCAGTGCCATGTTCTCTGCATGGACACTTGTTCTCCAGTGGGCCCCACTGGGAACTTGGCCAGATCACACTGTTTCTCACTTATAGGACACATACTGGGCCTTCCTTTCCATGGAACCCACATATAGTAAAAAAAATATCTGTTCAGTACCCAGATTTCTCTCTGGCATGAAGTCAGGACATATTAGGATGGTGTAGGTCTATTGATCTTAGCAGACAGAAGGATCCTTCTACTCAAGAAGAGATCGAATTCACAGCAAACTAAATTAATTAATACATTCCAAAATCAATCAATCTAGCAATTGAGATGCCAAAGTAATTTCTTAGGCTGGAATGTGCACCCTAACATGTAGATACTAGTTCCCTGACATTTCCACAGTGTTCAGTACTGCTGCTCCATAAAACCTGAAACCATTCAAGTTTGCACTGCTCTTTTCAATTATCATCACACAAGCCTGAAACCAAGTCACTTCATATTCATTTGGGGTATAACACAGACACTATGACATCTGTCATGAAAGCAGAATAGCCAAATACATCATTTACTCCTATTAGATATTTATAACTCGCACAGGGCTGATATTGTGTGAACAAGAGTGATAATTTGTGATGTAAACCGAAGTGAATGGGAACATATGTGCAAACCCCCAAATCCTTAACACTACTGCATTATGAAGGGATCAAAACAGAGAAGGGAAAAAAATCAGTCTGCCTACTTCTCCTGACCTGTGGCTAACACAGAACCGTTGACTCTCAGGTAGCTGCTCTGGGGCATCTCTGTCTCACAAGAGACACAATGAATAGAACAGCCATAAGAAAGTCATGAGTGTGTGTGTTTTGCCAGTAGTGTCTTCTGGGAAGTGCTAACAGGAAGGATAAATACATTGATTCTTTCCAGATTATAAATATACGAATTGATAAAACCACAGACTGTTTCACTCATGGACCAGCGTAGGGATTTTCCCCTGTTTAGCATACACACAGTGGATTGGTGTCTGAGCAGACTGTACCAGTGTGATTCCTGTTACGTGTATTTTCCAAACAGCAGTAGCATGTCCTAAACTTTTGGTCATACTTTCCAGGAAAACTAGATCCTCAATATTTGATCATACTTTCTAAGAAAACTAGGGACAAAATGGGAGGCTGTCAGTAGCTACGCTGCCCTCAGTGTTTTATCCCAGGAGAACTGCAGTTTGAGCCCCTTCCTTTGGAGCCTACAGGAATGAACAGCACAGCTGACACTTTTATGGAAGTCACTTCTGTGCTCAATCCACAATATTATTTCTAAAGCAACATTAAGGAAAGAAAAACTTTTAATAATTGTCTATAAGACTGAATTCTGTAAATCTACTACTGAAGTCAGGAGAGGACTTGTGAATGACTAGACCTGGCACTGTGAGGTTGGGCTTGATGGCTGGGCTTGATGATCTTAGAGGTCTTTTCCAACCTTAATGATTTTATGATTTTAACACCAACTTTAACCACTGTCATTGTGCCATTCATTTGGAGTGTGAAGAAAACTCATATCCTAAAGAGCCTATTAGTATTCTACCTTTCCACAGCAGACTTTCATTTGTGTGTGATCATTAATTTTTAAGTGTTTGTAAATGAAATACTTCCTCGTCCAAAGTTTATAAAGGGATTAATAGCTGGGATAATGAGAATTCTGGCAGGGCAAGAAAACGTAAGGAGGGAGAAAGAAGAAGGGGGAACCAGACAAGTTAATGACCCATTAAACCAAATCCTGGGTCGGTTTGGATCCTGCATGGTTCATTACTGTATAATAAATTAAATTGATAGCCATAAAACCTGGGTGGAGACAAGAGAGCTTTTGGTTCAATTTACTGTTTGGACATTTAAGATGTTTCTTTGAGGTTTTCAGTTGTATCTTATTGTAAGGAAACTTTCTAGTATTAAAAGAATTTAAGTACACAAGTGAAAGCAAAGCACCAGCTGTGTCACAGCCACCTCACATGTTGAAGAACTCCAGAAAAAAGGAAGTAAGAAATGAGAATTATAAGTCCATTTATGCCATTGATTATGTTGAAAGGAATAGCATAATAAGGCTTGACACTCAAAATATTATTACATATTGGGAAAACAAATGGTGTTGTTTGGGATAGAGAGAAAAGGCAGACGAGGTCTTGGCTGGAGAGACAGATACAATTACATTGAGATCTCTTGTCCTTACGGGCATTTTCAAATTTTCCTTTTTTCTCCAGAGCTCCAAGTTCTGGAAATGCTTTCTAGGACTCTGATAGGTCCTGAGTTGCCATCAGCAAATATCTACTATATGTGTATTGCTGACACAGTAAAGTTTAACAAAAAACTAACTAAACAACACAACAATTAGATTTTTTTTTCCTTACAGCTCCAGATTGTTCTTATGGTTCTTTACTTAAAAAACCATACTTGGTTAAATTCCTTTTCTTCCCACAACCACAGTAAATTATTCATGTATTTACAAATCAGAATGCTTTCCCTTGGTGGAAGATTCAAGGAACAGTCTATATAATTAGAAAAGAGATACCCAATATGACCTTGAATAGGTGGAGCACATGGTAATCTAACATATTGGTTCTGTTACACAGACATCCAGCAGGACTGGAAGCCAGTAAAGGATACAGTAATGAGGACCTTAAGAATCACCTTTTCATTTAAGAGATGTTGCTTGACATGAATTCTGTAACTACCTAAAAAGGCTCACTTTGGAAGAGGGACCAGATATATTCTAGATATATTATAAAAAAGTGGGTTTGGGATAACAGGGAAGGATGGGATAAGATTTTAAGGACTTTGTCCCCAGGGAGTCTGAGGTTCCTACAAGGGACTCTGGCCAGGGGGATTGGTACCAAAAACCAGTTGATTGCAAGTAAGTTCAGCAAGTGAGGCAACAGAGAAAACAGCCTTGGTCAGAGAGAAGGGAAAAAATCAGTGGTCAGATGTTACACCCACGTAATTGCTTAGGAAATGACCACAGAGGTTGCGAAGCTGGTGCTGGAACTGCCCCGCAGTCCTTTCAGTGCCCCCTGTCCTCAGGATAAGCTTTTCCTCTGGGTACACGTGTGTGACTGTGAGGGCTGCCAGGAGTGGCTGAAAGGCTCATTCAGGCCTCACAAGGAATCCCTGGCTCAGGGCCACGTGGCTGGTTTGGCAGGAAAGGAAAAGCATAAGCTCTCCTGGAAGGCTGCAGCAAACCTGTGCACAGCCCAAACTGGAATTTCACATCCAAGCCCCCAAATGCCTGTCCTGAAGGCAGCAGAGCTCTGCTCCCAACTAATTTTTTAGAGCACCTAATTAGAGGGAATATGAATTGAATTCTTATTTTTACAGTTTTTCTGAGAAAAACAAAACTATTATGTATAGGATAAATTAGAAGTCACATCTATCAGTTAACTGAGGATCAGAATGCAAATTCCCTCTCTGCTCCCTAAAGCTGCTGCTCTGCTCTGCAATTACAGGAGCCAACCCAAGATGAGACAGGATGGGACTTCCTGCAGGAGAATGTTCTGGAGATTTTAACGCTGGGCCTTGACATCACAATCTCAAGTGATTATACAGAAATACAATTCCAAGGAAAATGCAGCACATGATTTTTCAGTCTTCGAATAAAATTGCTCAGATTGATAAAATACACTCTGATCACAAATCATTCCTATTTCTTGTTCAAAATTATACAAAACACCAGTGTTTAATAATTAAAATATGAACGAACATTGATGAATGAACAAAATTATTACCAGTGACACACAACACTCAGCAATTCAGTGGGTTGTCTCATGCTGTTTCTTCTCATAAAGAAGAGGAAAAAGCTATTTTTAATGTAAGAATAAAAATAAAATGCTATTTTTATACATATAGAAGTATTTTGAAGTATGTATTTAACAATTACAAATATATATATATATATATATATATATGAGGGGGCACTGTTGTTCTTTCTCTCTGTAATTGCAGTTTCTCATGAAGTACTTTGCAGTTTCTGTATAAGGTCCTAACCTATATATTCACAAACTATATATTTTAGAGATACATTTAAATTTGCAGCTGAAAATTTACTCTATCTAGATTATCTAGATGACTCTGCAATGAAGATTTTGCACTAAACTAAGCAACAAAATATTCAGATTAAAGCCTAAAGTAACAGAGAGGATTCATACTGATCTCACTACCACCAGAATTGTACTAAACTTCTATTTTTTCAATTGGTATAGGCCAGAACAACTTTGACTCATTTTTGTTGTTTTTTACTGTAATTGCTTTAATATATTATTCCCAAATCTGAAATTTGGGAAAAAAAAAATGAGCCAATGACCAAAAAACTTTTTCCTGTTTTTTGTTCTAATACATAAGGAGTATTAACTTCACTATCCATAGTTAAATACAACCTTCTGTAGCTGCAATGGGCTGAATCAGTCTGCTGCTTGTTAAAAATGGGCATTTTGCAGAAGTTTTTCCCCTAGAAATCTGGGACTGGCTTTGAAAAATCAAGGTGGAGAAACACTAATTGTCACAAGAATTCTGGCAAACTCCAAGACAGTAATAACACCCTATTCAAACCTTCCTTGCTAAAAGTAAAGAAATTATTAATTAGAAAGGTACATTGAAAAGAAACATAAATACCTGAAGATAATGATAAGTTTCATGCTACTTTCACTACTTTCCATAATTTCTCCTCAACATGACCAGTGTATAATTATTCTCACCTTTTACACTGTTTTGCTCCTCTGTCACCAACACAAATATGAAGATCATGGGGAGTCCCTGCACTTGGTTTCCCTGTAACACTCAGGGAAGTTCTGCTTTTGGCTTCTCCCTTTCCAGTCCCTGTCAGCCCTGCTTTGGGACCTCGAGTGGCATCCCCTTGATGCCCTTTCTGTTCTTCCCACACCTTCCATGCACAGGTAATTCAGAACCAGCTGGAAGGTTATGTGCACATTTTAATTTATTCTCTTTTGTCCTGTCCAAATGGGATGAAGGTTTCTAAGTGTTTTGCTTCCCATGGGAGCTCTCATTGTAAGTATGTTAAAGACAGTGAAACATTCAGAGACTACAGCAATAGGAACAATAAGAGACTTTCTATTAAGATTTCTGTGTGTGCAAGAATTCACATAGGGGTTTCATACAGATAGAGGAGGTTGGTAAAGAAAAAATTATTTATGAAAAAATTCACTTTTTTTAATGAAGTGTGTGTTGAAAGTGCACAATACCTGCATTGATATGATACCATGTGTGCATACAGTGTTTAGTGAAGTACTGGAAATGTTTCCAGGGTGTAAGATCACTGTTCATTATGCAGTTGAGGTGTGCTGCCAAAATTCTATTTCCCAGTGATTTACCAAATTGTGGGTGCCTAAGAAACAAAATCAAAAGGAAATTCAGATTTTCCCCGTAGTAAAATTTCCTTTAAGAAAAGTGGTGTTACAAGTACTCACAGACATCATCAAGCAAAGCAAAACCTAAACTGATGGAGGCATTGAAAAATGATGAAATGCTCAATCATATTTGCTGAATCTTATCCCAAAAGCTGTTTCCAGGACACAAACTACAACATCTCCTTGGGTTTTTGGTACAATTGTCCTTAATGTGTATTGAAGTCTATTTCCACTATGTTAAAAAAATTCAGGGCAGTTAAATGCCTCCCTGACATCCGATCCCGTCAGATCTCGGAAGCTCAGCAGGGTCAGCCCCGGATTAGTACTTGGATGGGAGACTTCCTGGGAAATGCCGGGTGCTGTAGGTTCTAGTCCTGAGGACTTCACTGTCACCGTTCAAGCTCGCTCGGCCGTGGCAGATGAACCTCAGGTCTGAAACGGTGGGGCCAGTTCTGCACACACTGAGGCTCACCTAAAATCCACTGCGCAGGCTGGAAGGGCACAGGGCACACCCACGTGGGGACAGCCCTTCCCAAATCTCCGTTCGTGAAGTTTGGCCATACATACAAAAAATTCAGTGGGTTCTTTGTTGAAAGTCTCATTGCTTTCCTTCTGCAAGAGGATGTATCAAGGACAGGGAAATTGTGCATAGTTACAGCAAGGTTGAAGTAGTTTTAGTGTCAGTCTGAGTGTGCTGGTGAATCCACAAGTGCCCATGGCAAGGCAGCCTTAGCCCTGGACTGCCCAAACCCTCGTTGATCCTACAGTGCTCATTCCTCCAGGAAGGTGTGAAAAGACACAGGATGAATTTCTTTTCTAAAACACTTGGCTGCTGTATCCTTGCAGCAGGCAAAATCACCTTGGCCTGTGAGATCCACTCTTTATATCCCTTGACTTTAATGAAGTAAGAAGGCTTATTGTATAAAATAGTGTTAAACACTATTTCTTTCCAACTGCACATGAAAGATGAAAAGGAGGACTGCCAGCTCCAAGATAACTGCCTGTGTTATGAGACTTCAGCCACTTTTTAAACAAGAATTCAGCCATTAGCAAAGGTCAGCTTTCAGGTTTTCCATGGAGAAGTTTATAAAATACCTATAAAGCCAAATTTTAGTTTGTGCTAAATCTCTGTTAGGCAAATTTTATAAGAAACATTTGCAACAGTCCTGTACTGCTGGGTCCCAGATGATTTTCTGCTGGGACTAATGCAAAAAAAAAAAAAGTGATTGCCTCTTAAAAATCCTTCTTGGGCTCATCATGCTTGCTGCTATTTAGGCCTTTTACTGAGAGAAGTTAATCTAAACAATTTATCAAATGTGCATCATGACTATTCTTGCTGTATCACTGTGCTTTTATTAGAAAAATTAGCCTGTAGGGTAATGTGCAATTCGTTGCTGTGTGACATGGAGAAATACCTCCAAACAGAAGATTATTACACTGCCATAAACATCAGCAGGAACTGTGAGGTCAAAGAATGACTCCTCATTTTAATGGTCTTTGGGTGTCTAAACTCCCAAGCTGGCTTTAAAAACCTTAAGCCAGAAAGATGCAGAGAGCTCAGACCAACACATGGCTTGCAACAGGGAGAGTTTGAGTAGCCTGCTCTGATCTGAACTCCTCTGAATCTGGTGACCAAATCCAGCTCCAATGTTTTGGTTTGGCCCATGTATAGCTTTGGGGGGTTTGGTTGTTTTGGTGGGTTTTGTTTGTTTGTTTGTTTGTTTGTTTTTTAGTGTGGTGGTTTTTTTGTTTGTTTTTGGGGTTTTGGTGGTTTGGGTTTTTTTGCATTTATCTACCCTTAATGTCAATATATTGCAAATTGCCCATGTTTTGAAACTCTCTGGTGCACACAACTCTCTGTGTATATTGTTGTGTTGCTGTGGGTGTTGCTATGATGCAACAACAATTTTCAAATTAGTTGTCTTAAAACATCCACTCAGTGAAATATAACACAACTTGAAATTATTCTGAAATATGGCAATATAGGCAGGATCCAAAGGGATAAATAATAGCTGTTTCCTAGAAACTGGATAACCCTGGAACAGTAGAGTAAACATCCTAAACTGGGAATTAATGAGAGGGTATGAATCCAGCCCAACACATGTGACAGCAATCAGGAGTAACAGGGCTCACAGGAGCACTGGAAAGGGCAGTGGGCACAGCAAAGTGCTGTAGGAACATCCCATGGAGATGCCAAAGCCCTGGAAGCCCAGCAGACATACCACAGAGAGGAGAAACAGGAAAATCCATAGAATAACTTGTGGATGTGCTGAGGAAGCATTTCAAACATACTTTCCATTCAAGGAGTATTAATTGAAAATATTCCACATTCTTGCAGAGGTGGAGGGAACATGTCTGGAAATTTTCCAGGACCTCTCACCATGGAGTGCCCATAAACACAGAGGTCTTTGGAGACCCTGGATGTGGCTGCTGTTCTGCTGACTGTGCCCTTCCTGAGCACCTCATTTTAAAAGGGCAGGCTGTAATTATCCCCCTATCCTTTTTCCTCCAAAAAGTGTAAATTGTGGCTGTATGATTGAGAAGTGATATTATTTCACATTTTTATATAGCATTTTACACTTCCCAGGCACGGAGAAGACATTGATTTAGCCTGAAAGGCCTGCAGTGAAGTGGGTGGGTAATTGTTACTCTTACACCTTTGCAAAATACTGGAGAATTGAGAAGATTTGCCCCCCAGAGAGTATCCAAGTCAGAATAAGGGCTCAGGGCTGCATTCATCCAGGCAAACCAGCTCTTGGACTCAGCAGGAGATAGGGAAGGAGAGGGACTGTGCAGAGCAGAAGGACTGAAATATTTTTTTTAGATACAGCAATTTAGAGTAATTCTTCTAAATTCTGATTTTTTTTCTGAGTCACACAAAGTTAATCACATGGTGATTTTCTGTTACTGCACAGTTATGGGACTGTTTAGTGTGTCTTTTAAAAGAAAATAAATCATAATTGTGTGTTGAACCTGGGACACCCCCTGAGCTATAAAGTTTACAAAAAACCTACTCCATTATGTGAGTGGGATCTGCCCATAACTTGATGAATGTATTGCCAGATTGAAAAGGAAAAAAATCTTTAGTATGGCAAAACCATGAAGATTCATATGATTTTAATTAAATTCAGATAATAACCATACTTGGCTCAGTGTTGTTTGGAACGAGAGTTTGAAATTCTCCTCAGTGACATTTCTTAGGTTAACTTTAAACCAGAGCTATGATTGCCTACTCCTTTCAGAGGAAGAAAAAGAGTTTAAATCCTTCACTAGAGCCTCTTGCTCCTTTCAAAGTCTATTTCCTTTTAGAATGACATTTAGAAATAAAAGGAGGGGATGAGACCAAGCAAGATATACAACTGCACAAAAATGCTCATCTGTCTGTGTATCACACCCTATAAATACAGACATCATAAATAAAGACAAGTTACTCTGTGTGTGTCTGTGGACAAGGCATTTCATTTTAGCTGCATTTACACAACCATTTGATCAGGCAAGTTCTTGACCAAAGGCAATGACACTGTATTACTGGAATAAGGCTTTTTGTTCTTGCCCAGGTAATAAAAATATTTTGAAATCTGTAGCAATATATTACAATCTGATATTAAACAGTATCACCTATTAGTCAACTCACGTGAACAGATTTCAGTGCAGTGGTAGCAACACAAATATTTTTCCATAATTAAGGTCTGGCAGCTGAGAAAAGCACAGTGGGAAGGAAGAGCCAAACCGATGTAATGCTATAAACACACTCCCACCATTCCATTCCAGTATAACTTAGAACAGCCTCCAGAAAGTTGTAATTTATGTTGGCAACAACAACTTCAGTCAGACCAGAGATCAGAGACAGGCCATGTGCTCCATCAGCCCCTTCCACCACTGATATTCCCTCCTTTCTAGAAGTTCAAAGTTGGTGTATCCAAGGATTTTCAGGTAAGAGAAAACTTCAGCTCTCCTCTTGGGCAGCCTCAAAGCTGTTTTGTGGTAGAGGCAAGCTATTGAAATGCAGCACTGGCACCACATTGCTCTCAGAGCACAATACCCATTGTAGTTACAAAGGCTTTAGTAACAGTGAGAAAAACAAATAACTCACAATGGAAGACATTGTTTGTCCACAATCCCATGGTTTTCCTGGTTTACAAACATGGAAATGCATAGTTTCCCTCACTACATTGCACCAGGCATTGCCAAAACCAATTTACAAGGAAGTTAATGAAAACAAACCATGAATAAGAAAATAATTCCTCTAAAAACAAAAGCAATTGTGTCACAATTTTTACATGTGTGTGTGTGAATTTCTTATACTAAACACCCAGTGTTAAACAAGCAACTTCCATTGCTGGCGTTTTGAAGTGCTAAGTTAAGGACACAGAACCATCCCCCCACATTTGTGCATGTTTTTTCTCAAAAACCCTTTCTCAAACCCCAAATGGTGCAGATGTGCTCCAACAGCTGTCTTTGCTTTCTCAGTAGTGCAAGGATAATGGATGAGCATGTGTGTGAGTGCCCTATCAGCAACTCATTAAACAATACCTTCCAGATTACTGAAATGCACTTCAAAAATATGTTGTGCCCTTAATACCTGGGTGCAGCACGGCTTAGCAAAGTGTTTCCTTCCCAGAAGATGTTTTCTGATGTGTTACTAAACATTTGGTGACATTACTGATTAGATTACCTGTTAGAAAGAAAGCAGTTCCACATTGGTCCTGTCAGGAGGCAGAATCTGTTCTCTTTATCCTCTGAGTTTGAGTTTGCTTCTCTTATCCTTTCCTAAAATATTGTTTTATTGGTGCTTCGTCTTGCACTGTTCAGCCTATGGTTGGAGGAAGGAAAGAAGAAATAAAGGACATGTGCCAACGTGTTGGAGGTAATAAGGGACACATGCAAGCAGAATGTGCTTGAGTTACACAGAAACCAAACTCACTGTGGATATGGGACTAATTCTTCCTCCAGATGTTATTTAGTCACAGCAACCAGAAACCAACACAAACAGGGCACAGGAGCTTGGGAATTTACAGAACCCTGATCCCAAATTTACCTCTTCAATGAACTCCAGCTGTGATGGCTCAAACCAACCTGCTCTAACTGTGCCATGTTCAGGTGTGCCTTATCTCAGCTCGAATTGATGGCCCTGCAAACCAGTGAGTGGCATGATCTCTAGAGGCAAATTAGCAAACCAACCCCTTAGGGCATCCTGGAGAGACCTTGTGAGAGCAGGTCATCGAGGCTTCTTCCAGCTGGAGCTGAATTAAACGTCTGAGTGAATTATGTCTGTATTTTGCAGTCAAAACCAGCTCACAGGGATTTGCAACTCTCAGAAATGATGAAACCAGCACCATACTGTGAGATGGGAAAAAGGAACAGGAAGTGGCAAAGCTGAGGGAGAGCAGTGTTTGGAGAAGACTGCCCCTAGAAAGGAGGAAAGGGTGCTGCCCCCAGAGAGGGAGGGCTGTGCTGAGTAGAAAAGGTGGGTAGAAACAGGACTGAGGAAAGGTGGAGGAAAGGGACATTATTTAAAGGAAAAAGTGGCTTGGGATATATAAACCTGGAATTCTACCACAAGCAGGATAAAAGGAACATGGGGCTTGGGGAGGCACAAGGAAAGGCAATGGTTTGGAGATGTTCCCAGGCACAAGGACAGAGCAAGCTCAAAGTGCTGCAGTGGTGCTTTCAGTGTCCTTACTGGGCCTTCTCATCTTTCATTGCTCTTCATTGCGTCGTCCATGGATCTTACACTGATGGCTTCCCAAAATACCTCCAACTGCCCTATTTCTCCTAAAAATAAAACCTTTGTCTCAGGTATTACACATGTGTTCTGATTCAATTACAAGTTCCTTTTTATGACAGATTATTTGTGCTTTGCCTATTGCCACCATTCTGATAAGTTTACTGGTGATCCTAATTCTGCCTTTTTTCTGCTGAGTTTCTGCTGACTCTGATTAAATGCACTCTTTGTGTAAATAAGCTTATATTTATAAGCTTTATTAGAGCAAGGAGCTTAATTTTAGTTCCAATAAGATTTAAACAGGTCTGATGCTCAACAGGAATAGATTCAAGCTTCAGTCTGTCCTGCTGAAGTGCAGCTCCTAATGGTGTAAAAACACAAGGGTCAAAGGGCACTTTCTGGCTCACTGGTCACTCCTTTGTTATTTTCCAGAAAATACTATTATTCAGAAATACCTCAGACACACATTACCAGGCCCTGCCTGGATCTACTGTACTGTATATAAAAAAAAGAGAACAAAAACCCCTACAACTACAATCGAGTAAGAAAAAAAAAGAAAAAAAGAAACACAATAGCCTGCAATTTATCATAATCTGAATGGGACTTGGCACATCCCATCTTCTTTGCAGTGAGAAACCCCTACAGTAATATTTCCAATGAGAAGACAGCTGTCTGCTTCTTTGCCAGCAAGGAAAATCAAAGCAGTTATACAGTTTTGTTGTGGAAAAAGCTTGCTGGAGACAGAGGAGTAATAAGCCCCGTTATACAGCAGGTATAACAGGGGCTGGGGCACTGCTGGGCACACACTTCTCTCTGGCTCTGTCAGCAGGAAAATATTCCCTGGCAGATTGTGCCCTGAGTAGAACACAAAGAACTTGAATGTTTATTGAATCCAAGCAAAGTACTTCTATTTTCCTTGTAGGCAGTGGCAATTGCTTGTTTCAGATGCTGTTATGCCTTGCGAAAATTTGAACATTAATTTTGCATGAAGAATATACAGATTCCTCTTTAAGGTGACTCATACTTGGGGGTGGGTGAGGACTCTGTGTAGGACTTGAGGTCCTCTCCATCCTCCATCAACAATGCCCAGTAAAGTGTTGGGGAGATCTGGAAAAGCTCCAAGACACCCTTTCTTCAGATCAATGAAACAGCAGCTCTCAACTAAGAACAGCAATTGGCACCTCTGCAGCCATCCTTGCACTGATCTTTCGCTGGCATTAGAAGCAACATAAATCCTAATATTTTGCAGTTCCCAATTTTAATCCATATGATTTTTGTCCTCCAATATTCAGAATTATACTCTCCATGCATCTTCCTGTGTCCATCCTTATCATTAGATAGATTTACTCTTTAAAACTCTTCACCAATCACAATCAAACCTGACAAAGAGGCATCTGTTGTCAAAATTTATTAAAATTGACATCTAGACTGGTGGGAGGAGAAATTGCATTGATGTCTCCATTAAGGAGGTGGCCAGACCAAAGTGTCTAACCCCAAGAGTGTATAAAAGTGTATAACCCCAAGAGTGAGATCTCCAGTGCTGTTGCTTCAGGGACAATAAGTGAAGTAGGAGGATGTGCACACATACAGCAGGAGTCTCACTGTGCAAGGAGCAGCTCATCTCGGGAAATCCTCTCGGTGTCTCAGCCAGGGCACACAGAGCTGTTGGACACCACACCACTTTTTGTTTTCGTTGGTTGGTTGGTCTAATTAGGAGCTTCATTCTCAAGAGACAGGGACCATCCACATGCATATGTGGATACAATCTGACAGCACCATTGACTTTTATATCCAGCAGGTTAGCTGTTTAAGGCAAATTTGCAGAACATCTCCCAGTTAATTTTGACAGGTTTTGTAAACTAGAACAGCAAGATGAGACCAGACCAGAGCAAAAAGACTAAAAGGGAAATAAAGTCTATTTGGTCATAACAGAATCACAGAATCTTCTGAGTTGGACAGATGATGCTTTCAGTTGAAAGAATTTTTCCTACTTGTATTATCCTACCATGACCTTAGCTTCCAATAACAATATACCATAATTTTGCACTGAAAAGTTAATTTTACTGAGTTAAAATGGCAAACAGATCCCCTGTTATATTCTTTCTTTGTATATTTTTACATTTCCTGTAAATGAACATAACAATTCTTTGTATATGAAATATATCATAAGGCTGTGTTTAAAGGTTTTCCCAACTATTTGTGACATTTATCACTTAAAAATATTACAATAGGCTGATACTGATAAACAGTATTACTTGTTTAGTTTTGTCTCCAATGAGGATTTGTTGTTTTGGAACATCCTATTTTTAGTTGAACAGCTATTGAAAACTTCCATAATTTGTCCAATAAACCTCTGAGCTCTTGTTTGTCCAACAAATGTGACTTCTTACAGAGTATTTCTGTAACTTTTCATTACTATCTAGAGGCTGAAATGGCAAAAAATATTTCATTTGGATACCTGAAAAGATATAAAACATAGTGAGAAACAGGCCATATTTTCTGTGATCTGGTTCTCCTCTATCCAGCACATCATTCAAGAAAACCTTAAAAATTCAATTCACAGTATTTTAATTCATAGAAACCCCAATTAACCATTTTGATAAGTGTATTATTCATACTACAGATTACATCAGAATATATTTGGCAGTTGCTTCTTATTTAAAATCAGTATTTTTCCCTAGAATGAGATTTTTTCCCCCCTTTCCTATTTATAGTTACACATACAGAAGGTTCCCTTGTTTCAATGATAAGAACAATTTCCAGTAGTACTGACAGTTCATGTGAGTGCATAATGAGGGGGGAAAGGCAAATTATGCCAAGTTTTAAAGTTTTATTGTCTTTGATATGCACATGCTGCTCCTATTGAGGTGGCTCTGCAGGAATATCTACAACTGAACAGACTCTGCAGCTGTGAACCTGTAGATTAGTCTCATTTATCATTCCAAGAAAGGAAAAAGAGAGCTATTAAAATTTCTCATGGTAAAAATACTACTAAAGTTTTTACAGTGTACATGTAAGCAATCATCAGCTATTTCCACCATCCACTGCTCTCCCTGAGAACATTTTAATTCTTTTCTCCAGGAGCTCTTTCCAGTTCAGTTGTGGGCACTCAAAGATCAGTCTGATCTGATTTGGAGAGCAGATCAAAAGCACCATCCTGGGACTCCACAGACAGAACTGACTCCCTAAGATATTCTTGCTACCTCTGAGTCCATTTCAGGGAGTTTTAGTATCTGCATCTGTCACAGACGGAAAGATTAAAAATCAGTGATTCTCCTTGTGTCTGCCCTTGTGCATATAAAGTTTACAGGGAGATGGGTTGTGCTGAAAAAATGGGCTGAAAGTGGAATCAAGGCAAGAGAGGAGTGACTTCTGCACAATGAAAGCAAATCTCCATTCTACACAGGCCTGTCAGATCCCAAAACTGAGAGGGAATGTGCAAAGCTGTCTTTAGGTGATCTATTAATGTGGCTGGATGGCACATTTAGAATCATAGAATCCTAGAATCAGTTGGGTTGGAAGAGACCTCTGAGATCAACAAGTCCAACCCTTGATCCAACCCCACTTTGATTACCAGATCATGGCACTCAGTGCCACATCCAGTCTCACCTTAAAAACCTCCAGAATCCACCCCCTCTCTGGGCAGGCCATTCCAATGCCTGACCACTCTGTAAGGAACTTCTTCCTGATATCCAACCTAAACCTCCCCTGGGAGAGCTTAGGGAGCTGTATGGAAATAAAGAGACACTAATACTTCATACCTTGCCACTGATCTCTGGAGCAATTGTCACCTCTCAGGTGATAAGTTCAAAAGCAATACATGGGGCTTTTACCTGGCCTCTGGCTCCCAGTGACACTGAGAGGTGAAAGGGCATGGGGGTACCAAGACTGTTACTGTGAAGAAGCAAGAAGGGCAATGGGTGTTTTCACTGCTGTCTCTGTCATCCCTATTAAGATGAGTTCAATTAAGAGCTTTAGTGAAGTAGGTACTACTAGTGCAGCCCTGTGTCACAAGAACAGCTTAAGTAATTAGAGATGAAATTTCCTGGTTAACTGATTAGATTGTCCTAATTTGTAATTTTAAAAACAGAGAGCTCTATGTGCTGTGAATGCTGAGCTGGACAGCAGGATGGCAGGCAGATCTCAGCTGAAAGCCCCTGCCAGGAGGGAATGACCAGCTCAGGAGGAAGAGTCCATGTGTCTTTTTTACCTCCAAGAAATAAACATGAAGAGGGGTCATGATGAAGGAAAGGTGAGAGGGGACACAGGAATTCCAACCTGTGCAAAAAAGCCACCACTTTCAGTGCTTGCATGAGACCCTCAAAACTGGTGTCTGTGCCCAGCTAGTGACAAGTGCCCAGCTAGTGACAACTAGTCCCTACTGAGGAACCTTTTCCCATGTCGAAATGGGCAAAGTCTTCCAACTATATGAAAACATAGACAGGCTCTCCATCTAAAACAGAGCATAGAAAGTATATTCTCCCTTACAAATAGATTTGTTTTATAAACCTGCCCACCCACATCCAGAGCAAATGCAGAACCTGCATGAGAATTAATATCTTGGGTTGGTAATCAGACATTATTTTCTTCTGCATAAACCACAAGCAAGTGTTAACTGGAGAGGCTTAATGAAGCAATAATGACTTGGTTGAGGGGAGAAGCCAGCAGGGGCCAGGCATGAAGCCCCAGCACAGAGGTCTAGTGGTTCCCAGGGCTTCTTTGGGGTTTTTCCACTTGCTTTTAATCTCTTCTCTTCCATTTCTCCCAGAAGCAAAAAGATGTATAAAGTTGACATGCCACACTGCATCCTGAGGGTGAATGTGAGCAGTTCCCAGGCTCTGTGCAGAGTCACTGGCATTGACAACTCCTCTCCTTCTACCCAACTGCTGTTGGAAGCAGCTGCTGGCTGGGACTTGTGCATGGTTATAGAACTGGGCAGAGAGAAAGCTGCTTTCCTTGACTTCCTGTGAGTGGGGGTCCCACGCTCCAGCCTCCAAGTAAAGTCACAAGAAAATATTTTATGTTGATGTTCCTGTTGCAGAATGAAAACCTCATAAAAATATTTACCTCAGTTTTAAGTAAGAGACTTAAAAATCGTTTTAACGAGAGACATTAAAACTTTTTTCAAACTGGACACACACTCAATAATATATATTTTTTTTAATAAATACATATTTTTTAGAGATGATAGAGTTAAAATGAAGGAATAGATTCTTTTTTGCAGGACTAAGAGCAGGTAGGTTAGGGAAACTTATGTTCTACATTGCTTTTAGCCTAATTCAAACAAAATGATCATAAAGGCAAGATTATAGATAGCTACCTTGTTTTCTTTAGCCCAGATATATCTCACTCCAAGCTCTGAAGAATATTAAAAGCACATTAAGTAGAAAATTACTAAGATGGCTAATTAAGTCTTATCAAAGAACACATCTGCAAGTATACATGCACTGGCAGCTCTTCCATCATGAGCTGGTCTTATTACACAAAGTAGAAACCAGTCCTTTTGGGGAAAATCAGGCAGTTACTTCAAGAAGAAAATATTTATACATTATTAAAGGAGTGATTTTTCAAGTGCCTGACATTAATTTAATGAAGATGGAAGTCATGCCTGTATTTACTCATCTGTTTGATGAAGGCTTTGCTGAATATTTCAGGATGGAGAAACTGGCTTCTTTCAACACCATTAGTGAGACTTAGTCGAAAGCAGGTGCTACAGAAAATTATTTTAGTGCTCTACTATCCTCCATTTTCCCCTTGGATTAAAATAATTTAGGATGAAAGAAATGCAAGTTGCAGTTCACCTCATGAGATGCCTGTACCACAGAAAGGGTTCATTTGTCCTTTGAGCTGGAGGTTGAAACCCAGATTCTTCTCTCCCCCTGCATTTCTGAGTGAGTTTTAACAGGTCTCTTGACTTCTTCTGTCTGTACCAAGCAAAACCCCGGGATCAGTGGACTCCTAGAGTGTTATGACCTGGGGAGAGTTGTGTCATATGGGCAATAAAAGACTATGAGTTCTCCATTGTTAAAATTATTATCTGCGTCTTCTCCATGGGATTAGCAAGGACAAGGATAAAGTCCAGCCTTATGGAAGAGCCTGTGTAGGTGTAACCAACTCCATTCACACTGAGCATCCACAGCACGTGTGTGACCAACACCAAGGTCCTCTTCCTCCCACTCAACACATGGAACTCCCCCTTCCCACCAGGGTGAGAGCTGCAGGGATTAACTCCCCCCCTTTCACACAGGCCATTGCTCCAAACCACACAGCCAGGCTTTGCAAAATCTTTCAAGGCGTATTTAAAAGGGGAATTATCTGCATTTAGCTAGCTGGAAAATACCAGGCACTGGAATTCCTCCAAGAATTCTTTTTATGAAGTAAAATATTTGGAAAGTACATTTGCAATCAATTTAAAGGAAAGGCACATTTTATATTAAAACCCTCATGCTCCGGTTAAAACACCACTTTGACTATTATTTTCTAAAATGGAGTGTTACAAGATCCAAGCACAATATACTGTGGCTCGCAGAGCAGAGTTAATAAACAGGATAAAGTTTCACCAATGCAAGTTGAGATTCTGCTTCTCTTTGATTATTTCCCTTTTTATCCTGACCCATGCTGCTAAAAAGTAAAACCAGTGAGCATCACAGTAAATTTTGAAGATGAAAGTTAGGCTCACAGTTATGAAAAACAGAAACTGAGACTGATTTTCCCCAAAGCATGTCTAGAATCTTAAAAAAAAAACAAATAAAAAGGAGATGGTTTCCAAAGCTGCTCATCACAGTGGTATTGGAGAACTACTGGGCATGTAGCCTTTCAGATATTCCTGGCATTTTAGGGGTTCATGTCTATCAAAACCTCACCAATCATTTCGGAGGGCACATCCCACAGAAAAAACTAGTGGAAAACTCCTCCCCTAAATCCCATAATTACTTTCAAAATGTGCCAATATTTGCAATTGTTGGCCTAGATCAGTGCAGAGGCAGGTTTCAGTGGACAAGGACAGAAATGGCAATGCCTGACCCACATATCTCTTGCAATGATGTTTTTTTTCCAGGGCTGACAGTTTCAAATGAAGCCTTAACTTTACCCCTTATGACATAAGGCAGAAACTGTTACAGCTACAGTTATAAATCCAGAGAAGTCTTTAAATGTTTTTAAAAGCAAGCAAAATAAGTCTGATTGTTTATTTTAACCTTTCTTGTCTTACATGAGCTATATTGGTTCTATCTGAGATCTAGGAGAGGAAAATAAACCATGCCGGGCTATGGCTGTGCTAAACTTAGTGTTTTATGGCTTTGTAAAGTTTAGTGTGTCACATTCAATGTGCTGAGTGAAGGGAAGATGTAGCATTGTTATTGTAGAGGGCATTTTGTTTCTTTGAAATGGCAGAGTAGATGAAAGCACCTTACATTACATCTCCCTTACATCTTGCACTGAAGAGGATGACCTCACCCAGCACTGCTCCATGTTGACCCAGCAGGGCTAACACAGCCCTGATTAACTGCAGCGCTGGGTTTGTAAAGGGGAGAATAAGAAATAACGTATCCAGTCGAAAATGCAGCAAGAATTCAGGCAAAGGCACTTGGGAATCAAATCAGAACACAGGGACTGACACCCAAACTCTTGCAAAATGTATTTGTGGGGTCTTTTAATGACCACAAGTAGTTGTAGTGGACCAGTAGTTTTATATTTGAGCACAGCCAGAAACACAGCACCGTCCAATTATTAGTTGAGTCATGACTCCAAAAACTTGCCTGTTCATGGGGTATTTATTCACTGGCAACGAACACTGACTTTGGAGTCAGAGCTGCACAGCCAGTCCCTGAGCTTTCACCAGATGTACTGAGAACGTTTCAGGCCATTTACTCTCCACACTCCTTCAGCTCCTGAGGGGCTTGCAAGATTGCCAGCAAGACTGAAAATTAGTTCCAGTGTCTGCGGCAAACAAGCAGACATATTTTACATATCATGGGCTTAAGTCTTCCAGACTTGGTGGTGACTGAAGTATGTGAAGGTGAGTGGCACATCTAACATCCAGGGTAACTTCTTTCTGGTTTGTTTGCCTTCCAAACCTGTGGCTGAGACAGACACTACCTGCTGGAGCCCAATGATGCTCAGGATAAGATCATTTGCAGAAAACCTCTCTGTTGTTTGCCACCACCTGCACCAAAGCTTTTGAAGTCAATGCATTTTTTTAAAAAAGCCTTCCAAAGTGAAATACTAAGAGGTATGAGAAATACAACTTGATTTGGCACCTGGTACCATCTTGCAGTGCCACAAAGCCTGCAGTGTCCTGGTCCAGCATGTCTGATCTCTCACTTCAATTCCTGCTTCGCTCTTCTCTTGGCTACCCCAGAGCATTCACACTGAAATCCATGAAGAGGGGTGGGAAATCATGGATGACACATGAAGACAAACACCTTGGGTCTGCTTGTTCCTCTCTCAGTGTCTGTACAGACTCTGACAAACTTCTTTGTAAAGATACACTTGCTCTTGTTGAAGTCAACAGGTGAGCATGTACAGCCCCTTCCTACAACACATGCAACCACTTCTGGGAAGACAGAAAAAGCAGTAGCTACTTGTCCTCCCTTTTCCACTAGATCTTGCTAAATTCCTTCTAATAATATCCAGCATGAGCTCTTTGATCATGAGAATTACTGCTAAGGGGTGTGGTCCCATTTAGTGATGAGGGATAACTTGGGTAGAGATGTGAAGGAAAAATGATGATACCTGTAAGCTCCATAGAGTTAAGAATCCAATCTGCCTATGGATTTCCTGCACAGAGAAGTGTGGGTTTGAGGAGCCAGAAAAGTTGGCAGAAACCTCACAGAGGAGGTCACACAGAGAGATCGAAGTCCATTATCAAAGTTTGAAATTATTTCATCTCCTTTATATATAGCATTAATACAGTGAGCTTCAAACACCCAAATAACACAGCAGTTAAAAACAACAGCTACTAAATAGTCACTGGAATTTAAGTCATCACTTAGTAATGCCAGCTTTGTAACTTGTTGCCATTTTATAACACCAGAATATTCAGTAGTGTCTTGATGGTTCAAGTTTTGGATGCATTCCATCCTCCTTTTACAAATGCCCCCAGCCTGCAGAAATGTGTGACTGTTTACTTTTTAATAGTTTTTGTAGTTCTTTTTTTTTTTTCAAACTGTCAAAACAATTACCTCACTGGAAGCCACTTCTTGGCATAAAGACAGTGGAATGAAGAGTGATTCTCTTTTGTGGACAACAACAGTGAGCTGTTCAAGCTGCCTACCCTTGGAGAACAGTTTGCTTCAAGATAACGTGGGAGATAACTGATAGCACTGACTCCTTTTCATGTTATAAAACAGGTCGATGCTCGTGAAAGGATCAACCTGTTATTTTGAATTAGACACAACAGAAGGGACAGTAACTTCTGGCAATAACAGCAGACAGGGAAAACACATTTCTGTGAGGTTTTGATTTCCTCCGACTGGTGTCCTTGAAACAGAGAGAGAGAATTATAACACCCATGACAAAATAGATGATTTTACAACAGGCACATGTTACCTCAGAGTGCATTGAGTCCAAGCTCATTTCAGTGTGAGGGAGGCAACAGGCTGGTCTGATTGAGTGCCCTTGAGCATGTACTCCCTTTTATACCATTATTGTGGGATCTTTTTTCTCCCCAGTGTTATAGAAGTATTGTACAAGCAGGTCATTGGTGAATTAACCCTTTGCTGAATTTTGAATGGTTGCAACCTCCTTTTTGCTCTCCTTACAGGAGGAAGTGAAGCTCTACCACACTTGATAGCTCCCAAACTATCAGGCTGGTAGGATGTCAAGGTCACACAAGGAAAATGCACAGGGCCCCATTCTGCAGGCTGGAGGCACAGCAACTGTCCCAGCCTCTGTCTGTGCTGTGTGTGATCCAAGCGTGAGCACTGGCACTTGCCCAGTGCAGCCTCCCCAGTCTCTGTAGTCATGCCCAAATTAGGATGCAGGCAGATGTGTGTCTCAGCTGGGAGATGGCAAACACTGGCATCACATCTTTGTTGAATTGATAGATCTCTGACAGACAACTACTTAAGGCTTCTCCTAAATTGTGCTCTGATCTATAGTGGAACAGATGGGTATAAAGTCACACACAGTTTAAAGTAACCTGTTACCACATTCACATGGAATAGAGAAGTGCCCACAAAATCAGCACTAGTCTCCACTTGAACACCCCCTCTTATGGCCCAGCTGCCACCAGGGTCTGCCTGTGCAAGCACTTTCTCATCCCCCTCCCCCCTGCTGGGGTTAAGCTGTCCCATCCTGTTGGGAAGGTGGAGCAGAAGGAGGGGTGGGTGCTGCTCTGAACACCTGTGCTGTCATTAAATACCTGCCTGGAGCTACATCAAATGCAAAACATCCCTTAAAAGCCTTTTTTAAGTGGACTTCAGTATTTGGCTTGAGGGAAGTGGCTCTTCGGGGTATTTACCCAAGGCCAGATGCTGTCACAGAGCCATTCACCTCCTGGCACAAAAGTCACCAGGGTTATGCCTTCAGGAAATGCAACGGTGAAGAGGGAAGTTTGAGCAGTGTGACTCACCAACATTAAAGTGGCTCTTTAAAGAAGAGCTTGCAGACCATAATTAATGGCCTGGAAATTATTATGAAACAACATTAGAGGAAACAGAATCATTTTAGATGTATTTTACATGATTGCATGGTAGGCAACTTGAGTGTGCCCACAAAAGTCAACAAAAACTTTTCAACTGACCTCCAAGAGGCAGCAAATGGATGGCAAATAGACCAAGAGTCTCAAAGAGGAGCAAACTGGAAACAAAATTTCATGCATAAACTTTTGAACTTCCTAACCATAGTTGGTCACAATCCATATTCAGCACAAGTGTTTAATCTTTGGCAGTGCCAGGCCCTGAGGAGCTGAGCTGAGCCCTCTCAGGATCTGCTGAGGTGTATTCCTGGCACCTCAGGTTGAAAATGTTGGTCTTAATCATTCAAACACCTGTCTAAATAGCCCTCATCAGAGTGTCTGCTCATCTGTACACAAATACAGGGGATTTGGAGAAACTGTGTAAGGAGATCGTGTGACAGGAAGATGAGCAGTCACTTTCTCCAGTGGTTAAAAGGCCCCAATTCTGCCCATCTATAGGAAATCAAAATTGTCTTTTATTTTAGCATTTTTCTGGAAAAGGTAACATTCATGTTACTTGTTTAATAATCTACTTATAGAATGAAATTATGTGGATTTTGCTTTAGAAAACTTCATAATTAGCACTGTTTATTTTTGAAGTGCCTTCAGAAATGAAGAGATGCCAGGTAGGCTTATCCATTGTTGTTAATGTTTGTCTTGGATTACTCATATCCTAAAACCAGGATTCCTGGGACTTTGGAAGCTAATACCTGTCAAAGTGAACATCATTTAAAGCACCTATAAATCTAAGAGTTCAGGTACAGTTGATGACTTTATTACAGTCACTACCTGGCAAGGTTTTTAAGTGGTTTCCAACTTGGGAAAAGCTTGGATAGACTGTTTTGAGGCTCCTTATGACTTGAGGTGTCCCATTTTCTCTCCCACTCCTCCAGGATCTTGATCACCCCCTTGTCCCCAGGACACACAAACCCACATGGCTCAGCACAGGTCACTGTGTTCAAACACCAGAACTCAGCATCAGGCAGAAATCATTTTGTGTTCTAAAGTTCTGTGGTTTTTAAAGTCTTCCTGAGTTTGGATATGTGCAGGAGCTACTGAACAAAGACCTGTTCTTATGCTAAATGTTAAAACACTCTTAAAATATAAATGCAAACAGACAAGAGAGACATATAAATAAGTGTCTTCCAGATATAAAATGTTGCATTTCTATCTTTTCCTTTCCAAGGGATCCAAAGACCAATAGCAAAACTGAATTACTGAAAATAAAATAGAAACCTTCTCTGCAAGCCAAAGATATTATAAATTCTATAAAAAATTAACCATTATCTGCAAAAAGCTCTATTTCCACAGTTCTCATAGTACTTTTTTCTAATTCCAAGGCAAAACATGTGTTTGTAAACATGGTATTTCAGTTGTATGAGTTGCCAGAAGGTAAATCAGCCTGAAGAGATGACACTGAAACAGCTGCTAGTCCTGTAAGGAAACGTGGTGACCAAAATGTCCTATGACTGGAACAAGTGCAAGACTCAATAAGTAATTTTTAACCTAAAGCACAGAACTGTCCAATTAGGAACATTCCTTAAATCAGGCACTGGCAATTATTCTGGATGTTGCAGAACCTCAGCCTCTCTGTCCAGAAATGTCAATACTGTCCCCTAATTGGAAAGAAAAAAATAAAATAATCGCTAAAGCTGTCTTAATTAAATACAGCATCTGGCAAGGAATTTATTCACATAGGCTGAATTTCACAGCAAAATATTGCTGTCAATATTTCCTTGTGCCTTCTTCACCTACAGAACTCTCTTCTATCGTGCCACATATCATGAGTTTCCTTGTTCCTATCTCTGTGCACTGTACACAGATAACTTTGACTATGTAATTAGAGGATTGGATCACTTTGCTTTCCCCTTTTATTCTTTATATACAGACACTAATTGGATTCAGAATCCAGCAAGAAGAACCTAGGCTAATTTGGTTAAAAAAAATCACTCTTTATAGTGTCAACTCTCTGTTCTATCGTCTTTATTATCCAAATTTCCTTCATGCTTTAAATAACAAATTACTATAGATTAGGGAAATTGCTGTTTTATATTAGTCTGCCAGAGAAGTTAAACCTTCCTAAGAGATTTCCTGAAGATGGATTAAACTCCTCTCCATAAGACACAGGATCTCAGCTCATGTTTTCATTGTGTCTGAAACCCTCAGGTCATCATCTGGATGGTCAGCATAGCAGGCAGCTTTGGGCTGAGAAGTCCTGACGTGAAGGGAAATTGGGTTAGTGCTTCAGTAGGAGGCACTCTGAAGCAGCATTGATCCAGTGCCATGGAAATGTATTGCTGAAAGGAAGTGTGCTCTTGGAAATCTTGGCTGTTGGCTGGGGTGGAAAACCTCATGACCACTTCTGGTGATTAATGGAAATGGAATGGAAAAATTAAAGATCTTATTCCACTTTTGACAAGAGCAGGGCTGTTAAGCTGAGTCTTGTGGCCAAATTCCAGGTAGCTACATTGAGCCTACCTAAATACTCCTAAAAGTTATATTTGAATATACTGTATTATTCTTAACTTCCTACCCTCCACTGGTATGTAGCATTTCTACAGGCAGCTGAACAAGAGCTTCATTGTGCCTCTGAGCAGCACTGGGACTACGTGGGGTGAAGAGTTTTTGGTGTGTGTAAAGTGCTCCGAGATTCTTGAGGGTGAAGGACTGGAACACACAGGACATTTTATTCTCAGTTTTAACTGACATGGAGAAGCTTGCCCACACTTAGCTAAAATTAAACACACAGTATTATTTGCACATAGTTTTCTACCCTTGCCTGAATGTAACAGGGGAAAAAATATCTTCCATCCAGCCTACTTTTGTGATTTTCCTCTCTAATGAAAGAATGGAGATGGTTTTCTTAAAAACTACTCTCATGAATTAAACTGTTGTAAATATAGCAGTAATATCCTACCTAAGAACATATTTCTGAACTCTATACATCTACTTTTAGCTTTTAGATATCTAAGATGAAGAATGGAATGGTATTCTTGGACTTATGTTTTCAGTCTCTCATTCACTGTAGCTACAGGCAGCACTTCCTTTGTGTGACTTCCACAAAACAAAGAGGACAGTACCTTGAACAATGACCCAAAGAAAGGAGCTGACAGTTAAAAATGTCCAGGATACAATAGAAGCTGCTGGTCTTTCAATTAAATTTGAGCCAAAGAAATCTGGATTTCGACCCAATTCTCAATTTTGCCATACCTCACGTATTCCGTGTTATAATCCAGTATGAGGGAGACTTGACATACCCACAGTTCCTGATTCTTGATCCGTTTCCAGAGCTCAGAGTACTCCTGGAACCAGAGTTATGTTTTTGAGATAACTTCATTTCAAAGCATGCAAAAACTAAGCAGAGTTTGGGAAGGTCTAAAAATAGGACTAAATGTATTTATTAATAGCTGGGAACACACAATTGGTCTGTGTGACCCTTCCACAGCTCTCAGTCTCCACCTTCCTCTTGCCCTCCCACAAATTTTTGTCCTCCTTCAGCATTTGGAAATCCACCTCTGTCTGCACCTCCCACATACTGACGTTCTCCACCTCTGCCTGATCTTCCTACACCCTGTGGATTTCACACACCCTCTCAGCATCCACCTCTCTCTGGGTCTCCCACATTTCTTAGTCTCCATCCTTGTCTCAGCCTCCCATCCCTCTTGAGCTTCCCACCTCTTGGGCCTCCCTGTTAATTCCTTTCACCAGAGACACTGGAATGCCTTTGTAACTCTGCAGCTCTGGGCTCAGATGGTTCCTATCAGCTCCTGAGAGTCTTCTTAAATATGTAATGACACCATCCTGTAGAAAATTAGCAGATCTGGCCTAAGGCTAGGCCATGCTAATTCTCCTTTTGTTTTTTGTTTTTTTTTAAATAAAAGGGTTTTAACACAGCTACTGCTGTCTTCTTTTTATTGGCTTTGGCAAAATCTTCAATCTAACCCTATTTGTTCCTCATTTGGAAAGGACCACACTGACATTGTGTTTCTCTGGAAGAGGTGGGGGAACAAAAAGAATCAAATAAGGGTGATTAGAGGATAAGAAAATATGTTTGGAATGAGTCCACACTCGCTTGTTTGGGGCTTGTCTCTGCTTTGTGAGGTGCTGTTTGTAAAGTCCCTTATCTCTTTCTGGGGCCTCAGGTTTTGCCCTGAGACACAATGACAGCTCTGGGACCAGGCATGGCTCTCTCTCCTGCATTCAGAGTCGCTGGGAATTGGTCCAACCAGTCCAGAAGAAGCACAGCTGAGTGTGCTGGGCACTGTCAGAACCAGGGATGCAGCATGAGTTTTATCTGACACTCGTGTTCCTTCTGAAACACACAGAACAGAGAAATGCAGGATCTGGGCTAAGGAGACCAATGTCAAACCTCTTGGGATTTCTACAACCTGCCCTGCCACGGACTACATAGTTAAGTGACATTAAACATTCTTCCTTCTAACCATAAAGAAGGTGATTTTGTTGTGAAATTTAACTTGTGCTTCAACACTCTGTTAATATTTCATCAACAAATTGTAATTACTCTCCTGATCCCAATTGTTTCAATGCACAAAATTATTAAGACATGCCAAGCATCTTAAAATACTGCATTTTAATGGAGTCTAATTGTCTTGGTAAAAAAATATTTGCTCATGGCAAGTACTTTATATGTCATAGTAAGGAAGCACAATTTAAACAGTGAATGTCCAAACTCACAACTACTATTTTTTCCAAACGCTGGACTGTTTTCTTGGACCCTGCATTTGATCTTGCTTGCTCCTTATGCTAACTGCAATATTGCCAATCAAAGCAGCTGTGGGGACAACCAGTGTTTCCTACAGCTCTCAGTCCAGTGCACAGTATATCAATCGTGGGTTCCAGCTGCACAGTAAAGCTTTCATTTACTTTAATTGTTTCATTGTGTTCACATTTAACATATTAATCTTTCTTTTTTGTTTTGGTTTTGGGGTTTTTTCCCCCACAGAAGCTCATGATCCCTGTTTATCATGAAAATTTTATCAGCAGCCTGGAAAATGGAAGGATAAAATCACTCTAAGGTTTGGTAATATAATGAATGAGGTTTTTCTTGTTGTTTCATGTTTTCTGCATCCATAAGGTGTCCTTAAAATAATGTTAACTACAAAATCAGGCAGGTTCAAAAGAAAGGTACCCCCAAGATTTCTATGCTATGACATTCTTAGTCAAATTCTTCACATTTTAATTAAACTTGTTCGATCTGATAGAGAGAAATGAAAAGGGTTCTTTCTGTCACAGGAAATTTTAAAAAGCTAACAAAGGGATTTTCAGTGGCAGGCAGCCAGCAAGGAAACTTGATCCCAGTCAGCTTTATTAAAGTAGCTTTACACTTTTGACATTTGCCTTTTCCCAATAAAATTCCTTGAACACTTGCAAGGATAAGGAAGTCAATATACATGAGCACAAGGGCAGATGGGCAAAAGCCTCGCTCGTTAGTCAAATATCAACCATGATCCAAAATAGAGCAAACCTGCATTAGCTGCACCAGGCAAAGTAATAAATTACAACCCAGTTGAAGTTCATGGGCAAAGACTGCATTGAAGTCCCAACTCCTGTGCCACAGCCTGACAAATCAGGGCTCCCTTTACAATATGGAAACCTGACCCTCTACATAATATTATGATCGCTCTAATGGCTCAGCCTGGGCAGAGATTACCTCCTAGAGTTCTATAAATTATTTAGACGTACAGAAAGTGACAGGCTGCACACAAAAACTCTTTCACAAAAGCTTTCTGTGCAGCAGTGAATATAATGACTGCAATCCAAAGTTTCTCAATCTTCTCTGAGTTTCCTAGAAATCTCTTGCATGTTGCTGCATGCTGTGCTTTTCCATTTCTGAAAACATGTGTCGTGCAGTGGAACTAATTCTGGAATCCTGTGTAGCTTGTGCCGAATTCTGCCCAGCTTAGCAGCAGAGCACTTTGTTTGCAGCATATAAAAGAGACAAATCAATGGAACCTTATTAAGCAAAGTATTTCAGATGGTCAGAATATGATTTCATGAAACATTTGGTGTCGTGTTAGTAAAAATCTGCACAGTTTAATAGGCAATGAAAAAGCATTAAGCAGCTTTCCATTTAGAGCTGGCTCCTGCTGTTTCAGACAACAAATAAGTGTTAAAATGTAAAATAACGTCAGTTACTGCTTAGAACCTTGTAGGAAAAAATCTCAGTGGCCTTTTTTTTACCTTTGCCCTCTATGTTGCCCTGCTGCTTACAGTATTATTCTTCAATAATAAAACCTGGGTTTATTCATAAGGTTTTTATAATAAAGGGATTATAACTGAGACTCTTTGATACCATTATGTATATGATGATTAAACACTGCTAACACAATAAATATAGTAATAACATTGCCAGTAGCACTTGGGAGCACAGCAGTAAATTGTGTTGCACTTTCTGGAAATGAAATGTGAAGCCATGAAAACAGAGTTTAAATAGAGTTAAAGACAGTTAATTGTTTTTCTTACGAATTTTTCTAATAGCTGCCTGAAGCCCTGACATTACAAAGAAGCTATAATTGAAAAGATTTTTGTGCCATAGTAAGAAATAAGTAGAAAATCTAGGTACAGGGACTTCTTAGAGAGATAAAGACCATGGTATGGTGTTTATGGCTGTCAGCTGAAAAGATGGTTTCTCAAATAAATTATGCCCCTCATTATTTGTGGATATCCACTGAAAGGTTCTGCTTTTACATATGGACCTTCAAACAACCAAATGTGTTCTTTTTTCAGTTAACTGCAGCCCTGCTTTCCCTCCATCAGTTTTCACTTAACTCTCTCCGTTAGGATCATCATAATTCAAAAAAAGGTCAGTCCTGGTAGCCCTCATCCATTTTACATCCAGTCCAAGTTCAAAGTATTCCTCTATCTTCTGTCTAATGGGACTTATCTCACAGAAAGCTCTGCTCCCCCATCACTGCCCTCCCTCGGAGCACTTCAGTTTAACTGCAAATTGTCACTTCTTACACCTCGTGATTGGCTCTTTGTCCGGTTTTCTGACACTATTTCCCCAGCTTCATTCACCCCTTGGCAGGAGGATCCAATTTTCTTGGAAAATAGGGCTACACAACACATCAATGGGCTGGAAATAAATTCTGTGGCTTGCAGCTAAAGGAGAACACAAACAACTTGCATCAAAACAGAGAGGGAAAGGATATTGTAGCTGCTCATCCTGTGAGACTGGAGACCAGCAAAATCTAGTCAAAACTTGGAAAATACTTTTTGTTCAACAATTTGAAAGTGGTTTTCCCTGTGCAGGACTAGAAAAATTCATCTTAAGGTTGGAGGGCAGAGATTAAGGAAGAAGAAGAGAGAAATAATGTTGAGCTATTTAGTGGTTTTATTCATTTTTTCTTTATTTCCTTTTTTAACTAGCCTTAAAGAATAAAAGATTCTTTTTTAAAATATTGCTAAAGCATGTGACTATCTGGCAGACATTTTGGTTTTGGAAAAAATGACACTTGTGATAAAAAAGAATCTTATTTGAAAATGTTGAGAAAATATACAGGTTGATTTCAATATGTTCACAGGATTAATAGAATGATGCACAGGAATTTCTTTCCAGAAGTGTTAGAACACAGGGTGAGCTTTTTTTAATGTCAGAGAGGTGTGAAACTGGAACTAATGAAAAACTACAATGAATTTTTGCTGTATACTGTATTTTCCCCTTACTGCCTCACTGAGAATTGTGTGTTTGTAATTGAGAGAGGAACTGGATTTATCATTAATAGAATTGGTCAAATAATATGTCCTGTTACTGGATTTTTAGAATCTATTGCTTCTTTGTGTGTGTGTGTATGTAATCCCCACTATAATGAATGTTCAGCCAGCAAAAGTGCAACAAGTTACTCAAGACTGTTCCTTTTTCCATGTCTGAATTTGTAACTTTCCACGACTGAAAAGTCGAGGCATTTGTAGTCACACAAACCTCAAAAATGCAGTCGGGGTAAAAAAAAAAAAAAAAAAAAAAAAAGCTTTGTTCTTTTCTAAATGCTGAGAGCCACACCTAGTCAAAAAAAATGAAATAACTTTTGCAGCACAGCAGAATGTAACAGCAGGAAAGAAATTATGCAAAATGACATCATCCATTTCTCTCCAATCCCCAGCAACATCCATCCTTAAACCTTTCCCGGAGGTTGTTTGGGTTTATTTTCCCGAATGAGAATTCCTCCCTTGCTGCTGGCTGGGGTTTAGCAGAACAGGTACCCTGCTTGCTGGAGATGCTCGGGGTGGATCCTGGATTGAGGCACAGCGATAAAATGAGATGGTGTGACGGGCTCCGGGACAGCCCCAGAGCCCCAGCGCAGGGCGGCTCTGCCCGCACAGCCTGTGAGCGACAGGGGAGGGGGGAAACTACTCGAAACGAGAGCAGATGGAACTCTGTCAAAAGCTCATAAATCACTACTCCTCATTTCTGAAGCTTCAGCACAGAAGAAATTTGTATGAACCCAGATTTGACTCCATACCCACTCCAGAGTGGATTCCCCTCGTTCTGCTGCCTCTGTCCAGCTGCCAGTTCACAGAATTGATCTAACACGGAACAGTGAGGAGGCTTTTGTTGCACAGATGTTGGTATCTGACAGAAAGAGAAACAAAAGTGTTCCAGGAACAATACAACCATCTATACCAATAACCAAGGGCATTCAAGGTCCTACTTCAGTCAACAGAGAACTCTATTTTTATAACACACGACAGCATTCAGTTTGCACTCTCTCAAGTACTGAGCAGTGAAAGATCAGGTCACCACATGCAGAACACCAAAAAACTGTGGACAAATAGAAAGAGTCAGTCCTTGAAACTTCACAGGTAACCACGGACACCCCAAAGATACCCTTTGGTACTGCCTTTGCAACCCTTGGCTGCTTCAATAAAATAAGAAAATAAATAAGAAGCTGAAAGCAGAGCATGAATGGTTCTGAAGCATCATTCTGTAAAGGCAACACCCTTGGGTTTAGACCTAGGCAAAAGGAAATCCTGCACAACTCTCTCTTTTGGAAAAGTAACCTATAGAGGTACCTGTAGAGTTCCAATTAGTGAGGAAGTAGAGAAATGTGACATGCTGGATGGACACTTCCATAGGAATAAATTTTCATGTTCAGCTTACTCTGCAACACTTTGGACTCTCAGAGGCACCACAGTTTTGTAAGACCTTTCAGTCTGACAGTCAGAAGAACAAGCAAAGAGCAAGCCCATAAAGTGAGTGCCAGCATTCATTTGCATTCCCCCTTCCTTCTTCCTTCTCTCCCTATGTACTTACTGCAGAAGGAAACGTTCTGTCCCCAGCTTGAAAACAAACTCGGGGTCACACTGGTGCTATTCTGCTTGGAGCTGTATTTGTAAAGCTCTGCTTCCATTCCTGGAGCACATCTATAGTTTTCCTTACCTCTATGCCTTAATATTTCAATTATTCACTGTCATTCCGAGGCCCTTCTGTTTCTCCTACATCCCGTGTAATAACAAGTCCAAGATATGGTTCGTTACTGTTGTTAGCCAGAGCTGTGCTCTGAAAGTGTTAACTGCTCCTGGCTTCCTCTCCTGATGGTTAGCAGACTAGCAGGTCATTAACTGCTACAAGTGACCGGATTTTTAGGGATTAGCTTTTAATGTTTTGAACTCACTCAGTCCTTACAGGAGTCAGTCTGATGAGCATTTTGCTTTTGTCCTGCTCATCACTCTTGGGCTTCCCTCACATGCTCTGTTTTTTGGTATATCATGGTGAGGGTTTTTCTTTCTGTTTCCTTTTTGATGAAGATCCATTTGGTGAGTGGGATGGGTGAGTGGGATGGGTGGGTGGGTGAGTGGAATGGGTGGGTGGGTGGTACAGAGCAAAGGGACAAACGTGTGCATGGATGTTCAGTTAACTCTTGTCATCTTAGTGTTGCCCTGTGGACAGTTCTAAGCCAGATGTCAGACTTCTGGAGATGGATTTGTTCGTGAGTTGTAGTGCAAAGCAGCTCTATTTGTATGTTTTTAGAGAAAAGAGATACAATCCGGACTTTGGAGAGATATAATCAGGATCTTGTTTCAAGCATTGTTAAAAGTGGAAGTCACCTTTCTGACCCCAGGTTTGGAGCAAGGCTCCCCAGGAGCCCCGGTAGCAAGTTGGCTTCTGTCTGGGGAGGAGACACATCTTTGCTGCCTGCAAGATTTTCCCCAGCAAGAGGAGAGAGAGGTGGGGAAAAACCACCCTCCTTCTGACCCACTGGAGAGAGGGGGAGTGAAAGAAAGACTAAGAATTGCTGAGCCTTCTCCTCCCCATTTCTTGCATATCTATAAGGAGCAGCCTCAGCTCTGCTCCTCTCTCCACCACTCTTGGTTTCTTCTAAATAGGGAAAAGAGGACACAGAAATGCTGAATCCAGAGATTTTCTTCCTTCAGAAGGCACCATCAACCACTGCCCACAGATCCTGTGTGACACTCACAAGTATCTGCAATCAAGGGATTGCCTGAATAATAACTCAGGCAATTCCCATTTATATCTTCTGTTATATAAAAGTAAGCTTTGACACAAGTCACTGTCAAGAAACTCAACAATGTGAAGCACATGCAATAAGTTCAGAAAATGAGGCAGAGAGCCCAACATACAGAATTTTTAAAAAATTCTCAAAATTTTAAGTCACTCATTATCTTTTCTCACCTAGCTCAAGGGTTTTGAATGCTGGAAGGTGACAAGACTGAGTTACAATTGGGATTTTACGGCACTACTGAGTTGTCACATCATACATAATGCATTGGATGACCTTTCCATAAAATTTGCTTTCTGCTTATCCCCTACAGCAACAGTGTTCAGTGCCTTGGAACAGAGGGATGCCAGTAAAATTGATACAGCCCCTCAGTGGTAGAGCATGTGTTGTGACATTAAGTATATATTATTAATGAGATAATATAAGCTTCCCCAATTTATAAAGGTTTTGATTAAACGAGTTAAAATGAGTAAACAGAGAGATGAAATTCTCCAAGAGAAGCTATGCAGCCTGAACCTTTCAGAACAGTACTGAAAATCTATTTGATTTTTACTTTTAAGCATTGATGGCATGGGAGATTTAGCTGATAGCACCAGAGAGTTTAACTTTGGATAACTCCAAAATGGAACTCACCACTTAATTGACACAAGATCTACACAGAATTCAGGTTCTTAAATCCAAATCTATAACCTGGAATCAATTGATTTGGGGAGAATATGGCCTCCAGAAATACCTTCCTTTTTCAATGCAGTGTTTGTTATGTACCAAGAGGGGTTTCTGGGCATGCCCTACGTTTTGCATTAAACAGAGACTGAACAGAATACAGAAACATTTCTTGGTCTACACAAGCTCAAAACTGGGCACAGTTTCCTTTAAAACTCTAGTGAATTCAGTGAGCTTTCCAATAAATTTGTGATGGCATTAATATTCATAAGACCCCATGAGACATTCACATGCCTTTCTGTTCCGTGGCATTTGGGATAACTTGAAGAGTGATCCCAGTCGATGCTGCATAAAATTGGGACACCAACAGAGTAACACAAAACCAGATGCAAATCTCAACCCAGACAGAGCAGTGGAAGCATACAGAACCATACCAGCTTTCCAATAGAGCCAGCTCACTTTGGACAACTTCCAGAAGCACAATTTAGGCCTGTCCATTACTTTTTTCCAGTCCAATTCACCTAATAAATTTTTTTTGTCTTATTAGAGTGCCTATAACTGCTTGTCAATTCATTCTCACCTCATGCCTACTCTTCCCTGATCCTTGATTCATTCACATATAGCTCTGCTAAGTGATTTGTGGAGTAACATCTCACTCATTGCAAGCTGATTTAGGCAGAAACATTCACAGTGCTCCATACTTGTTTTGAAGAATATGCTGAAGTGCCTTTCTAAAAATATTTGCTGTTCTGATATGCAAAGACAGCTTTCTTTTGGTTGGACAGGCAGTCTGGCAGTATCTGCTACACAAACTTTTCTGGGCAGATGACATGAACACATATATCACCGTTAGAACTATTTCAAATATCCTTCAGCATGATATTGATCTACAGCTTTCAAAACTAAAGCAAATCACCTGACATGGAGCTGGATTTACTTTTCTGCTTAAGTGTCTATGTTTAGCTTTCTTCCTTCTTCTCACTGAAGGAGAACTGCCAGGGGAAGGGGAAGGGAAGAGGAAAGGGAAAGCTTTTCCAAAGAGCTCATCAAGGTATTAGCTGCCACATAACGTTGTGAAGTTTGGGAGTCCCCCACAATGCTGATCTCTAAATACTCTTCTACATCCCTGTTCCTCCTGCAGCCCTTTCAAGAAAACACATCGGGAGTAACAAAAGAAACGCCCCGGGCTGGGCTATTTTGTGTGCCAGCAAACACCCAGAGGTCTGTCTGATCCATCCTGCCACACTTTGCCTGACAGCACATCGCAGGCTCTGCTCCTCTGCACACACTCCCCATTTCACAACTGAAAAGGGAAATATTAATAACAAAATCCATTACATGCAAGCATATTCCCTTCACAGACCTAGATTTTTTTTCACAACATAGGCAAAAACTCCACTGCTGCACAGCAAGGAGGTGGTTGGGAAACTCATCTCAGCACTGAAGGACCTCCTGGTATCCCCACCCTGGGTATCTGCAGCAGTGAGAAGTTTAAGTAGAAGGTTTGGCAGGACTGTGGAGTCACCTGGACATGCTGTTATGGCAATTATTGCAGAATCCATGGGCCAGAAAGAGGTTTTAAGGGAGAAAGTTCACACATACACAAAAGAATTAAATTGCAAATTTTTTCCCTCCAGAACTTTTCTGATGTCAAAAAGCCCTGAATCAAAGTGAAAAGGCTGCATTAGTGCCCTAAATGTATATAATTATTCTTTTCTCTGAGTCCAGCAGTGTATTCCTTTTCTTGCCCACAATCATGTCATGGATATTCAGCAATATTAGATGTTCAAAGCCATGCTCCAAGCAAATATGTTCATGTACCAAAGCTTGGGCATCTCTCCCCTTTACTTCTGACTAATAAGAGAAATAAAGCTCTACAGTAAGTGGAAGAACTTCCAATGATACTCACTCTTCGGTTTACCAGTAAAAAGATCACAAGTATTTTGATTATAGAGTTCATTTACATGAGAAAGAGAAAATATTATTTTGGAAAAGAAAAATAAGAAGTGTTGACAAGAAAATGAAGCCAAAGAAAGGGAAAATGGCACAGAGTAATACACTTAAAACACTAAGGATAACTAACTGTTGGAGCATGTTAGTGAATGAAGTCTCAGCCCTCAAATGAAGATCACCAGTCCTTCTCAAGGATGGGATTCAGCCAAACATGAGTTTATTGGCTTGCAAGAAATCTTACATACCTGCCCTGTACAGAAGGTCAGACCACACATACTAATCCTCCCTTCTGCCTTTAAACATTATTGATCAAATGCTTAAGTGCCTGTTTAAATCATATTGATATCACTAGGACTTAAGTATGGATTAAAGAGAACAGGCAAAAGTTTAATGAACCAAAATGGGTAGTGGCTTGACTGCACAGAAATGAAGTTAAAAAATCAGTATGATAGTAAAAAAAGTGAATTCTCAGAATTCTGAACAGTCACAGGTTTCTGTTTTAAAATGTCCTAAGCAGGCAGCATTTTTAAGGGAGCCATTTTCTATGTTCTAGCATATTCCTTAAACACATGATCTCTTCTCTTCTTTACCTTTAGAAATTAACTGGTATTTTCAAATTATCAGCCACTAGGGCTTAGCAAAGATAGAAAATTCTCAAAGCAAAGCTGAGTAACTCTTAAAGAAAGCTAATTTTGATACGTGGTATAATGTAATCATCTCTTATCTCAAGGTTGTTCTTTCAAGTCCTTTAACTAAGGCATTAAGTGTGAACATCAACCTCTTGACACAGACAGCAATTTGTAGCTCTTACATTGTTCAGATTATTTTTTTAATGATAACACTGAATTTATGGAAAGGAATTTATTTTGATTTATTTACTACATTTCCATAGCATTTTCCAGAAAACTATAAAGAGTTTCTTTGGGTTGAATGAGAGACCAGTTGCTACACAGTTATTTTTAAGGCTGCAGAAGGAACTGTCTAGCCCTAGGTATGGGATGTGCTGTGCAATGGCAATGTTTCTGTATTTGCAATTAAAGAGACTTTTTGTTTTCTTTTACAAAAAGCTTTGCAGCAAATGGAAAACTTGGCTTTCCAACAGCTGTCCCCAAGCTAGGATTCTCTCTGTCATCCATCACTGGAACAACCTAGCACACTTCTGAATGTTTGGGAGAGGTAACCAGGAGATGGGAAGACCTAGAAATGCATCATCTTAGAGCTGCCTTATGCAGCTGAGGGTCTGCCACCTGCTCACCATGAATTAGGACACTGTCGCCTCTGCAGATGCACAGGACAATTCTGTGCCATGCCCACAGCAAGTCCAGCCACTCAACATCTTTTCATACAACCAGGAAGTTTCCTTTTAACTGCTGTTTCTGGGATTTTCCTATAGGGAGTGTAGTTCTTTCAGGAGAGACTTTTAAAGGAATTCACAAAAGTGTTTTTCAGGGCAGAAATGAGTGATGCAATTAAAAGATGTGTAGCACAGACTTACAGTTTACTAGAAATAGGGATAGGGCCTTGCCTCCCAGTTGCCCAATGTCTTGCTGCAGTTTCAAAACCACCAGAAATGTCTTGACTCGTTAAGCACCACTGAGATCCCCCAAGGAACACTTGCCAGCAAACCACAACAACAGCCAGTTGAGTGCACTCTGCTGTGTGTCCTACCTATACTAGTGGTGCCCTGACTGTCAGAATAGGCTACAGCAGCTGTATTTATAGTGTTTATAAAGTTTATTTCTTTCCAAATGTAGCTGGAGTAACCTGCAGCCAGAACCTGCCCAAAGTCCTCGGTGAGCACCCAGGATTGGGTTGTGCTCCTGCCTTACAGTGAACACCCTTCACCTTTGCTTACAAAGGCTCCTTGCCATGGTCTAACCCAGCACCTGCACCACAGAAACCCTGCCCAGGCCAGGGGAAAGGCAGTCCTAGGTCATGGAAACTCCCATCCAAACTCTCAGCTGATCTAAAAGAGCCTTTTTAACAAAGGATGAGAAACGTTTTGTATAGTATAATTATACCCATGAAAAAATAATAACAGAGAATTGAGGAGATAGAAAGTTCTCAACTAGTTGTCTGAAGCCACACAATAAATCAATAGAAAACAAGGAATGTGGAGGCTGCCCCAGTCACTCACTGAGTCACAACCCGTTGCTGTAACTACTAGATAGGCTTCTACCCAGAACAGCATTTGTTTGTGTACAGTATGCCAAAAATGCATTCTTGATCTACAAAAAAAGAAAATGATACAAAGCAGGTTGGCCAGTAAAATGAGATTTAACCCAGTGCCCTTCATCTGTGCTTTAAGGGCTCTCTCGGGGGCCACAAATCGGAGCAGTGAGATTTTGTGAAGGAGAAAAGTATCACAAGGATAACTCTGATATTTCATAAAAATAATAGAAAAGCCCCTGGGGAATGAAAACTTTTGATGGAATCCAAACAAACCTTTTCAAATCAGGAGCTGTTGAAGCAGTGTGGCCAAGCTACCATACACTGCCCTCTCAGTATCCTTGAGGGAATTGGGGAAGACAGGAAAACACACACTTTTTAAGTATTTGAAGAGGAGAGGAAGAAAACTTGCAGGTTAAATTCACATTTATACCCTCTGAATTCTTTCTTTAAACTTAACTCTGTTGGGATGGTTATGTATTGTTGCTGTTGAACTTTATTAGGAGCATAACCAGCTCAAGCAGCTGCTCTTGTGTGAAATCCTGCATGTTACAGCATTGATTCATCTGCCAGCTCTCTCTGCACTGCTTACCCCCTTCATCCACCTGTTTGATGTTACCTGACACCTGGATTATGAGCTTCCAGAGAACTGGAGAGCACTTCTATTTTCAGCACCTCTACTATGCCTTAGGATTTCACTAAGATTCCCCAGTGCTTCTGTAAAATTGTATCATCAGATCTACCAAACTCTGTGCTTTCTCAGTCTCTGGCTGAACACACATTCTGGCCCCATAGATGTGAAAAGCTCTGTTGGCCAGATTCTGCTTTGCTTTGTACAAGTATATAACACAGAAACATTTAAATTCCACTTTATGTTGTTTACTTAGGCATCAGTATTCTTACTTAAACAAATAAATAGTCACACCACTGCCTCTCTAATAAAATGCCTAACTCTTTCTCATGTAGAAGAAAAGAAAGACTACCAGTATATTGCTGCCTCTAGCTGAATTCAGCAAAATGTTCTTCTCCATCCAGAGACTTGGATAATAAAATAAGTTATTTATTGGCAGTGGGTGATGTGTGGATGATTACAGTCTGGTAGGTATTTAGGGGTAAAGTCCAAAATCACAGAACAAAAACTGTTTTCTATTCACATTTGGCTCAAAATCCCTCGGATGAAAAGGACCACCCACAACCTGACACTTGGAGCTGCAGAGCTCTGAATGTGCTGAGAGCCAGCAACGAAAAGCGATACAGCAAGATCATGCTAAACACAAAGGAAAAAATGACCCAAAGAGTCTATTAAAAGAATAAGTACCTTGAACTAGCAAGCATGTGTGCACATTAGAACTGGACCTTTTGGCTGACTTGATTCATGATGAAAGGACAATAAAAGGTCTTTGCGCTTCAGGGATAAAATCTACTCCATGCAGGAGGAGCACCATGAAGAAGCCTGTTTGATGATAGGCCAAGACTGGTGATAAAGCAAACACTTCCCCACTCCACTGCCTTAATTATTAACCTAAGTGTTAAATTTGGGCATCCTGACACATTCTACTGTATTGCAGTTGCAACCAAACTGTATTTCCCATAGATCACTATTCAGCAGAAATTACTCTTTCTCTTATTCAAGAGGACACTGCAAAACAACACAGGAAGAACATGGAGATAAAGGAATATGCTTTCCATCATAACACAAAGTTGTTTTGCAAGATTGTGAATGCAGTTGGAAAGTGTTACAAAACCCCACCAAGTTACATAGCTAAAATTCACCAGTTATACCCAGCCCAAAAAAAGCTAGAGTGTATTTCTCAAGGAGCAATTGATAACATTGCTTCTGCTCCCAAAATCTTTCCTTTTTTTGATGCTACTGTGTGTGCAGATGTGATTAGTCTTATTAGCTTAATCCTGCCTGCTGTTGAATGCCCTGAGGAGTTCTTACCTTCTGCAAGAAAACCATTTGTGAGCTTGAAGTAGAGTCTGTGCTGAGCTGTGCTGTGAGATCAAGACTCAGATTTTATACACATGCAGCTCTAGTTTGACTTTCAAATCCCCTCCAATGATTATTGCTCAGAAATAGTAAATATTTGAGTAAACAACTCTCCTCCATAAACCCAGTCCTGCACATTGCCATGCACCAGTCTCAGGCACTGCAGTCCAGTGAGCTTCTTGTACTCCAGCTGGAGTGAAACACATGCAGTTTTCTCCTGTTTCTCTGAGAGACTTCCAGGAAGTTGCCAGGAAGCCACCGATGTGCAAACAGCTGCTGGGCACGTGCTCAGCTCAGCACATGGGAATTGAGGAGAAGCTTCCTGGATGCTCCAGATTTAGGGAGCATGAACTGTGGAGCACGTACATGGTAATGCACTTGGCACATCCAGGTTTCCAGATGTCCAGCAACCCTGTCAGAGCAGTAGGGCTTCTGCATGTCTGAGTAGCTTTGATGAAGGCACAAAACCTACACTGAAAGAAAAGTGTCTCACAAAAAGGAGGACTTGTTGGGTAATTGTGGACCTGTAGTTGCTCTCAGGCTGCTAAAAACGTAAATTCCTCTATAAATATTAACCAGTATCTTTCCTTATAGTGGAGTCCACTCATGGAATCACTAACTGGCTTTCCAAGGCTATTAAAAATAATTCATTCATCTTACAAAAACAAAGAAAAAAAGGGTAAAAAAAAGCACATGTTCAAGCCTTCTAGCTTGAGATACCAAAGTCATTCGCTATTTCCTCTCTATAGATGTGTTCCCATTTGGCTACAGACCCCACTACAGACCCTTCTCCAATACTTTCAAAAACTTTTGCTGTTCCTCATTAAAAGTATTGCATCACTATGTCATGGCTGAATTTTCCTCTAATATTCATCTTTGTAAACAGACACCCAGAATTAAGCCATCAGTTGCAAGTAGGCATCACCTTCAATGTCATGAAGCCTGTCCTACAATTCAGCCATCTGGACAGTTTCCACCACCTATTGGCTTTATGATCTTGAAATAATTGGATTCCTCTAAAAGTCTAAATACCTCTTTGAATCCAGTAACAACACAGCCCAGAAGGAAACCTATCTAGTCCCTGTGTTTGGGAGGGATCCACTAGTCTTGGTTGGTCTCTATCCTACCTGTTTATCCAACTCCAGCTGTTGGGACACGTCTTTTGAACCGAACAGATTCTCTATGGGAGTCTAAAATACTGTTGCACTTTATGTGTCAACACAAAAGCTGCAGAGCCAATAAGGATACATACATTTTGTAAATGCTTTAGGCTTTTACATGTGATGTTTAGGGTAGTCAAGCCTCCTCCAACTCAAGTAATTTCTCTCTGTCTTTCTACCATAGAGCAATATGCTTCACCTGAAATTAAATTAGACCCTGTACTCATTACCTCCCACACGTATATGAGGCACATATAAAGCACATATGGCTCATCAACCTTCTCCCATCCCAAATGCCCATTACGTGGCTGGCTTTTAAAGCCATGGTTTGTCATCTTTGTCCCTGTTGAGCTTTCTGCTTCCCCTTAAAGAAAGATGGGAGAGAAGTGGCCTGTCTAGCAACACAGTGTAGCAATTCCTGTTGCACAGCAGAGTCACGGGTTCCTCAGTGTCCCAGGCCTGCTGGACACTTCTCCAGACTTGTCAGCAAATGGAGCATTGCACACACCTTCAGCAAGTCCAGGCTTTGAACATTTTCAGCAGCTACTTCCAGATATGAAGCAGAATGAATAAACTGTGACAGACAGATGGCCCAAATAGCCACCCCCTTCCCTGTGCATTATTCTTACTCTGTCGAGAGCTTAAGACACTCCCTTACCTACACACTGCTGATATGAGGAGAAAACACAGTGGAATCAGTATGTATGTGAAAACCATTTCCTCAGGCAAGTGATTATGGTCTCTGTTGCTTCTCTTGAGTGGTAATGGAGTCCCTAATTGCTCTCCTGACTGATTATGCTGTTCCTGGTGTTTCATTTTCAAAGTACTTAAAGTTCAGGTAAATCACACTTGCCACATGACCTCTCCTGTTTTATGACTCTTCTTGCCATGGAAAGGCAAAGTCATATATGTTTCCTTTGTGTTATTTATTTCTACATTAACTACAGATTTCCAGGTGGAAAAGCACAAGAAAATGTTGTTGTGAATCTATTCTATTACATTACTGTGAAGTTAATCTTTTGTGCAAGTACTTTGCTGCTTAGTGACATTCATAAGCATGTGTTTATAATTAAGCCCTGTGCTTAAAAGCTTTGTGAAAATGAAGTTCTAATGCTTGTCAGCCTTCAGACATCCATTCAACTTGTTAAAATTACTTACAGTATTCTGGTGAAATCTTGATTTCCTTCTGGTTTCTTCTTCCTGCTCTGGAAAATGTATCTCTGTTTACAGCATCTGTTGCTATAACCTCTCTGGTAAACAACCTGGCAAAGTATTGGTATACACACAAAGCCCTGGTGCTCTCTCTCCAAAGCATAGGTATACATTCTCAGACAACAGATACAAATCCTAGTAAGTGTTTGTTGCTTCAGAAACGATTTTGGCAGATGTACAAAGAGGCATTTTAGTCAACTGTTCTTCCTGCTCAGAAAAATCCTAAGGCATTTCATAATAAATACCAAAATTTTAATAACTTTGCACAGCCCTGCAAGAGGAAAGGTTTTCCTACTGCATGAAAATAGCTGCAAGATCCTCAAGTTAAACCAGTGATCATCCTGTTCCACCCCCTGCCATGGGCAGGGACACCTTCCACAAGCCCAGGTTGCTCCAAGCCCCATCCAACCTGGCCTTGGACACTCACAGGGATGGGGCAGCCACAGCTTCTCTGGGCAACCTGTAGATGATGAATCATTACCCCATTTTACATCTGGGAAACCTGGGACAGCAGTTTTCTCATAAGGTAAGTTAATAATTTCTCTGTTCAATCTTTATAGTTGGTCTCAAAAATTCTTATATATTTATTAATTTTCAAATTTGCAACAATTTTTCTCAGGTCTGAAGACCATCTGAAATCTCTTTATCTGAAGCGAGGAAAATTATATCCACATTGAACTGTTTAATTAAACCTGTTCATCTATTGGTTTTGAGGTCCCCAATTGAAAAAAGCAAAGCTACATCAACACACAATTTAAATTATTTATTCATTGAAATTTAGAATTTTTATTATGTTTCTAGTACATGTTATGAGCTGTAGTTGATTACCCTCTTCTTCTGTGTTGGCAACATTTGAAAAAAATAATATTGTATCTTACACTCTAACATAAACTCAAAAAAACTATGTGTCACATTAACATGGAAGCATGAGAAAATAAAGGATTTTTTGCAGAACTGTTGTGATTTCTTGCAAAATTTTAATGTTCCTTAGGAAAAACTTTCCCTCAAAAATGTATGAGAAATTGAAAGATTAATGCTCTGTTTAGTGCTTTAAAGCACATCCAAGCTGTTTCAGGCCAAACAGAAACACCATAACTTGGACACTTCCTGACTCATTCCCTTTTTTTTTTCTAGGCAAAACAAGATCAGTTCACACCCAGTGTAGGTTCTGTCACTGAGGCATCAGCAAGTTTTGCCTCAGCAGAAGAGATTTGAATACCATTTATACAGAAGATAAAGATTAGCTGCTGGCTAATATGAAGAAATTCTCTGAACTTCTCTGCCATGGATTTGTAGTGGGGTTTTAATGATATACAACACAAAATTTGACATTTCCAAGTACATTTGGTACATATGGCATTTGTTTATTCTGAGACAATCAATTTCCTTATGATTACAACAAACAATAAAAAGAGCAGCCAAAGACACAATGACAGGGAACTTGTTGCTCTCAAAAGAATAGATACCATATGTGTGTCATATACTTAATTTAATTCTGAAACACACCTCTTTCTTCTGTTTGTTTTTTCATAAATCCACATTTCAGTTGTATATACATTTTTGGTTCCACACAACATTTCTGTTCTAGACCATCTGGCATGGCTGTACTATTGAAATTAAAGGGTAAAAGCACAGCAGGAGCCTCTTTTCCAATGATATTATCTAATTTCTCCAATCTAACATGTAGGCAGCCCTACCCCATCTACTAGTGCTGTACAGGCTGTGGCCAAAGGTCTGACCCTGTTCCTCTTTATTCACATGAAGTAGCATATTTTCCAGTGGCTCTGCAACAAGAAGCCAACTATGCACCAACATTTTATCTAACAAGGCCAATATTTTTAAAAGAACAGGTTCTTGATATAAAGGCAGTTTACACATGCACTGAAGCGTGAAGACTTCACTTGGACCAACTCCAAATGTGAACCTCAGCCCAGAGGTCCATGGAAGGGCTCAAACCCAGCGTGGGGAACAACCTTCCTCTAATCAGATTGGATGCAGTTCATGCCCAGTGTGCCCAAACTGTGCTGCCAGGCTGGGACCAGCAGTGTAGATTCAGAAGCATCTTTGTGCTTCTGTATTCTAAAGACCCTCAGGTCGTTGGTCACAGCCCAGCAGCAATTTCTATGGTTCTTTAGTACACATTTTAACTTGTGCTGTTGTGAATGTGTTATAGAAGTAAATGTTTTCAGGAAAAAGGGAAGTTTCCAGCACAGACTGGCACTGCAAACGTGTCATGTCACGTCAACTACAGCACAAATACCTCTTAGCACCAGTACTGCCCAAGTTTGTTTTTCCTCTGGCTCCCTTTTGATGACACTTTCTGTAACCTGTGGATATCACCCATATCTATCCTGTTTCAACTTGACTGCAATGACACCCTTTCTATCTCTTAGTCAGAACAAAGGGTAAATAAACAAATGTTTCCTACCTACTATTTGGAAAGAAAGACAAAGTATTTCTGCAGAAAGTAATAAAGATATCAATAAAAACCAGATTGACGTTTCTGCAGCAACAAGTTTTCCATCCTGGTGAGCAGTTACGTGCTTGAACTTCTTTAGATGTAAAAGCTGCCTAACTTTCTGCAGACAAGCTCAAAGTTAATGTGTAAAGTGACCCGTAAGATTTTGCCAGCCTGTGGGTAGCACCCTCACAGAGCAATGTTTTTCCTGGCCAAAACAACAGAGCTGCACTAAAGTTGGACTCAGAGGATGCAAAAAGCTAGAAATTAAAACAACTCCAGTGTTTGGGGGTGAACCACAGCACAGTTTAACAGCACAGAACATGTCTGGAAATCACCATCCATATCCCAGCACCTCCTTCCTCCTCCACTTATGCACCCTCTAACCTGCCTATTGCCATATTTTCAACTACAAGGGCTGTGACAGTTTATCACCAAGGCTAACCAGAGGGATGCACAAATATTCAGGGCTTAAGATGAGCAGAGACTGATCCATGATAGTGTTCCTTTCCACTTTTCCATCTGCACAGGAAGGTTTAAAAAGTTAAAGAAGTTCAGAAATATGTCATGAATTTAAATTGAAATTACAGCAATTACAGTTACCTGGGCAAATAAGACACATTATTGTGATTTTTTTTTTTAATATGAGAACCTGCAGGATTTCTGAATGACAGCATAGTAACAGCAGGTCAAAAAAAAATAAGAACATAAAGAAGTTTCAATTAAATCATTTTTAATGAGGTGCTACAGCTGTATATAAAGACCCCACCATTTATCAAGACCTACAGCACAGCTATAAGTCACAGGGAAATGCAGGGGCTCAGTTACATAACCCAGTAGATATTCATTGTCTAGAGATACTTTTTTGATCACAAAACCACGCTTTTATACATCTCTATGATGTAACATCTTTGTTTTCATAATAGAACACTTTTAATTGAGGATACTTTCTCACAAACTGAAATTTTAAAAGAGGTTGAAATATCAGAATATAAAAGCTCTTTTTTGTATTTGCCTCAAAGGGTGTTCAGTACCATTGAAAATTTTTCTGCCTCCTGAAGTGTTGGTCTAATATTCAATATCAGACAAATATTAACAAATAAGAATAATAAACTCTTAGCTCCAACTAAGGCAAACCCAGACTTTAATTACCAATTAACTGCCTACCAAATTATATCACAATCAAAGTCACGGTTTTCCCCTTTAATTTCTGCCTTATTTAATGGCCTCTATTTAGGATGTAAGAAACAAAAGTGTCATACAGACAAAGGCAGAACTTCTGTTTAAATGTTTACACAAACCATGCACACCCAAACAAACATGTAGCACATCTATAATATGCTCATTGTTCCTAGGCACAGGATGTGCCATTGCACTTTGACAGATCAGATTGTTCTCTTTTTTAATGCTCCACTTCATCTGTTCACACATTCTCTTCCTAAATAATTCTAGTGTCAGGTTCTGTGATGCTCTAATTTACAGGCCACGTTATAATTGTTCCAATGAGGCTGTGCTGAAAGGAGAAAGAAGCAGCTGAGATGGAGAGGAAATCCCTCTCTCCTGGCAGGGGAGAAGCAGCCAGGGCATGGCAGTGCCCAGCCCAGGGGCATCCTGAGGCTGCTGGGTCTGCCCTCCCGAGGGGCTGCTGTGACAGCACTGGGAGCATGGCCAAGGCTTGGCCATCCAGCATTGCCCCCATCTCAAGGGATTTTCTGTTCCAGTCACTCACTAAATTCTGATTGGATTTTCTATTTCAATAAGGGACCTACTTGTAGAGCAGTCTCTGACCTTCAAAGAAATTGATTGGTGAATAGTGACAGACAAAACATTCTCATTTATCTTTATCCTAAAAGAAATATGAGATTTTAGTGAACTGTATTTGCTTTTCTCACATATTCCTTATATCTGGTTAGCAGATTCCATTGTGAGTTAAACACACTTGTTCTTTGGGTTTTTATTTCACATCTCAACTTAAAGTCAAACACCTTCCTTTTCTTTTTTTAAATTTTATTGTTTCACTGAAGTTTTGCCTAATTATTGTTCCTCTTTTGTCCACATTTTAATTTTTTTAAATTTTTTTTTCTCAACTCTCACTTTGGAACTTGGATTTAGATGCAAACCTGAGTAATCTGATGTGACAGGAGAATTGTACCAGTGCAACCCTGAGGTGGCCGAAAATTCTAGAGGACAACCCCCATTCCCACTCGTTCATTTGGTGCAAATGTTTAAAACAGATTCAGAAAAAGAAACCTGAAATATCAGTGATGTTCCACAAACCAGTGTAGATACAGAACATGCAAAGCAACACCATAACTGAGAACCTCAATAAACCACATTTGTTCACCTTCACTGGCAACATAAAACTTCCTATCTTAGCAAGGAGATAATATTATTACGAAAAGGAGAGAGAGCAGAAATGGCAAAAAAAAAAATCTGCATAAAATTTCTAAGATACACAAATAATTTTCATGAGAAAAGTTTCAGACAAGCATTTATCAGCCCAGGAAAAAGTCATGCAGACAATACCACACCTTTAAGTGACTGGCAGAAAGCTGTTTGGTCATGGCACATGTTCTTTTTTCAGTAAGAAAAGATTTCTCATCAATATCTTTTCTTAGGAATCATTTACATGAATTGCAGAGTATTTTGTCCCAGTGAGGGCACATCTACAGATAATTTGCATGAGAAAGTTATTTCCTACTAAAGCAGGCATGACTTTATAGCAGAGCAGCTGTCCCAGAGGAACAACTCTGAGAGCCCCCAGGACCAACCAGCCCACACCCACCATCTTTTCAGTCCCTCAGGGACTGGTAGTGGCAGAGGACAATTCTGTACCTCTTTCACATCAAGTTAAGGAGGGCTGAGTTGCCTCCTGGAAACACTTGTCCCTGTTGAGCAGAACTTTTGGGCAACCCAGATGAGATGAGTACTGAGCAGATTCAGCCCATGAGAGCTCCATGGGAAGTTCAGGTGCTGCCCTGCTGGGACAGGACATGAAGAGCTCCAATACCACCAGTTTTTAAGGTATTTTGGTTCTTGCACCACTTTCTGTGCACATCAAGTAGTCCTGCAAGAATTTCCTGGGGGGCTGTAAAACTACTTTCCTGCAGCCACGTTTGTCCTTTTGTTCCAGGGACTCTCTTGGCTCCATGCACTGGTTCCTGTGCCCATCTGATTAGATCGAATTACATGCTTTTACTACTCCTACAAGCTAAAGCAGCAGACCTACAATTAAGCATGGGATGGCTTAGGGTCTAAATGGAACTAATGTCTGGCTCCAGCAAAATACCCCATGTTCTATTTTCTTTTCCTTTAAATTTATAGGGTTTTTTTTAAATTTAAGCCCCTGAAACAAGTCAGAACAGTGACCCCACTCACCCAGTTCACAATTATTGTTACTCCCAAAGCCGTTTTTAGTATTTCTGACCAATGACACACCATACAATCTTGCCCTTGTAAGGGAGGAATGAACTGGAAGCAGCAATGTGATGTCATTCAACTTTGTATAACATCAGCATTTAGAGGAAATGCATTTGCTGGCATGACCATGGTTATGGGCAAAACACTGCAACACTGCAGCTTTATTTTTCTCCACCTTGAGGAGAGAATACAAGACAATATTTCATGGCATGAAATTAAAAACCCAAACCAACAACCCAAAAACAAACTACAAGAACAACCAATCCTAGAAGCACCTCCTCCCCTGGAAGGAAAGCGAGAAATACCAAAGGTGTTAGAAACCCTCTGGCACTGCAATTCCTGAAATTATGACAGAGCCTTCGAATTTGTTCTGGCTAGTTAGTCTGAAAACTTCCTAGAGGGAAACAGATAACTGGATAACAACATGATTATTGCCCACAGGCCCCATATGGAAAAGGAGTGTAATTTCAGTGCACTGATATGATTATATTTAATTTGCTTGCTATGGGCTGCAGCTTGCCTTGTGCTGAGGAGGACAATCAGATAACCCTCTGAACGGTGCTCATGGAATTCAGAGCTTCTGGCACTAGTGCTGAAATAAGATTAATGGCAATGTGCTCCCCTTTGCCTTGAAGGAGGTTTGAATCTTGTTTCACCAGATATTGTTGTTCCCAGCACCATTATTGAAAAAAGCGTAATAATAAGTTATAATGCAGAAACCTGGCAGTATGAGGAGCTGGGAGCTCATTTGCATTCATCTTCCTGTGTGATACAGGAGACATTCTGTGTGTTTTCTTCAGTTCAGCTTTTAGTGGAGCAAGAGAAAGTCTTCTATAACCTGCACTGGGACCCTCAAATTTAACAATAGTTTAGCCCTTCCATTGAAACTTCCAGGTAAACAAACAGCTGAATTTTCTCATTTGGATTAAGTTTACAAACAACCTGATCCACACTGTGCTCGCTTCCCCTTTCCTTGATCCCTCTGCTCAAATTTTATACACCACAATAATTAGACAAAGATCTACCCAAATCAATGCAGTTTTAAAATTTGCAGTACTGTAAAGTTTACTTTTTTCAAAAACATCCTGGTTTAATTCCATGTGTTGTCCATTAAACGCCTCTATCTCCTGTATAATAATAAAATTCATAGAATGATAGAATGGTTTGGGTTGGAAGGAACCTTAAAGATCAACCAGATCCAACCCTCTGTCATGGGCAGGGACACCTCCCACTAGCCCAGGTTGCTTCAAGCCCTGTGCAAACTGGCCTTAGACATTTCCAGGGATGGGGCAGCCACAGCTTCTCTGGGCAACCTGTGCCAGGGCCTGCCCACACTTGCAGGGAAGAATTTTTCCTGATGTCCAACCTAGACCTGCCCTCTGTCAGTCTGAAGCCATTCCAGAGGAAAATACTATGGTTTGGTGTGTCAGAATGTGTAATTTCTTATACACAAACCTACAAACACTGTTCAATGAAATAACTGATTGATTGTTGAAACCATGAAGAGTTAATGTAAGCCCTTGTTTCCCTCTCTCTCTCATTCTTTGCCCTGAAGACCTGTCAGTATGTAATTATTTTCCACACTGATGAGTTTAAATTGTTGGATCTTTTCCAGCTATGTTCAACCTTCAGATTCCATTCTCCTACTTACTCATTTGTGACAGAGAGAACCCCTTGGGTTACCAGCCAGCCCAATCTCTTCTAGTCCTGCTTTTTGGGAACCCCACCCTAGGTAAGATCTTTACCCCTGAGCTGTTTCACTCAACAGGAAAGCATTTTATTTTGTGCAATGCACCTTCGTGCACATTGCAAGGGACTTAAAGCTTTCTTAAGGTCTGTCTCAGACACAGCAGACAGAAATCAGTAACAAACCTCCCCTCAAATTCCAACGCACAATATCAAGACAAGAAGGTTTTTTAATCTTTGCTTGCAAACTTTTATAGTGGAATAAACTCAAGTACCCCCAAGGAATTGAGGTTATTTTTATTAAATGTGTCATTTCTTTGGGCCTATAGGATACTCTCGGATTAAAGGAAAAACAAATGTGGTCTGGTATAAACTTACTTTTAAAGCTAAAATGGGATGTTAGCCTTTATTTACTTTTCATTCATTCTTTCATTCATTCATGGCATATATGACATTTCACTTCCATTTCCAGACCTACAACTTTAGATATAAAAATATGGTGGTCTGATGGATGACATTGGAAATTAAATGGGGTTGGATTTTCCAGAAATAAATTCCCCTGGCATTTCCCACTAGCTCTGATTGTGTGCAAGGCAGGCTGAGATCTTTGAGGGACTGCCATTATATGAGTGTAGAATTCTTTCTTCTCTCTTCTTAGAGGGGATTATTTTTTAAATATGTGCCATTGAAGGCATGCAAGACATTCAGAATCAGCTCAGGGTATTCTTTCCTTCAGCATTCCTTCTTGCTAATAGAATTTTAACACCTTTTTCCTGTATATTTTTCATAGTCCTAAACTCTTTATGCATCTCCTACAAGGCACTGGCAGCAAGGGGGAAATGAATTGAGGACAAGCCTCTGCTCTGAGTCTATTTGACCATTTGGATGGTTTTGCAGAGACTTTCTGAATCATATCCCCACAGAATGTCCTGTGAAAACACGTTCACTTTTACACTTCGTACAAACTCCCTTATAGATTTTCATGAAATTCAGAGAATGTACAGTTCTGGGCTTGTCAAAATTAACATTATACGGCCAAAATTAGTCAGCCTTCTCCTTCACCCCACGGAGCATATCACTCATTCTTTGGGGAAAGCAGCACTGTTATCTCTGTCCAAATAAATGATCACTCGAAAAACAAACCTGAGCTGCAAACAGATTGTTGGACAGAGGTGCACATGGGGGACTCTAAAGCCATCTGTTGAAGTCTGGGCTTTTTTGATTGCAATAGCAGAATAATTCCAAAAAATCTTAAGAGATTGGCTCTTTATTTGAAGAAATCATCTCCCCTAGAGGCTACTAAAGCAGCTAATTTAAGTTCTTTTTTGTATTTCTCTTTTAACACTATAATGATGATCTATGTATACTTTAATTCATTTTTTTATATATTGCTAGGTCACTGTGTAAGAGAGTGTTAGTTCACAATCAAAATAACAGACTGCAAAGCACAAATGGGAAAAAAAAAACAAAGGAAACATTAATTATGAAAATATTCAGGTTTGATGCTTTGGAAAATTGCAGGAAACAAAACAGGGGGAACAAGGACAATGCCATCCATATTTCCTTCCAGGGAAACAGCCATTTAAAAATAGCTTTCATCATTTTTCTGGGCAACAGTAATCTGGCTGGTCAGAAATTTCGTAGGAAATGTGTGCTCATACAGGTTTTTTTTGGCAAATTAACATTTTGCCTCTTAAAATGCAGATTATTTCAAAATTAATTTTTTTATGGTTTCTTATTCACACAACTGGATTCTTTCTTTCTGAGTAAATTCAATAAAATTTGAAATATTTCACTTAGTAAGTTTCATGCTAAGTTTTTTTTTTCCAAGCCAGCTCATTAGCAAACTGTATCTGCCATGCTGCTTGATGGGACAAGCAGTTCAGGTGATTTATGGGCTCTGTCTGTGAGATGCTGTCTTGGCCAGCCCATGACACACTGGCAAAATCCTGTGATGGAGCAGATGACTCATATTATTACCTCACTGAAGCCGTGGTCTGGCTCACAGGGGTTTCTTCCATGTGCTACTCAAACATCCCTTGTGCTGATTCCCTGCAGACAATCACAAGAGATCATTTGGAGTCTGGGGAGAATGTATTCCTGTGGCTCCTGCTAATGAACTCTGCTGTTTCCCAGGTGGGCTCTTCCCTCCATTCCAGAACAATCTACTTAGAAGACTTTCACTAAACCCTTCAGAAAGGAAACCTGGCAGTCCAGATAATCCTGTATAGATGCTGCAGCATCATTCAACAAACTGTTTGTGATCCACTGGCCTAGATTAATAAAATTAACATCAACACATACATATATACACACACACATACATATATATATATATATGTATATTCATATTTATATGTATATATATCTGAGCAGGGAAAAGTAATTTAAAACTGTGAATTCTGGAAAGCTAATTGATAGTGGTAGTTAAAAACATAGATGGGGCATTCACAAATATGGGAAATAACACAAAAAACCCCAGGTTCACTTTATATTTCCTGCCTGTCACCAAAAGACTGAAATCCTTGGATAGTACCTCTGGGGTTTTTCTTTCTGCTTTATTCTTTCCCTCATTGCAATGTGGAGATCATTATTAATAGGTAGGTAGGTAGGTAGGTAGGTAGGTAGGTAGGTAGGTAGATAGATAGATACAGAAAGGGAGAGAGGGAGAAAGATTTTTTATTTTGTGAGAGGAGAATTCCTTGAAAGAGCTAATGTCTTCAGCCCTGAAATATTTTTTAACAAATCTACATATATAATTCCATATAATCCAGTCCTTAAATTTTACTCTTATCATGCATGCTGACTGGAAGGCACTGGTGAAGTTCTTTAGTGCAGTTTTCCCCCTTGAAGCAGAGCTGTCAGCAGCCCTGGCTCAAGCTGGAGGTGCTTACCCCGAATGACTCCAGAGTGCAGGAGTAAGCAGAGCTCCCAGGATTAAGCTGTACTTCCACACATCCTAACACCAGGCCAGCCTGCTCACTTCCCTTTTCCTTTTCAAACAGGTGCTGCTTTCCTCATGCTGTAACTCTAAAAGCCTTCTGGTGCCAAATATCAGCAAAACTATGCTGGCAACACCTTTTAATAAAAAGCAAATCCCACTTACCCCTTTTGATATGCATTTTAGTGCCATTAATCATGACAAATTCATTCAGCATGTCGCATGACTGCTGTGTGTAATTTCTTAGGAATTCCATTTTCATTTAACATTAATTAAAGAACACTTATTATAGTGTTACCAAAATTAATTCCTGGTCTGCAGCCCTGCCTGCCAAGTTTCAACCTTCAGCAAATTATTATGGGTGAGTTATAGGCCCTGGGAAAATGAGGTCTAAAATGGAATATTAACTGTAGGGATGCATCCATCACTATAGGGCAATATTCGTGGGGATGGTGATCTTCCAAAACAATGCACTCCATGATCCTGCTCCTTTCTAGCCCTTTAAGACAGTTGTTGGAGCCCACAGAAATTACAGATAGTTAGCAAGCCTGTTTAATCCAATATGGCTTGGGAGACACTCAATCCTTCTTGCTTACAGTCTGTTTGATTATGATACACTGATCAGACTCAGGATATTACCTCTTTGGCAATTCAGCTTCCTGCTGCTGAAGCTGCACAGACACCGTGGCAATGTTTTTGATACAGCCCAGCAGAGCTGAGTGTCATTCATTAAAAGAAGATTTATTCACAGGCATCTGTCTTGAATCTGTCATATTCTCCCTAAAGAGACTCAGGCATTCAATGCACTTTTTTTTTCCATCTATGACATTCACCATGAAGTATATAATCTCAATTTTCCCATATTTTCAGCACCAAAATAGCAGTTTTGTATATCTTAAAGGATTTTGCTATATCCTGTTTTTGCAAGAAACCCTTGTGAGACCATGAATTATATAACAGACCTTCCAGGAGGAGAGAAGTTAGGGCATTGCTTTTTCTTCTTGTTTTATGCAAGTTCACACACCATTAGTTGGTCCCTTGTTCTGGCATCTTTCCTATAAAACTCTGAACAGCCCCAAAGCCTTCCTGCTGAGAAAATAAAAAAATCAAGGCAAACAGAGTGACTTTTGCCAAGACTGGAATGGCTTTTTTTTTTCTTTTTTAAACTGAATAGAGGGAAATAAATGCAGGGGAAAGCCAGAAAAGAGACCAGCGTGGGAGGACTCTCTGTGTTTTGATTTCCAGTCCCTTATTTTATATTTGTCTTTGGGAAAGTTGTTCCCCAAAGTGTCACCTACAGAATTTTATTCCCTTAAACAATGCTGAATTTCACAGGTGTTTAAAGCCTAAGGTATGCCTACAATGACAAGTGACAGAGAAGAGCCTTGTGCTGCCCATGGGTTGGATGGGCCCATCATAATCCAACTGGGACTAAGGGCTCTGCCTTGCTTCTCATTCAGAGCTGCCTCTCATCCCAAGGGCTCTGAGCAAAGTCAGAGGAGCTCTGATTGTCTTGTCACAAGGGCAGGCAGATCCCATGGTGGATACCTAAATATCTGCCCCCCAGACATATGGAATGGGGGGGAGGAGGGGGGGCCAACCCAAAATTAAACAAAAAAAAATCACAAAAAAAGTCACAACAAAGCTTGACTTCTGTCTCATGTACCAGCTGCCTGCGATTCAAAGTGGAATGAGCTCCCACCTGCTGCATCAGTGAGGGATCCTCACAGCTCATCATCCCATTTCCTGACAAATCAGAGGAACACCCACCACTCAGGTACTGACCAACAGACACAACAAGCAGCTGGTATCAAATGCTTTCTTTGTCTGAGAGTATTTGGTCCTGGCCCTTCTCCAACCCAGTACCTCGTGCCCTGTCCAGAGAGGAAAACAAAGATATAGGGAGCCCAGATTCCTAACTTGATGTTATGTATTTCAGGAAATTATCATTATAGTACTGCTTTGCCAAACCTAAGCCATTCTTTCCATCCTAATCCTCAGGGTCTAAACATTCAGGACCCTTATTCATTATATATTTATTTCTCATACAATTAGACTTAATTACAAAACCACAGTCTGTGTTTACTTGGTGAAAAGGATGGTCTTGAGGCGATAGTGTCATACTGGTATAACCTTTGGTTTATAATAACTGCATAAAAATAAGAGCTTTGCCAAGCACTAGGGTCTGTTTCTAAAATTCAAAAATATTTCACCACACACAACTCTGCCAAACTTCTAATGGAAGCCTCCCAGTGATGATGGGCACTCCTTTGCTGCCCAAGGCCTCCAAGCCACCCAGCCAGGAAACAGCAATACTGCCTCAGTAACTACTCCTGTGTGGTCACTGTCAGAGATTGTAAATCTATGGAATCTGGCCATGTCTGCAGTGCTGGAGTGAGGGGTGTCAGTGCCAGGGAGGCATCTCCAGGAGCCTGCTCCTCCTCATCCATGCAGGTCACCAGGGAGAGAGGCAGGAGGAGAAGGCAGTGCATCCAGGGAGAAGGAAATCCAGGCACAAGCCCCAGTGCAGCACAAGAGCATCCTGAGCAGTGACCCTGCAAGGGCCAACCACTGGCATTGGGGCTAAGACCCAGGGTTTATTCCAAGGGAGTGCCAGCAATACATCTAATATGAAAGAGGAGTGTCCACTGGTGAGATTTTGGCACACCTTGTCCCCTCAAGTCCTTCTCCCAACCATCCCTCAGGCCCTTCAGCTGCTTGATGCCTGTATGTCACACACCAACACATTTTATACTCAGCCAGGAGTTTATGCTTGGCTAAACAAAACCTTCTTGAAGTAACTTCATCCTGCAAATAATTTTTCAAAACTCCTCGAGAACTTTCAGCAATAGATGACAAAGAAACAAAAGCTCCTAAACTGCTGTAGAAGTAGATACTGCAGCATGAGCTGCTCTGAACTACAAGCTACTTCTGTGCAATGATGTATAGAAAAGGGGTCAAGGGTTGAGACTGTGATTTTCAGACAGAAAGTACTAAAAACTGGCATGACTTTAGTTTAGGAATCAATGATTAACTACTAAACTATTAGGTCTTTTATACACACTTGCTTTTTCTACTTAGAAAAACTGAAAAGAAAGCTTAACAAGACACAAGGAAACAGCTCCAAGCTACAAAACCAGCTTCTCTTAAACCTTAACACTGCTAAGTGTTGAGTCACACGGGTGCTACCATTCAGTCTTCTGCCAGAACACACGAGAAAAATATACACTGAGGGATTTTTGTCTTTTTTTGCAAGGTGACATCCATCACATTCAAGCAGCAACTTGCAACAGTTTGCTCTAAATGCTGCAGGTGAAGTTCAAAGCACAGATCAGTGGGTTCTGGGTCATGCACAGGCACACATCTGAGAGAAGGAAGAGGACTTGCCGACATTTACAGGTAAGAGTTTCTTATGCACTCTCCACAGACTTCCTCTAAACCCTGCCAGGCTCTGCCAGCACATGCCTCTGCCATGAATAAAGGACTCAGCTAAGAAAATGTGTCCATCACTAGCAGGAAATGTGCTACTATCTGGTGACTCACTCAAGTAACATTTGCAGCAACGATGTGAGTTCCATCTAATTGATGACTGTTAACTCTGTGAATGTATTTCACTCCACTATTCAATCCTAGCCCTCTGCAGGCTTCTGAGCAGCTGGACAAGCACCTGAAGAAGGACCTAATCATCTCCTACAAACAGATGTATGATGTTCACAGTATCTTCAATTAAAATACAATCACAGCAAGGTTACTGAAACAATGAAAAATAAAGTAAAATACTACAATAGAGTCATAGAGCAACTTAGCTTGGAAAAAACCTCTAAGATCAAGCCCAACCTTTAACTCAGCACTACCAAGCCCATCACTAAACATGTCCCCAAATGCCACATCTACACATCCCTCCAGGGATGGGGACTCCACCACTGCCCTGGGCAGTCTGTGCCAGGGCTTGACAGCCCTTTTGGTGAAGAATTTTTTCCTAATATCCAATATAATCCTCCCTTGATGCAAGGGAGGCCATTTGCTTTTGTCCTGTGACTTGTTACCTGAAAGGAGAGCCCAATTCCCCTCAGCTTCCTCTTCCTGTCAAGGAGTTGCAGAGAGTGAGAAGGTCCCTACTGAGCCTCCTTTTCTCCAGGCTGAGCCTCCCCAGCTCCCTCAGCTGCTCCTCATCAGACCTGTGCTTCTGAGCCTTCTGAAGCTCCTTTGCCCTTCTCCAGTTGCTCCAGCACCTCAAACAGGCAAAGTCTTCCCTCTAGAAGTCTCTAAGACAGCAGTTCTGATGACCCCACTTTTTACTACTTCCAGAATCAGAAACTTTCATTGCCTCTGTGCCAGAAAAGGCCTCCAACCACCAGTCCTTCTCTGTTCACAACTACCAGATCTGGGGTCACCTTCCCTGTTGATTCCCTCTCCAGCTGTGTCAGGGAGTTCTCTTCCACACATCCCAGGAACACCTGAGAGGGTTTCCCCTCTGCTGTATTGTATTTCCAGCAGACACCTGGTAAATTGAAGTGACTTGAGAGACAAAAGCATATATACAATAAAGAGGCAAAGGGTCACAAACACCACCCCCCAACACTCCAACACATAAACAACAGAGAAATTCAGATATCCATCTTACTTCTGTTGTGTGCAGTATTTCAAAACTCACTGTGAACTTCTTTAATTTTATTATTTGCATGGTTAAAAAAACCCAAAAACCTCAAAGACCAGAGTGATGTATGCATAACATCAAACCTGATCCCAAGAGCTGAGGTCAAACAGGCAACGGGCTGGATTTCACTCAGGATTATGCATGGAGTGCCTGGAGTTTCCTGACACCTCTGTGGCTTGCAGTTAGTGAGTAAGAAGCAGTAAATTCGAGCAGAATTGCTCTTACTCAATTTCAACTCAGTCCTGCAGGCTGCTTGCACAAAGTGAAGAATATTTAATGAGACATCTTTTCCTTTGATTGAGCTTTTAATGCTTGGGGTTCTTTACTTTGTTGGGAAGAAGGCAGGTTATCACCAGCCACTGCAGCAAAGGGCAATCAAGTCATGGCTGCACTGATATATTTTCCACACTTTACCTTCTGTCTGGTCATAAAACTGCATTTTCAAAGATTGCTCTGGGTTGGTTTCCCAGGCTTTGGAAAGAGGAGACTGGGTTTAGCAGGTCATTCCATCCACACCCAGCTAATTCTGCAGATGATATTGATCTCCTTCAAGAATATTACTAAAGAAACAACATTATTGATTTTTCCTCTTTTCTCAGCTCTTCAGTGAAATGATGTTTGATCTCAATTCTGACAGTCAGTAGTGTCTTTTGATCTGTTCTTCTCTACTCAAACCTGATGTGCTTCACACCCAGGCTGTGCGGAGTCTTTACAAAGATTTTAGTGACTATCTGAGCTTCACCCAATGTTAGAGCTGCTGCTGCAGGGAGGGTGACACTGAAGGACTGGAAAGATTGAACTTATAATGCATCCATCTCACAGTCTCCATTCCTTTAAAGACATGGATCTGTTTTCCCTTTCCAGAAACACCCTTTATTTGAAGAAAGAATATCAGGACATGTTAAGATTATGCACTTAGTCTTTGTTGCATATATCTTTCCATAAAGTTTCACTGTTAAAACACAGTTCTAAGACAAGTGCTGGAGTAGTTAAAGCTCCTAAGATGTCATGTTACCTTGAAGCTGCAATGTAGCAAAAGCAAGTGCCCCATTGCTCAATTTTATAGGAAATATTCAGAAATAATTTATTTTATTTACTTGGGAACACTGTCATTTTATAGGGTCTTAGACCCCTTAATATTTCATTTAATTCAGTAGGTTTAACTGAGTTTAACAGGTTAAAATCCCATTTTACTAAAAAAAAAGAAAAAGACAATTGGTTGTAAATCACACCAACCCAGATGCTACTGTGTAGTGAAGAACAATAAACTGAGCTCTTTTTATTCTTTAAAGCTGAGGGCTTTTACACAGGAGCTGAATAAAATGTCGTGTCTAACGAACACTGAATTTCCATTTCTCTGACATTTCATTATAAGCATTGACTTGTTGTGGAGACATTTCTTAATTTCCTTTGAAAATCCTGGTTTCTGAGTCTACAGATTCCAAAGTGCCCCCTTTGGCTGAAGATCAGAGCAGTTTAAGGCAGCACATCTCCCCTGGGTTGCCTAAAAGACTCTGTGAGTTCAGCCTTGGTGCCAACCCAAGACCTCCTGAGCTGGTTCCTGGGTCTGTGTAAGCTCAGAGACCACCAGGCTCCTTCCTCCCCAGGGGGCTGGGCATGACTGGCTGAACTGGGAGGAGGATGCCAGGGCATTGTTAGTCCAAATTGCCAGCGAGGTGGCCAAACAGGAGAACTGAAGGTTGGGAGATGCAAAATAATTCTCTTTTTTTTTCTCTCCTCATGCTTCAGAACTGCTTTTACAAGCTCAACATGTCCAAGCTTCAACTTGCAGGTGGAGTCCTTCAGTGTTGAGAGCTCTGACTGATGCTATAAATTCCAGAGAAATAGAAAGGTTTTGTTTCTTCTCATTCCCTCAAACAGAATAACTGCTGAATGCATGAAGGAAGGACCTTTAGGTAGTGGGCTTTCCAAAACAGAGCTGGAAAAAAGTCTATGACGTGCAGATTTGGTCAGATAGAACATTTTCATGAGGAAGATTGGTTTTCACCAAATTTCCATTATGTAGCTTTCTTTGCTCTCAGATGGGTTTTTCAGTTCAAGCCCAGGAGAAAGTATCCACTCTAAAAAGTTCTCATTAGAATAACATTCCCCTCTGAATATTCCCAAAGGTCAAAATTCTATTTCAACCCATCTTTGGAAAAAATTTAAATATTGCAGAAAATTTATCTACATCCAGTTTAGAATTTTGGCCTCTATTGCTCTCCACAAAGTAGAGGTGGCTCTGCAACGAGGTCACTTCACCCAACAAACATCTTCATATGTTGATATTCCATCCAATATCAGGAGAAAAGCTGGGAACCCTCTTGGCTTGATTCTGTACCATGGAAGACTGGGAGGCTCTGACTTAGAACCTCTCCCTTCAGCTGGGAGGAATGGAGCTATTTTCTTTCATGGAGTCAAGCCTAAGGGCATAAGAAGACATAATACTTGGAAAGTTGCTCTGACTGGTGTAGTTGGCAGCAGAGTGGTAGTTTTCCAAAGGTAAACATCCCTATCTTTTAACCAATTACTAAGAAATTTGTTGAGGTAAAAATATTTATACTCAACAAAAGTTTCTGTGTCTCAGGTTTCCTCTTTTTTTTTTTCAGATTTTCAATTGCATTTATATACAAACACTTCTGTCTGCCTTGGCATTCACTGCAAGATTTTATAGTTCCCACCTCTTTCCATGTGGTTCCCTTAGTAAAATATATTTTGTGTGTTACAAAAAAGAAGAGATGACTTGGGAACTGTGGTTGGTTGAGAATTTTGGCCATTTCCACTCTACCACACTACTTGCTGACACAGCACTGGGCAGTGCTGGTCATCACAGGTTTCAACCCTCCATCATTTGTTAGCTTGGCTTTCATTTCCATTTAAAAGACATGTTTTTTTGGAGTAAAGAATGAAAACAAGGAACTTGCTTCCATAACAGTTATTTAAAAAACCTGAGTATTGTGAAGCATCACTCAGCTGAAATTGTGATTTACTTTTCCCTGCATTAATCTTTCAAAAGGGTGCTCAGCATCTATCAAAATTCCTTTTATAAACTGGTTTAACTTTTTTTTCTTTTAATTTTTTTTACCATTTCAGGTAATGATGCTTGACTTGCTCTGTAACATGCAGGGAAGTCTGGTGAATGTTACGGTTGTTTGGCAGAGAGGAAGTGACTGCACCAGTAACACTGTCCAGAAGTGAGTGGTGATAAACCCTGGCACAGCAACAAAAAGAATAGCCAGGCAGAGTGACACCAGAACCTGTGCAGTACATTCTGCAGTGGAAGGCAGAAACCCACATGAACTCAAAACACAACCAGTTCAAATAAACCTTGTCCCTTGCAGGCTATAAACAAAGTAAGTTCAAGAATGAATGTATTGGGTATTGCATGGAAGTGAAGGAAAATAAGAGGTTTTCTTCTACTACTTCTTTTAATTAAAGCTCAGTATATCAGCTTTACTGAAAGTACATTTCCCAGTATAATTATAGCTGTAATCAGTTCAGAGAAGCCCAGTTGTAGCTACCATCTTGAATTTATCTTTCAAGAATTTCCTGCCGTTACTATCTCACAACTCTGGCAGTTTAATTGAGGGTGAATGGCAGCTCCCTCTTAACCAAGTACAATATCAGACTTACAATTTGGACAGAAACAAAAATGAACCAGACATTTCCTTGAATTCTCATGTTTGAACTTTAAGCTCCATAAGCTACATGGTGTTCTACATGGTGTTCATTCTCCTGTATGCTGCTTATGCTGAGTTATTGCTGTCATTCCCCTTTTAGCATGAAATATGAGCCAGTTAATAGGTTTCCCTTATTTCTCTTCAAGATAGAAACTCAGAAAGGATGGAAAGTAAAAAAAAAAAAATCTACCTGTAAGTGATGAAATATCAAAGACTTGTATCTAAGAATGTATTCATAAATTAAGCCATTTTTGAGCTTTCAGTAAGGAAATACTGAGTTCCAATAGATACTGACCTGCTGTATGCATGAATTCCATCTATCCTAATCTATCCATCTATTCCAAGTAATAGCTTGCATCCCATCACATCTAAAATAAACTTTACTAATGAGTTCAAGGGAATCGAAATATTTGCTTTGGCATCCTGGATATTTGTATTTAACAGACTTAGCCCATTCTGACAAAATCAAGAGCAGGATTGCACATTAACCTTTCCTCAGTGTTCCTAACTCAGCAACTATGGTGGCCAAGCACATAGTCAGGTAGTCCAGACAACTGTTAGGAAAACAAGAATAAAAGTCTTGAGAGAATAATATGAGATTCTAACCTACACAGAAGAAGGTTAAATACAGATAAAATTTGAACTAGAAATGCACTGGCTGAGGTTGAATTTTTTCTTCTATCTCAATAATTATCATACTTGTTTGTTCAAGCAGTGGCTGATTAAGTTCTCAAGCCAGTCCATTCAAACATAAAATGAAGCCTAACTTAATCAGTGGCAAATGCATGACTCAGGCACTGATGGTACCAATAATGCAGAAGACTTTGTCTGTCAGCTTACAGTTTATGCCTACCCAGATTTTGGCAGCTCAAACACCACTTTCCAGCAGCAGTTGATGACTGGAAGAAAGAACGAGCCCATAGTTTAGCACAGCAGTCATTGCCTCCATGTGAGCACCTCATGCTGTTTCAGAGGTTCCAGGGGATTGGAGACCCCTTGAAAGGAATTGTGAATTAGATAGGAGACCTCTGGTAGACAAGGATCTTTAGGACATTCTGGTTTCAAGATGGATCTCAAAGGGCACAATATATCTGTGTTAGGCAACTGAATCTCCATTGGATTGGACAGAATATAAATATGGAAACATTTCCTAAAATTCTTATTTTTCAATAGTTATTGATCAAATAACCTTTATAAACATCAGGACAGCATCTCTGAATCTAATACCAATCTGGTAGCTCCTGATGAAGTATTTCTCTTTTGTGGCACCTCCTTTCTCTTTTTGACTTGTTTCAACTTTTTTAAGACTTAACCAAAGCAATACCTGTCACACATGGAAATACTGTATTTCTGTCTCTTTGAAATCTCTTCTTCTTTGTACAGTCCTCATCCAGGCTTTGTCACAAATTGAAAAAGCATTTCACACTCAAATCTCTGTGGTGGCTCTAAAGAGATATAAAATATGTGTATAAAACTTCAAGACAGTTCCCTCAGAACATCAAAAGAAATGATTCCACAAAGAGGCCAGCATTAACCTAAGATGAGAGAGGGTCTTCAGCTATTCCTTCTTTACTTCTGGGTGAATTAGTCTTGGGGATTTTTTTGCTGCTGGTTTTCATTGGGGGTTTTCTGAAGTTATTTTCAGCAGTTGGTTGTCAAAGCTTTTTCTGGAAAGCATTGCTGATATAAACATACTACTGATCTAATCTTGCAGTAGCCCTGTATTTAATTAAACTTACAATGTGTCTTCACATTAAGGATTTTTTTTAGCCCTTGAAACCTATATATAAAGCCAGACTCTTGGTTTGTTAGAAAGGCTTCTTTGGGGGAAAAGTGATGATTCAAAATGCCATATTTCAAAGAGTTGCCACACAAGTAAATACAAAGCTTGCCTCCTCTGGGAAATCCCATATGATGGATTTAAAAGATGAAAAATCCCAGTGTTTATTCATTCTAAAGGATAAAAAGAGCAAACTCAATGGCTTATCACAATGGTCAATTGTACAAGAAGCCAAAACAGGCCATTCCTGACAGCCAGTGAAAAGCAACATTTGTGCCCATAAAACCCCCCCCAAAAAAACCAAACCACTCATGTTGTATTTCATGAGGAAAAGCCAATCGAAGTCGCCAGCCAAGCTTTTTATCACTAAACTATCTTGATTTATACGTTGTTTGAAGTTCTCAAAATGAAACTTTCAGGCTCTAGCTGGCTAAAAACAACCTTGCTGTGGCTGTTTGGGAGGGAGCTGACCCAGGTGAGGTTGGAGCACTCAGCCTGTAGGAGAACAATGGGAGGATGACTCTTCTGTCCTGTGGACAGCAAGCATGGCTTCTACAGAGTTCAGATTCAAGTCTGAGAATTCTTAGCAATAAACAGTCCATCTGAAGCTGATTGGTAAAATGGATTTGCAGAACCTGACTTTTTTTTTCTGAGAAAACTTACCATTATTAATGGAAAAATGTGCCCTCTCTCTGCCCACAGTTCAGTTCATATAGTTGTAGTTACCTATGAAGCCCTGATAGATGCTGTGCAACCCTTACAGTAAAGCAGCCCCTACACTCATTTCTTCTTTAGATTTAAGTTATAAATTCTGAGAAGGATCAATAAAGCCTGGCTTTGTTGCAGAGTTACCTGTGTTATTGCTTTGCTGTCATTCCAATACACACACCTCTCACCTGTGGGAAGGGCAGCACTTGCCAGTTTAACCAGATGATCTATGCCCTGTTAACCAAAATCATTTGTCACTGGTAGTCTGCTAGGATGCCTGAGGGCTACATCATTTGGCTGTTGTTAGCCAGCCAGTGCCTTTCCAGCTCTCCCACCTGAGCTTGTCTCCAAGGATAGACAAGACCCACCACAACTTACTGGGAAGCACAAATAGGGACTGTTGTCTCCCTGCATGAGAAGCACAGCATGGGGTGTGAAGTCTGACTCCAGCCTGGACATGAGAGAATATTAAATATCCCCTATCTCCACTCTCTCTCTTTTTTTTTTTTAATCTTTTTTTTTCCTCCCTTCTTCCCCAAGAAATGAGGCAAAACCCCATCAGGGCTGGTTTGCAGTTCCTGACTGCTCTGGGACCAAATGACCTCTCCAGGTTTCCTCTTACCTATTCAGATGTTAAGAGTTTTCACATCAGAAAATCTGTTCCTTACACAGGTAGGTACAGCATGGCTAGTTTAGATCTGATTTATGTGGTTGGTTCTGAACTCAGACAAGGCCAACAAACACTCTCAGACCTGCAGGTGAGTTCCTGAGGTACCCATAAAAACACACCCTAATCTCTGTGCAGAAAGGCATTGAAGATAATATTTTAATAACCTGTGGGGCAGAAAACCTGGATTATTTCAGACTAAAAGGAAAGGAAGTGGGAAAAGGATGTCTCCTTCCCACTTCATCCCTCCTTTCTTGGGCAACTACACAGACCTTAGGAGGTAGAGAGAGACATTCTGGTCTACATCAAAGCCAAATCATCTTTATACCTCACAATGGTAGCTATTGTTCCCCTCCCAAATATTAGCTCTTTTCAGATTTCTTTTGCTATATTTTTTTTACCTTTGATGTTACCAAAATCATAGAAATAAGGAAAATAAATTCTTAATCTTGCAGACACTGTTCACAATTCTTTATATTTGCTCCAGTGTCATAGTAGTGTTGTACTGGGGTCAGTTCTGTGGGGCTGCATGATGATCAGCTCTGCTATATAATAATAATATTCTTTGGAGTCAGATATATATATTTTGCAGCCCCAAATGTATTAAGGGAAAATTTACTTTTTATCTTCCTAATAAACATGTTAGTTTATAATTTTCTCTGCTTTCCCCAGTTATCTAAGGATATTCTTTCTTAACTCAAAACCAATATGGTGTTGGAAGATAAAAGTGGAAAAGCTGCAAACCATTGGGTCCTCCCACGTGCATAAATCCTGATATTCCTCATTTTCCTCACCATTTCTAACACACAGCTTCATAATCTTTGAAAGAGCCCCAAGGGACTATTTCACTCAGAATTTTACAAAGCAGACAGTGATAGAGACATCAGAATTAAAGACTGACTGTTTAAGGGATTCTGCTCAGCAACTGGGCTTATTTTAATCCTTAGTGCTGACATTGTTAGACCAAAAAAGAAAAAATAATAAAATCAACTGCTGAAAGTTCTTTAAGTCTTAGAACTGGGATAAATGACATTTACGCTACGTTGCAAACTGCACCAGAAAAGGTGGAAGTTGTCTTGCTTTGAATGTATTCTAAATTAAAAACCATAAGGGAACTATTGTGCTTGTGTTCTGTAGAACAAAGTACATGTTGTAGAGTATATTCCTCAATAATTCAAACTTTAAAAGGTATGGCATTTCAAGCCTTAAAATAACAAAGCTACACTCTTGCAGGGGTTATACCACATGGGGGTGTTCATTTCCCTTTGTCTTAGTTGCATAAACTCAAAATCGACCCTATACAGTAAATGATGTCTGCCCTATTGTCTTATATAAACACTCCTTTGTTTTTCTTCAGTGCAAAGCTGTGTTTAAAGAAAGCTCTGTACGAATTCCAATAAAGAAACCAGTGTAAGAAAACTGGATTGGTAAAATGAATTAGAACAGCTCTACTGTTACATGGCCTGGTGCTGGAAAGCCAGCAAAGTCAGATAATATTTTATTTGGAGCTGAACTGAACTGTTGTGAACTCTGACAAACCAGCACTTCAAAGCATTCTGAACATACTGCCACTAGCAGAAGGAAATTTATTGTGACTCTGAGCCTGACTCCAACCCTCCTTACACCATCTTTGCTGACTTCAGCTGGATGGAAGAGCAGAAGAGAGTCGTTCATGGCTCTCTCTGTTTTCTGTGATACATAGAAACATAGAAGAACAATTATAGGAATCATACCCCACACACCTATTTTACTCCCAACAAAAAGCAGCTCAGAAAAACCTCAGGCAAAACTTTGGGCAACTCCATGGGTGGCCCATGCAGGAATCAAGAGAACTGATGAAAAGTAAAATGTAGATTTGGTGATATTGCTGAATCTTTAGAAATTCATACTTTCTGGGAGTGGAATGCAGCCCACATCATTAAATTATCTTCCCTGAACCATAGAAATGCAACAGGGTGGCTAAATTATAATATCAACCACAGCAAAAGTATTTTAAGGCTTTAAGAAAAGATACATATTTTTACAATCTCAAGCCCATTGCGGATTTCATGGAGACTGGTGTGTAGCAACTTGACATTATTATGATGATAATTTATTAATGATCTGTAGATTTCAGTGCCCCTCTGGTTCTCCTGAGACAGCATCAAGACTTCTCTCTGCTATGCATTTCATAGTCATAAAGAATGGACTTTTTTGTCCTCATAAATCAACAGAATAATGCAATTGCTGAACGCACATAAAGGCCAGAACACAAGAGGATTGTTATACAGCAGGGTATAAATCTCACTGCCAGTTATCCCTAAGTGTTCCCTTTCTGGTTCTTTCTGTTTTGTTTTTTTAATCTATACTGTGCATGGATGTCCTCAGACAAGGAAAACTGTTGAAAACTTGTTGAACTCCTTGATTACACGCAAGTGAGTGAATAGTAAATATAGTGTAGCCACCAAGAGGAATTCAAAGGACTGCGAATCTTTAGATGTGATGTGTAATTCAGCTGACACATGGCACGTGAAATTCAACATCAAGTAATGCAAATTGGTTACAGAAATGCAGTTCAGAAGGAAAAAGTGAAAGAGGGAAAACACAGAGGGGCTTAATAACACTGGACACCCAATAAAACAATCCTAGAGACTGGCCTGCTGCCAGCACAGTACAAATATACACGGCCCTGAAGCTGATAGAGCAAAGATCTCACCAACACCCCCCAGGGGAGAGGGGTTAATCTTAGCTCTGCCTATGATGTCATCAAAAGCTATTATTTCATTCCCGTTTTTAGAAATGAAAAAGAAAATTGAGCACAGCCAAGACAAATTGCACAATGGAATTGCCCTCTCTGTACTAACACATGCCAGTTGTGAGGTGGCTGGATGCAGATCTAGGTGAAAACAAGTTGCAGATTTCAGGAATTCATCAGCACCCTGGACTTTTCAACAGTATCCCCTGTTATAGTTTCAAGGTGACCTGGCAAGGCCAGGAGCACCATCTTTACAGTGTGGCATCAGGTATCACCCCTGTGCAAAGACCACCACAAAACCTGTGTACTATGTGTACATTTGGAAGTACCTGCCCTAGCTGGTGTTACCTCCCAAACCCCAAAAATTGGCAGGATTAGAGAAATATGTGAAATTTTGTGTCTGCAAATAGTGAATTACTTGGAGTCATTCATTCATTAAAAAAAAATAAATTTAAAGACCCTACAATTTTTTGTCAATTTATCATTTCCAAGTGCCTTCAAATTCCACCAGATTATGTGTCTCTGATGAGATTGCATTAAACACTGTTGTATCTTTGTCATTTTTTGAACTTTCTTCAACGAAACACTTCTTCATTTTTTATTGTCCCACCACCTCTGAGCATTCAGAAACACAGATTGTTATGCCAAAACCAGCAAAGAATCTTACATTTGTACATGCAAGATGAGAGAAGTGCTTAACTCTGACTCTTTGCAATTGGAGCTTTGCAAAACATTGTTGCCTTGATAGCTTAAAACCTCCTTTCATTGTCCACCATAATGTGCTTTTGCAAATCTCTTGATGAATCCCAGGTTAGTTGAACTGTTCAATTACAGCTTTATCCTAATCCTCCTTGCTAAGCATTAATGCTCTCAACCTCCCACATCCTAATCCTGTCCCACTTGACACTGACCCACACTCTGTCCCGAATGATGTGTGTGTCAGCATAAAGCCATGCAAACAACATATTCATCAGGAATGCAACAAGAAAGGGAAGATGTAACAGAGCAGGGAAGAGCTTTTCAGCCTAAAGATACCACATATAGGCTTGGCATATACAGATTTCAATATACCTTAAAAAAACCCCATAAATACATACAAAAATGTGTTGAATTGTTCCCAGTTTTGAACTAAGCTCTTAGAAGGTGTCTGGAGAGTGATTTAAAACAAGAGGAAAATCCAGTCTGAGGTCAGATTGAAACTATTAGAATTAGACACAGACTTAGAAAATGGAATGACTTTTATGTGTGATAGACTCCCATCTTCTGTAATTCACTGCAGATTGGGAAAGTGATTCCTTCAGATCTGCTGCTGACAGCTTAATATTCCCAACAATAATGTTGTCAGGTGATAACACAGAGCCAGCCTATGCACTTTGTTCTGAATGGAAAGTTTGCATTAATTGCAACATTCAGAGAGATTCTGGTTTTTTGGGGGAAAAAGCTCAGCTAAACTGAGAGATTATCTGAAAAGCATTTAATTGTGGTCAGGATGGAAGCACATCAACTTTGAATAGGTCTACGTTGCCTTCCCTGAACAAATCCCAAACAGTGACCAAAATTCTCCTTCCAAAAATATTACAGAGGCAGACAAAGGCACACAAAAACAATCCTAAAGTAGCTCATATCCAGTTTTTAAATTGAGTGCTGTTGTCAGCCATAATCTCTCAAATTTCAGGAACATGAACATAGGGCTTGTAGAAACTCTTGGTTTAAATGTCTCTCCACATCTTTCCCTAGCTAACCACAAGACCAGTGAAATTCCTCCAGGTTTCTACATCCATGCAGCTAAATATGCTTTCAATTATTTTCCTGGCACAGTCAAAGAAAAATTTTGATAGTCTAAGGCCTTTATGTCAGGATAGTAAAACTGTGTCTTTGAGAATGCTATTGATACTGTTCTGCTCATGTCTGACACAGTGACTGCTCCAGGGAAAGGCTGGACTGTCCCTGTGGGTGCTCAGCAAGGAGGGAAGGGCTCAGCAGCATTCCCCACCATACCCAGGGATTAAGGACAGTTATTCCTGCCCATAGCCAAAGAGAACACAGAGGATAGAGAAAAGTGAAGCAATGCAGAGGTATGATTGTCCTCCTCAGCTACATATAAACCTTGGGGAAAGGTAAAAACACAAACATGGGGTAACCTGCAGTGTAGGTAGTAGAGATGCAATTTGAGAAGGAAAGGCCAAACATGAGTGGTTGAGTTTTACACTGAACTCAAGACCAGCCCCTTTGCATGTTCAGAAGTCCTCTCGCCACTAAAGAAAAGCCTGAAATGCCTTTCAGTCCAGTGAAGCTGATTTAACCCAAAACAGCAGCCAGCAGTGTTGGTTGACAGGAAAGTAAGAGACAAAGATGGAGTGTTTCTTGTCTTCTAGTAGTCAGGGGTCGATGCAGTTTCTGCTCTGGAGACTGCTACCAACCTTCATGTTTAACAGGCACCAGGGCACCTGACTGGAGAGATGTGGTGCTTTTAAAATCCAGTATGTTTTTGGCTTCACAATATCCTTTGTATTCATGAAGTTTGTTGTTGTGTTTGTTGTAAGAAAGAGAAAATAATCCTTCCCTGATCACCTCTTCTCCACCACATGTGGATCTCCAGACAGACCTTTGTCATATCCCTGTTTTAGGCTGCATATGAATTATGCCATAATTGACCTGTCTCTGTTTTCCTTGTCATGTGTCTGTTTCCAGTGTAAGGCACATTCTGCTGGAGTGTTAACTCAGAAAACAGCCTTGTCACTACAACACACTAAAGTATCACATGCTGGAGCTGAGGGATTTGAGGTGGCAAACAAACGTGGCACTAATGGTTAAAATCCACCAACACAAGCTGGAAATGGGATCTGAAAAATAACCCAACTGTTTTAGAGATTACGATGCATTAGAACTCAGGGAATAATTTGAAAATTGCTTTCAGGTATTATGTTTACTAAAATTGCTTTCCTACCTTGACTGAATTGCAGAGTTATTATCACCTACCACACATACCAGATAAGCTGTAGCATTTGTAACTTGAGTATTATTCATATCATAAGGGTTTCATTAAGAGCTTCCATCCGATACCCTGGTGTTTATATGCACACACACGTGCCCCATTGCTCTGTGTGTGCATCATCAAATTACTTTCCTTTTAATTGCAAAATTCAGGTTGGCTTTGTGCTTAATACAGGCATCCTGGAGTGGGGAAAAAGAAAAGCACAGGAATAAGAGTGACTAGATTTCCCGAAATTCAAAATACTTCTGTGAGTGAGCGATAAATTCACTTTGCAGAGGAGTCAATTAATGGGGGGGGAGGGAGAAGAAAAAAGCAAGCAGGTTCTTTAAAAAGAAATTGAACACATCACCTAAGTACAATAAACTATTTAATAAGATCTTGAACCTAAGCAAGGAGAAAGACAATAACACCCATTTCTTTTACCAGGGTCTGCTAGTGGCAGATTTCTCAGTAGGCTGTGAATTGTTAATTTTAACCCTAGTACACAAAGTGAATATTTCATATTAGAAATCTGGACTTGAGTTAAAAAAAAACATATTGCCAAAGAACAGCATTTATCATTCCTCCAAGTAGAAAGAACAAAGTCTTGGTGAGCTGAAGACATGGTGTAATCTTCACACAGAGCAGGGTGGCACCAGGACCTTCTCCTCACTGGCCCCATGGGACTCATTTCTAGTGGAATTTCAGAATTAAACTAGAAGATTTTTGTCTTATCTTCCTTCATATAATGTTTTAAAGTTTCTAGCTTGGATATACCTTCACAGGCAGTAGAATTCTCTCCGAAAGTACAGGATCCCAACAAGAAGAGCAGAAATAGTGCAAGCAGTCAGCAAGGCTCTGTGGGGACCCAGTTTGAATGAGGCACTCAATCCCTCTCACATTGCCTCTAAAACTACTGGCCACTTCTAGCGATTTTGCCTGGACTTACACTTGATTTTACTTCTCTTGTCACCTCTACAGGGGTTTTAAGTTTTGGAAAGCACTATAATTTTTCCAGTTTGACCCAACAATGGCCTAAAGGTGGTTGACTACATATTACTGTCAGCCCATTGGGGAGTACTGTACAAAAGGCTACAAAGACAGAGCTGTCAAGTCCACGTGAACTTGGTTGAAACACATTTCTTTCATGTGGAGATGATAAAAGACCTGTGGAGTAAGGGCGGGTCATGCATCACCAAAAAGTACACGTGAAAGTTGTCCCTTGCACAGTTCTCCCCTTTGTCAGTCCATTATTTATCATAAATACACCTTGTGTCACTACCTATGTCCTTTCCACTAGCCTGTTTATGTTAATAAAAAGCAGACTGGCAAAATAGTGGTCTCATATACATGAAGAAAACATCCACTGATTTCAGAGTTGTCCCAGCCCACTAAACCACTGGGTTTGGTTTAAATATTTACACATGCACACGTTGTGCTGCTCCAGGTTTTAGAATTATTTAAAAGTAATTTTTCCACATGGCCTTCTCTTAAATTTTCTGGTATACAGTTGTACAGTGAACTGTTCCAAGCCCATATTAAAATCCCACTTAACCTGCTAGATAAGGTGGAATCTGTGCCTTCTGTCACCCTCTGTTACTGGGTGTTAAAACTGCAGTAAAAAAGAAATCAAACAATAAACTACTCTAGACAGTGAGAAATAAAACTTTTTTTGCCTTCCCTCACCCCTTTTACTATTCTTATTGAGTCTTGTGGATGTTATACTGCTAAAAAACACAGAGAAGGGGCTTCCATTTCTGCAGGTATATAACAGAAAAAATATGTTAAATGAATGTTAAAAATGGTGGAAGATTTACTGCTTCACACTGTTCTCATCAGTATATTTGTCTGTATTTGTTTAATATTGTTTATCCACTTGTTTATTCTTCTTACTTCCCTGGTTGATTATTCACATTAACATTACTGAGTGAGTCAGTGAGTGGCTACTCTTTAAAACTGCAATATCTGTAATCCACACATGCTGTGTATGGATGCCCCCACCTCAACCCCACAGTACTCACGCACTGCCATAGATTAAATACCAAATATAACACCCTTCTGAAGATCTTTCCAATTTCAAGCCAGCTGGAACACTGCCCAGTTCACCTGGGTAAGAATGAAAAAGGTGGGGAGGAAAGTTATTATTCACAAATCAGTTTTGTAACCTCTCCTACAACATAAGTCCAACAACTTCTCTTGTCACTCTTCCAATTTTGTCTCTACACTTTCAAACCTATGCTTTGCCCTCCTTTCCTCAAAACTTACCCCCAGTTTTTGGAAATGTTTCTGTTGCTGGCAGGGCTGCCAATAGCTGGTGGCAAGCTCTGCATGGGGAGAGCTCCCTGCAGAGCATGGCAGTGTTTTTCTTTGCCCAGAATGTTGTGTTCCCTCACTGTTCCGCTCTCAGTGTGCAGTTCCTGGCCTGTGTGTCATACCCTTGAGCCCTCACGCCTTCCTGCTTGTAATCATAAGGTTACTGCTAACAATAATAATGTCAACATTGTGAATTTACAAAATAAAAGGCATAGAGATTAAGTCTTTTAATTAATCCTTGCAGGAATAATCCAGGTGTTGCTACCAGAGATACTGATTTTTGTCGGGGGTTGGGGGGAAAAACCCTCAACCTTATTTAAACTGATTTTCAGAATATTGCAAATTACTGAAAACTGAGTGGCAGCAAAACCCCTCCATGATCTCCAGCAGATATTCAGAAGCAGCAGCTGCTCAGGACAACCCCAAATCCGAATGCAGGGAGATGGGCTGATATCATCACAAAGCACATGTGGGGGCTGTCACAGACATGACAGTCACTCTCCCAAACCCAGGTGGAGGAGGCACATTACCTGAGATGGCCCAGACACTGGGGATTGTTCAGAGTACAATCCCGTTTTGCTGCAGCCTTGCCCAGGCTCAGTGCTTGGAGAAGAGGAGGCTCAGAGGTGACCTCAGCACTGTCTAGAACTGCCTGAAGGGAAGTTCTGGCCAGGTGGGGGTTGGTCTCTTCTCCCAGGCACTCAGCAATAGGACAAGGGGGCACGATGGGCTCAAGCTCTGACAGGGGAAATTGAAGTTGGAGAGCAGAAAAAAATTCTTTGCAGAGAGAGTGCTCAGGCATTGGAATGGGCTGCCCAGAGAGGGGGTGGATTCCCCATCCCTGGAGGGTTTTAAACTGAGATTGGCCGTGGCACTGAGTGCCATGATCTGGTAAAGGGACTGGAGTTGGACCAAGGGTTAGACTTGATAATCTCTGAGGTCTTTTCCAACACAAATCATTCTATGATTCCCATGGCTGTGGACATGTGAGCACAGTGTGGTACCAGGCAGTGCTCCTGCTCAGGTGATGCTGCTCCAAGTTTCCTTAGAAGCAACAAACCAAATTTCACTATAGTGGACAGAAGTCTTTCTCCAAACCTTTAATGAGGGATGAATTGGGTCTTTTTGACACAGCTCAATGACTTTATATGAGTAAAACCATTACATCTTCCTCTAAGGGTATTTAGTCACTGTTGACTTTTCCAGCGTTGATGCCAACATTTCTCATCTTGTTGGAAAAAAACCCCACAGTGAAGACCCTGGCAGTGTTATAATGGAGGTTTCATGATTGTAGAAAGCCTAAAACTATCATGTATTCTTCTAACACATGTGTTTGGGAGTGCAAAAACGCTGACTTCACCCACAAGTAGTTCAGCATTTTACAAAGTTCCACTTCCCTGCCCTCAAGCATTTTCTATCTTTAATGGCAAAAACAAAAGAAATTACTCTGGTCCTTTTTTTCATCATTTTTGTCAGTAATTGTAAACAACTTTTACGGTGACAGTAAATGAACTGGTACTTCTATGACAGAGTACTGAAAACTGTATAAAATTACTCTTTTATGAAAGTATATAAAAGAGCTATTTTTGTGAAAGAGTACTGAAAACTATATAAAATAACCTACTTACTTTTCAGTAATTAAGTCTTCTGACCAACAGAGGCTGAAAATGCTCAGGAACTGCTTCATGGGCTCTTGCAGGAGTCAGTCCAAATTCCATTAGCTCGTGTGGGAGGTGGTTCAGATCCATAGTTTTATTCTGTGAAATGAATAGAATAATTTTCCAGAAAGATGGCACTGATTCAGGAAGAGTATTTGTAGAATTAAATATGAATAAAAGCATCTTTACAATTACACCTCAGTAAGGCTGGGGAGCACTCACCCTATAGCCATAGTGCATTTCTATACCCGAAAGTTCTTATTCTGCAAATAAATGTTAACATTAGCCTTTTTCCTACAAATATTAAGAAAAAAAATTCCTAAGTGAAAATGCAAAGAAATCCTCAAAATCTGGCATTTATTATTTAAAATAAGTACATTTAGGAATTTCAGTATTAAAATAAAGAATGTATTATTGCTACTGCTGTGACAGGAATGGCAGTTCTGCTCAGAGAGTGATGATGATAAGTTTGTAAAGGAATGATCCAAAAGTTCTGCAGACATTCCTAGGCCAGCAGTAGGAAGTACAGCACCTACAAACCTCAGCTCCTGACTGAGAACAAGCCAGGAGAAAGGCTGCATGGACCAGGCAAGGGGCTGTGGGTGCTTTTTCCTCTCTGACTCAGAACAGTAGGATTTGAAGGCATTTTTCCATTAAAAAAAAATACCCAAAATGACAACAGTGAAGCCCAACTTTCAAGTCTACATATAAACATCAGTGCTTGGTTTTGAAACTTGTGGTCCTTGAGACCTTCTATTTTACTTTCAAACAGCACCCCCCCTGCCAAGAAGTTCCATTTTTCCCTCTTTAAACAAGCAGCCAGGGTAATGGCGTGATGAACAAATTTCATTTCTTTCTGCTCAGTTTTTTCCATCTTTAATACAGCCTCCAGCAGGCCAGATGGCACCAATGCAATTGCTAGTAAGTCAATACATCTGGCTGCATTCCTGAAATGACAAATCTGATGGATAGAGCCCCAGCTCCTATACAAAGCCCCTTTTCAGAACGCTCTCCCTGGTACTTGTCTGCTCTAAGCAAAACCTAATGTGTGAAAACAAAATAAAATTGAGCTCTTTCACCACCCTGTGCTAACGTTTCGTTTGCAGTGTTTTTCTTGAGGCTGCTCCCTCTCTGCCCTGCTCCTGCTCCTCGGCCCTGCTCTGCCCAGCGCTCGCTTTTGGCACAGGGTGGGCTCTGCTTGGAGCCCTCCCTCCTCTGGAGCTGCCAACAGTTCAAAGCAGGTTACAATAAACACTCTGGGCTTTTCTCATGAAGAGCAGCAAGATTGTTTAGGAAATTGTCCTCCAAGAGAAAACAGTCTGAGAAAAGCAGAAATAAAGCAAATGTTTCTTTCAACCTTCATGGTCTCTCATGGGGCAAATTAGGAGTTCAAAATCCATGTGACCTCTTGCCGTCAGCAGAGCAGCAAACTGTCAGCAGGGCCCTGCACCGATGCTGGTGCTGCAATCCCATCCATTCAGGTTGTGAGGAACTCTGGATTTGTACAGTATCCACAAAGAAACCTCTGGAAGAAGCTGATCAGACCAACAGACGGGTGTGCAGCAGAAATCTGTGGACAGCAGCACATCAAGTGCTGACCATCTCCAGAAAACCAGAGACAGCAGCACATCAGGTGTTGACCATCTCTGAAGAACTACAGGCAGCAGCACATCAGGTGTTAACAATCTCTCATACAACATTAGACTTAATCTTATTTTATAGAAAGGACTTGGTAAACAACCAGCACCAGACAAAATGCAAATGCACAAAAAGGTGCCACTCCACAAAGAACTGCTCTGGCCCCACAGCTGTTTTGCAAAAATAAAGCACCATGTGAGGTGTGATGCTCATAATTTCTGTTTATTCATCACTGTTTGAAAGGAAGAATTTAATTCTGTGGTAACTGCAGTCACTGCCATGAAAAATATCAAACAAATGACAGTTTTAAGTCACAACCCCCAGTTACTTACACAAGAATTGTCTCAGTCCTTGAAACTTTTGCCCTTAAAAATTAGTACTTTGACTCTTGAGTAAACCTGCTGAAGGCATTGAGATCACTCAAGGAGTAACAAAGGTGTGAAGAAATCTAAATATAAAAATCAAGAGACTCATACTATAAACACTCATCACAGCAGTTAGCAACTAGTGAGAAAGGTGCCACGTCCAGTGGGTTAGAGATCCATCATTCCATCCCAAATGTAAGCCATGCTTGTGAGTCTGAGCAGCCCCATCAGGAGCATTTCTGTCTGCAACCTGAGCTGAACAGTCTCAGTTCAGAATATTAAGCGTGCAACAGGCAAAAAAAATTCTGAAAAAAATTTCTGATTCATTGGGTACAGTCTTTGGGCATAGGAACAAAAATGATGCCAATGAAGCTTTCCCAACCTCTGTACTACTCACCAGGGCTATGATTCCTTCAGAACTTGATTTTTCTTAAAGGGACAAAATAATCCATGCTGAGCCTTTCAAACACATCTACTGCAGCTCAGAGCTCATCTTCATAGAGCATCAGGTGCCCAGGTGCAGATCCTCTTTGAAGAACCTGCCCTATTCTTCTCAAAGCTTTTAGGATTCATTCTGCCTTAACTGTAGCCCATATGGAGAATTCAGTTACTTGCAGAGGGGCTTTTTGCACACTTCAGTAAAGTTTTAACTTTATTTTTATGACTCATAGAAATAAAAATTATTAAAGCCACAGCTCACACTCAGGGTCTGGGATGCATAACACAGATAAGGACCTGTCTGTCCAATTCTCTGTCCACAGACTGGTGACATGTAGCACAGCATCCTTGGCCTGCTTCTAGTATGTGTTTGGGGAAGACATTTTTTACATTTTTCAGTAAGTACTGAAAATAAAATCCTTGGGCTTATCAGTAATTTATGTGTAAATAATTTGAGCACTATTTTAAAAACAGCATCATGAAAAATACTTTGGATGCCTCAAATATCAACAATCGGCGATAAAAAACCAGCCTCTTCCTCATGATATGTTACAATATAAGTATCTATACACAAATTTACACATGCAAACACCCAGCCAATGGATTATTGGAGGATATCACTACATTTTATGATACAAAATTGTGTCTTCATAGACTTTTTTCCCATCATTTTATCCAAAGATTTTCAGACACTGAGCTACTACTGTTTAAAATACTGCCAAGCATCAGAGAGATCTAGATGAAATTTCTTTAAATATTTTACATAAAAGTTTAAAATAAAATTTAAAAAAAATCCAACAGCTATAAGGAGAATGTTTAGAAGAGGAAAACTGGGGATTCCATCAAGTATAAGAAGCTCCAGGATTGGTAGAATGACTGCAGAGAGTCAAAGAGCCTTATTTTCCGTGGCTTTCCAACGTGTTTCACTCACTGTCTGTTTGTGGTTCTCATTTCTTAATCATTATGTCACCTTTCGATTTTCTGTAGCCATTAATTATTTTACTTTTAGAATCCTTTAATCTCTCCAAGTTGCTTGTCTAGTTGTCATTTGAGAAGATATTACATGTGGATGAATATTTTCTATTTCTCCATTTGTTTTTATCAAATGGCACATTTTAAATTGCCTCATTCTTCATGCAATTTCTGCCTACCGATGTAATTGCTTCATGGACTTAAATCATGTAATAGCAGAACATTCTGAAACAGCAGTAATGATCTGGAAAGCTAAAAATAGATAATGCTCCTGAAAGAGCTTTCAGTTATGGAGAATCCAAACTATTCTAGTCTGGAAATATATTTAAGCAAATTTGGATATGTAGGGCAGTTAGTGATTTTCAACCACTTTCAGTTTGCACATTCCATGTTGATCTGAAATCAAAACTTCACTGGCCTTGTCACCCTGCTTAACTTGCTTAGAGAAACAGCCCTGAGAAATGGCTCTGGGTTTGAATATTTGTCTGTTGAGTCATGGATTGAAGCTTAGAGCACAGGGATTGAGAGGGACTCACAGCACATTAAGTCACCTTTCAGGATTTGGCACATCCAAAGGACAGCACTCTGGTGGTGTTTGGAAAGAGGTTGGGGGGAGAAGGGGAATCAAAGTTACCACCTTGAATGTGTTAATAGTAAGATGAGCATGGAAACCCAGGCTTTACAGGCTTTTAATGTTTTAAATCTGCCCCTACATTTAAGGTGATAGGAACTGTGGAAAACAGCCCTCAGGATACTAATTGCCAGTAAATTAGCATAGCTGAAAATTAGATAATCCAGGTGAGCAGATATTGTATGTAAAGTTCGAGCATTGTTCAAAATAATAAATGTTATACTAAAAAGGGTTGTCTTCTGGTTGCTTAACTGGACAGAGACCCTGGTGATGGTTGCAGCTCTCCAGATTTGGTAGAGACACTTTGAATCACTTGTGAACTTCCCTGCAGGCTCTGAGAGTGGTGCAGCCTCACCTACACCAGAACTTCCAGCCATTAGTGTTAATAGAAGAGAAATCAGTCCCAGCTACATTAGCAATGCAAATATATCTGAACTTTGGGTAGTTGTATTAGATTTGATGCCATTATGGAGAAAACCAGTAATCCCACTGTAATTTATTCCTAGGAAATTTAATTAGGTACTTGGATGTGGGCACTGTTCCTTTATGATTGGCATATCCCAGGGATTCACCATCATTAGCAAAGGTAATAACTGTTTATCTCATCCCACAAGATCGTCTACCAGCTCTGAGAGCTTCACCTCTCTCATTTTCTAGTCTGAATTGAGTCAGGCAGGCCTGAGAGAGGCATTTGGAAGATTTCTCCTTAGAAACATGTGCTCAATCAGGCACAACTGATACAGCTTTTACCTGAAGTCTTACCCACAAGGCTTTATTCAGTACAAGAAATGTTACTGGAATCACAGTTTGGGTCTTTGCCTGCTTGAGTTGATTTTCTTAAAACAGCGGGTCCTGGATACTTTTATCTCTATTTTTCAGCAAACAACACAGGGCAGGTAATCAGTTTGGACTGACCTTTTGGGGGATTTTGAGGGTAGTGAGTATGAAGTGCTATGTCTTGCTGTGGTGAGTATGAAGTGCTATCTCTTGCTCTCACTGCACCTCCTCGGATGCAGAATAAATGTCCTGGATTCAGATGTCCTCCTCCATGAAAAGAGCCTCTTGGCACCTGATACCCTGGTGAATCAGTGTAAGAGATACTGTGCTATCAGTACTGCTCAGAATAAAGCAGCTCATTGTTTGGGGTGTAAAAGAAGTTATGTATATTAAATCTTTCGCCAAAGAAGGTTGTTCTGAAAAATAAATGTAGCATATATGAACATAATAACCAAGAATGCATCCCAGTATTTTGGGTTTCATTTCAAAAGAAGACAGAAAACTGGAGATCCTATCTGGACAAGAGCAACCTGTGGCCATTATAGAGAAAGGTGCTTTTCAAGGTCCATTAAGCACTAATCATACCTTAGATTAAGGGGAGAAGGGGGAACCACAGGTCTAAGATTGTTTAAAGGGTACATTTCATGCTATTAAGAAATTTAAGACAGAGACAGGTCAGGCTGAGTTCTGTTTAATTTAAAAGATACCCATCTCAAGCGTTAGTCAGAAGTCTCAGGATACTGAACGTCTTTCTTATAACAGTGCACACTGGAAAAAGTAAAGAGAAGGAATTCCAGGAGAAGAAAGATAAATACAGTCCTGATTCAGGCCTGGTTTCCTCCATTTCCCCCAGAAAAACACAACCTAAGAGTCAATTCCAGCATTATTCCTGTAAACCTGCAAGTTGCTCATCTAAAACACGTATTTAAAATGTATTTATCCTCCCCTAACTTGTCAGTTGACTTGCATCAAGGTGCACAACGTAACATCCTCCTGGGCAAGTCCTGCTGTTCTGCAGGAGGCTTTTCCTTCCTCAGTGCTTCAGCATTTGCTCTGCTCATCCAGGCAGTGCCAGGCAACTGCACCCCTGCCCACCCTGCTGGCACCCACCTGGGCACCAGGCGCGTGCTGATATCAGATAGATCACCACTCCCAAACAGAAGCATTGCTTCCCACTCAAGAGGGTCTTACCATCTACAGTACCCAGTTTTCGGTAATAAAAATTCAAAATACAGGTACAGGGAATAAGTTCTTAAAGCTGGAGAGGGACTTGTGACAAAGGTGTGGAGAGATAGGACAAGGGGGGATGGCTTTAAACTAACAGAGAGCAGGGTTAGATGAGATATTAGTAAGAAATTCTTCCCTGTGAGGGTGGTGAGCCCTGGCACAGGTTGTCCAGACAAAATGAGGCTGCCCCATCCCTGGGAGTGTCCAAGGCCAGACTGGACAGGGCTTGGAGCAACCTGGGCTGGTGGAAGATGTCCCTGTCCATGGCAGGGGGTGGACCGAGATGATCTTGAAGGTCTCTTCCTAGCCTGAGCCTAAGGGAGAGAATCTAATGATTTAGCACAAAATGCTGGCAGCCTACTGGGAGCAACAGGGAAGCTACCCAAGAGCTACCAGCCACCCAAGCCAACTGGCACCTTTGTCCCATCCAATCTCAGCACAAAGCAAACACTCAATCAGTCACCAGTTTAGGTAAGAGCCTATGCCACCTCTCCTGGCCAAGCACTCAAGGGCCTGATTCAACCCCAGTCAGACCTGCTGGTCTCTCCCCAGCTTCACCCCAGCCTGGGCAAGCTTGGCTGCTGCAGCCCAACCCAGACCCCCCATTGTCTGCAAAGACCTGACCAAAGTGCACCAGTGCCAAGGAAATTCCAGATTTCTGCTCCTTTGGAAGGGCGAAATAATCTCCAAACAAGGTCAGGGAGGAAAACGTCACCTTTGAAATGGTAGGAGGTTTCTGTAGCACATTACTGTGTAATGTAAACAACAATGACACTAGAGACAGCAAAAGTTTGCAGCTGTATTATAAACTTTCTTCCATCCCCCCTGCCTGGGAATAAGTCATCCAAACAAGCCCTGGCAGTTTTGACTGCTCAAGAAACTTTATGGCTGAGAGCTGCACAGATGATTTACTGCCACGTCCCCTTTTTCCCCTCAAGCTTGCACTAAAGCAGAACTTCACAATGGTTTCATGGGGGACAGCACACTCGCCTTTTTCTTTTTTCTTTTTTTTTCCTTTTTTTTTTTCTTTTTTTATGTTTTTGTTCCTTCTCATGAGAAAGCTTGTTTTATAGTTTTCTTGTGAAAGAATTTGTGATGTCTGATTACAACATGGAGCTATAAATCCAAGTCTTAAAATACAGCGTCTCTCTTATTTTTTTAGGTTTTTTTTTCTTGTGCCCAGCAATAACACACTTGTTTTAATGAGCCAACTGTCTAGGTATGAGAACACACGAGTGCTGAGGGGCAGGAGATAAGACAAAGCACCCTGCTGCATCCCTGACGTAGTGGTGATGGATGCTGTTCTAACAAAGCACATGGCTGGTACTTAGAGCTGTTTATAAACTTTAGGCCAGCCAGTTTCTGCTCGTGAAACAGCCTGAAAAATGATGCCCAAACCAAAACCAGGCCCTGATGCACTGAGATACTTCAGAGCAGATGTAATTTCAAGTGCATTGCCTTCATTGGTCTGAGATTTAATTACAGAAATGCTACAAGACTCTTCAGTTAGTCTGGGGAAAAAACATATGGAAAGTAATTGGGTTTATAATAACTTAAGTAGAAGACAACATCAAAGGAAATGCAACCACCACTTTTATAGGAACAGGTGTAAAGATAAATGAAATGATGTGAGCAAAATGGAACTCACTCATCTGATCTCACAACACAAATCCTTCTAAACACTGGGATAGTCTCACAACCCTTGTGATGTTCCTGAAGCCAATTTGTGCACAGTCCTTCACCACTGCAGGTCATCCCATAGCCTGCATCTCTCAAGTTCATCCCCTCAGGCCCTTTGATGATACCAACACCCAATTCCCTGAGCAGGGCACCAGTGGTGACCCAGTGTGGTGGTCTTTCTGAGGTCCCAGTTGCCAGGGTAGGGGGTTCCTTTCAGGACATGCCACTTGCCTTTTCTCAGCCTTGGATTTGACAAGTAGATTGGGAGAGACACAAGCCTCTCTTGTCCACAGTCTGGGCTTCTCGTGCAGCAGATCCCAAAGCTTTTGCCCCAAAAGAGCACTCTGAGCATCTTCAGAGCCATCTCTTTCCCTTCTCCAGGTGCAAGCCTGTGGGGCTGGTTATTAAATCTGCTTTTTGCAGTGCCTGCAAATACAGGGCCAGATCCAGTGTCACTGACAACAGTTCTGTTTTGCTTTCCTGCCCAAAAAAGGAGCAAAAGAAAAGAAGAAAGTACTGCTGCACCCACAGCAGGACTGCAGAAGAAAGAAGTTGGCCAAGACCTACACATTTGCCTTGGAGGGTTTTTTCCCCCTTTATTTTTCACTGAATAAAATGCTTCAAATTCAGAGCAAAATATTTCAGCTTGGGTTCTAAAAACTCAGAAATCTCAGTTTTCCTTTATCCAGTTTCAGATTTTTCCTCTCCTTTCTGTTATTCCTTTCTCTCTCCAGAAAGGATGAAACAGTATGTGATGCTAGAAATAAAAGGAACTTCACCTTTTTCATTTCTCTAAGATTGTTCAGTTAGAAAAAATTAAAAACATTAGTGTGCTGCAAAAGTGGGATTGAAGAGACCTGCTTTTAATGCTTGACCTCTGATTTAGAGCATTTTTAAAAGTCAATTTCTTTTGTGTAGATACCTTTGAGTAAGATATGATCTCCCAAACAGCAGTCACAGAAAAATAAAAAAAATATTCAAGCTGATTATTTTATTCAATGAAGTTTTCATTCATCTCTAAATAGCACTGAGGTCTTGGGGGAATAACTTGTTTATTTTTGCATCCATTGTGACAAATTGTTGGCTACATCATGGGGTTTGCTGTTGATACTAATAATTTATGTTTCAGATTCATATACTGCTGCTTTAGAAACAATGGGGTTGACCTTTTCAGTTAAGAACTATCAATGAAATAGCAATGCTTGTTTATTTAATAGAAAAACAGCCTTGTTTCTAATGTGCTTTGCTCAAGATAGAGCAAGATGTCAGCAATGCTTCACAAACTGCATTTACATTAACAACTCAGGGTTACAATTAATCTAAACTAAGGTTTGAATTTTATCCAGAGAAAGAGAAAAACTCCTTAATTTTTTGTGAGATTGTTTTGTTGTATCAGAGCTTTTCCAAGATCAGCTTTTAAACTCAATTTTCAGCAGCCTGCAAATAGGACTCCAATGATATTTACCTGTCACTCCGAACCAAAATTCCAAATGACTTTTGAATTTCACCAGTTAAGGTTGAATCCTTGTGAAATTTAAGGGAACTCTATAATGAGGTCTTGTATCTGGTGTCTGTATAATTTCATCTTAGGGCTTTTTTGTTTGGTGGTGGGTTTTTTTGGTTTTGTTTTGTTTTTTAAGTATCAGGGCGACACAAAGCACATGCATAATTTTATTTTTAATTAAATAATTTTTTGTTGTGTTTTCTTTGGAACATTAGAAGCATATTCAGAATACAGCAGAAAATGAAAAGTCATGTGCCTAAACCAAGTAGAGGCTGAGGCTGCAGGTACAGAGAATCCCACAGGGCTTTGGAGAGCAATGAGATGCTCAGAGCAGACATTCAGCATCTTGACAAAAAAGTATCTTTAGTAAGTAATATAACATTATGGGCTGCTGTTCTCTCTGAGATGAGCCATTAGAAGGGACATGGATATACATGTGTGAGTTTAGATCCCCATCCAGATCAGGCTTTTGGCTGCAATACCATTGCCCATACACAGGAGTGGCTGATGGGATGGATTATGGTCCTTCTGCAAGTTCAGAAGCCTTAAACACTATATTTACGCCCTCCCTACACTAAATGTAAATCTAAGTCTAAATCTAAGTCTAAATCTAAGTCTCAATCTAAGTCTCAATCTAAGTCTCAATCTAAGTCTCAATCTAAGTCTCAATCTAAGTCTCAATCTAAGTCTAAATCTAAGTCTAAATCTACTAGTTCTGGCTTACCTAAGTAGCCTCCCAAGCCAGCCATATATATAAAGTTAAACTTTCTGTATTAACAGATTTATCATGAGTTAAAATAAAATCTAGTGCTTTTGGGAGGGGAAATTGTATTATTATTCACAAAGATATAAAACATATAAATTTAAAAAAATAATTTGCAAATAAATCAGAATTAATTCTCTAAGGAGCCAGTGATGCTGTCACTTTTGGAAACGCTACAAGGAAAGAACCATTGCAGGCTGGGAAAAACCTGCCTGTTTCTTTGGAAGGGAAACCGTTAAAGTAAACAAGATTCTCTCATTCCCAAAGTATTTGAACAATGGTTAGTTTCAGTTTAGCTGCTGAACTTTTAGGAGACTGGGTGTACTCACAGCACAAGGTGTACCAGCCCTGCAAAGCCATCCATCAAACCAAACACTCCTGCCTTTGCTCCAGGAGCTTTTTGCCTCCGACTGCACAATTTGAAATCAGAGAGTGTCAGAACTCTGCTTTTTGCCTGGATCTGCAACCTTTAAAGCTGAGCACAATTTCCTGCATCCCACCACCACCATCCCCCGCACCTTTCAGAACACACACTTCACTTTTCCTCGCCACCGCCCCAAAAATGCTGCGGCGCACATTGCTGGCTCCCAAGGAAAACATCAGGGAGTGGGTGTACTTCCTTAAGATTGCATTGTGCTTAAAGATAAGTCAAACAGAAAACAAAGAGCACATTATAAGCAACTGGAATAGCAGCTTCTGAGGTTTCCAGTGCTTAAGTAAGTTTAAAGTAAAGTGGATATTAATGACGAACAGCCACTTTCTTGATTAACAGCTCTACCTTTGCCTTCTACTGGATGAATCTGTAGAGGACAGACCTTACTGACAATGAGCCATTTGGACTCGATGACCCTTGTGGGTCCCTTCCAACTCAGAATAGTCTGTGATTCTGTGATTTGGCCGTTTGTGATGTCAGTGAGGTGAAAGGCAGCAATGCTGGGGTGCACACCCCCTGCAGGAAACCCAATCTAGGATCTGGATACAGAGGTAAATTTACTGGGGCAAATGGGATAGCAGGTTTGTTACTTCTCAGTGCATATCAGAGCTCCACAAAGCGGTCCAAGGAGCTGCTCCACTGAGGTGGATATGATGTGTTAGGCAGGATGTGCTCCAAAAGGGAGCATATCATGCATTTACCTTTGTGGCATAAAGTCTTCCATTATAAAGGAGTCTAACCAGCTTTTCTCAGAAAAGCTCTCCCACTTACGATGTTTGCAAAAAGCTTCTGACACTTGGCAAGCAGAGCATCTTTGAGTTAGAAAGAGACCTTTTATTTGTCTCATCAAATTCCTTTTGGTTGGTGTTGATATGAAATTGTTAAAAATCTCTATTTCCCTTCTCTAGCCTGCCAAAATAGCAATTAACTGCAAAAGGTGGCTGATTAAAGTCTCAACGCAACACAAACTTTGGCATGATTTTAGCTTTAAGTGATAGTCTCTGCAAGTAAAACCATTCGTTTTAAATTCCATTTTCTGGAACAGATTACCTAAGTGCAGCTTGTAACTCACAGGGGAGATTAAGAGCAATGGTTTGGAAAAGGACTGTGCACCTATGAAGACTTCACTCAAATCTGGGGGGTTTTTTAAGAAAAAAAGAAGTACCATAGAGAAGTATTCAGAAATGTACTATGAGGTTGTGTAGAATAACTTGGCATCTGCTGAATAATTGCTTGTTAAAACAGCATAGGGTTATTTGGCTGGGAATTACAGTAGCCCTAAAAAAAAGGATAAGGGTTCACCACATAGGTTTTGCCTCAATATAAAATTTGGACAATGCTAGAATTTCTACTCTGAATACCCTAGTGGCTTGTAAAGGTGAGGACACACCAGAACTGGCCTCTGAAGATGTTCTGTCAGAGCTGTCCCCAAGTCGGTGTTAGCTCTGCACATGATGCAACATTTTTCCAGTGAAAACAACAAATCAAGCAATGGTAGATGTAGAGCTTTCTAAAATTACTACAGAAACACTTGCTCTGAAGCACTTATCTAGCTAGTAATGCCCCCAGAGTTTCAGGCTCTCTAGATCCATATTTGAGTTACACCAGGTATAAGAAATTGCATAAAAGTCATGAAAGTCCTTCATTGGCCATTGACATAAAAAAAATCACATGTGCAGGCACAAGATATGAAAACCCAATAGTTTTGTGGTTCAGAGCAACCATGCTCTGGGTTCAAATACAATGTGGGAAAGAACTGAAGTCATTTTATATCTTGCAATTCAGATAATTAAGAATCAGATAATCCACACAGAGTGCTTTGGCCACAATACAGGCATAATATTGTCACAAGAATGATTGAGAACTGGCAGAGTGTAACACACGGCTCTGTGCAGGCTCCCAATAGCCAAAAGAGGGGGAAAGACCCCAAGGCATTGAAAATCTGAAACAACCTGGATTTAACTGCATTAGAAGGAAAAATATTTCTAAAAGTCTGTGTTTCAAAGTTCTACTAGACTGAGACAACATGTGACTTTGAGCAGCAAGGTACCATGAGAACACGGGAAGGAAAGTATTGAGATTAGAAGGAAAACACTTATTCCCAACTACAAAAAAATGGTATGTGTCCAAACATTTATCATGGGCAGGTTTGTGCCCAAACATTTATCATGGCCAACCTAGAAAGACTCTTGCTTGCCGTCATAGACCAGTTCTAGAAAGCCAAAATCATTGACATGATAAAGGATGTTGAGTCTATCACTTTTAGCAGGAAATCCTAAAGATGATGCACATCTGTACAACTCAGCATTTAAATATGGTTGGGCTTTAAGCTTTCTTTGACATAACTGACTTGGTTCTTTCAGGTCTGGAAGTCTTTTTAATTTGATCCCTTGGGATGATCTCCCATACTCCTAATTCCAATAAGTCTTTGGTATTTTTCTTAAAGTATCATTGATACTTTAAAGCAATTATATGAGAACTTCAGGTTTCATTAGGGAAAAAAAAAGTCTTGTAAACATAAACTCCAAAGCTGAAAATCCCTGAATTTTAATAAAAATTATGTCAGATTTTAGCTGGTCTAGCACTTGGCTAAATATTAAAGATAGGAAGGACAGACAAGAGGTTTGATATATTCAGGTGTAACAATTTTGAGCTGCAGGCTTTACTTTATTCTCAGAGTGGAGAATGTTAGTTTTAACTTCAACACTGCACAATTTAGATCCTCATCATGCCAAAATGTAATGACTTTGCAAAATAGTGCCTATCCAATAAGTACTCCTACTGAAAATATATATATGAATAGGAATGCAAGTTATTATAAAGCAATTAAATATCTAATCTAGTGTTGTGTTGTTCTGGCATTGGACTTGTATCAGTAAGTACTGCTCTGATTTACTTAAAAATCTGCATTAGAGTTAGGATGTGAAAGAAAATTCAGGTTCACAAACAAGAGCCACACTGGGATTTGCCACAGCTTGAAACAAGCTAAGAAAAATGTCTAAAACTCTCCATGAAAGACAATGGAGAGCTGACTGTCATAGAAAAGGCTGAAAACTGGGTCAGGTTGTTAAATGCAGCTCATGCAATATTGTTTTATGCAGCACAAGCATCAGTCTAGACCCCTGAATCCCCTGAGCCTCTCCAGTTCCTCCCCGAGGAATAGTTAGAGCTCCATCTACTCCAGGAGATACATGGACAGATTCCAGTCAGTTCCTCTAACAAGCCAGGTCAGAGCTGGCAGAGATTTTTAAAGGCATGGCACATGTGCACATCTTCTGTGCAGAAAAGGTTCTTTGTCCAAAGCTCTGCTGCCTCTTCTTCCTCTCTCCAATTATCTGCACACAGCGTTAACTTCTGGTGTATGTGCTCTTTGCACCTTTCCTCTGCTTAGAGAAAGAAGAAACCAAACCCCAAAATAAACCCCACACCCATGGCCATAAGCCAGTTCTTACACTAATAATGAGGTTTGTATTGAAACCAGCAGTCTGGTACCCAGATTCCTGGTTTCTGGGGTTCTATGATGTATAGTACAGCCATAGGCTGTGCTGCATTTGGGTTGCAATATTGTCTTATTTCAGAGGGCAAAGACTGACTGTACTTTCTGTGCCTTATACAGGGGTTTCTTTTTGCTATACATTTGTTTCAAGTCTCAGTGTAGCACAGAAATGGCAAAAAGCAGAGACAAGGATTCAACTCACAGTATGGAGGGGTAGGTTTGAAACAGAATCTAGTCAGGAGAGACTTTCAGGAAGCATAAAGGAATGATCAAAGTATGGAACTTCCTCAGGACTTGGTTTGTTAATGTTATTACGGGTTGGTGAACATGAGGTATTAAAAACAAACAGATCCTTGAGCCATGTGAACAGATTCCAGGAAAAATCACCCAAAGTGAGCCTCTGCAGATGGCAGAGCTCACAGCTCCACATTGCTGCTTCTCCCATGTGAACAACTCCAGTCTGAGTTAGAAAATACCCATCTTTAGAATCCCCTCCTTAATCATCATCCCAAATCTTTTAGGGTTTTATGTGAGTAGGATGGCAACCCTCATTTTAACTTCTTCCACAGCAAGGATCAGGCTTTTGGACATGGGAAACAGCAAGTTTGAGACTTTATAAGCTTAAAGGAAAGTGACTTTAGGGAAAACCCACTGAGAATGGGGTGTAGAGAGACAATGGTCGTGATTACTGTACCTAAACATGAGCAGTTTATCCTTTCTCTTCCCAGGTCTTTGCATGTATTCCTGCAGGAGTCCCCAGCCCCATGCTCAGCTTTTCAAGGAGTGATGAGAAGCAAAGGAGAGACAATTACAACTGCTAATCTCCTTTCTGGAAGAATTTTAAGAATTCAGGCAAATTTTCATCAGAAACAAGGCAGAGAGTTTAATTTGTCTCAGCCACTGGGAATGGGAAAGGAGAAAGATCCCAAATGCCTGTGAGGTCTCAACAGTTCCTGAAATATCAAGAGAAAAAAAAATGGGGGTGGGGTGCAGGAAAAAGAAAAAGAAAATAAAAGGACCTGAAGGACACAGGTTTCAAAAATAGCTCACATATTTTCTATTTGCCTACAGTAAGTACAAACCACAGAAGGAAGTTGAAATCCCGTTTTTTCTTTGCCCAATTATTCAAGGGAGGCAAAAATTTTCTCTCTCCAAGGTGAATAAACTTCAGCCATAAGTAAAGTCCTGCCTAAATATTGACACAGAGCAGTATATTCTCCACTACCCACTGTTTTGTTAGCAATTAAAGTATTAGATAACAAGGCACATGTACACAGCTGGATGAAGAAACCTCAAATTTCTGAACAGCGTCCCAGTTTCAAGAGTCGGCACGGAGTCAAAATGACCTTTATCATGCCAGTGTTAACAAATTTAGATTAAATACACAGATACCAAATTCCTTGCATGATTTATTGACTATGTAATGCTAATTTTTGTACCCATACCATTTGTACAGGCTCATTTTACTAGGTACTATATGAAGCAATGTGTCAAGCATATGGCAATATTGAAGATGGATAGGGTTGTTGGGTTTTTTTCTTGGATTATTTCCCCCCTTAAAATAACCTGTGAACACACTGATAATTGGAAAAGCACACAGTTCACCTTGCAGATCAGATTGGCAGAGGACTCACCAAGATGTTGCAGAGGAGGCAGACTGAGCTCTGGAGCAAGTGCATTGCTGTGAGTGGGATGGAGTGGGAGCCCACATGGGAAACAGGACTTTCTTGGATGCTGCCTGTGGGCTGAGATCTCAGTCCATTGGTATTTCTGGGAGAGAGGAAGACAGAGGGGAACAGCAAGTCTCATTCTGTAAGTCAGAGAAGGCTAACACTGAACACATGCATCTGTCCTGCTTTGTTTGAAGCAATGCTAAGGCACAAAGGAATTGGCATTGAGAGGTAGGTAAAAGTCAAACTCAGAATGATATTCCCACTTTGCAACAGTTAAAGTTCTTGTTAGAAGTCCTGCTATAACATCAAATTTAAAAACAAATGCACCTATTTCTAGATGTCCACCAGTAGTACTTCAATCACACCCTGTATTTGCTTATGTGCATTTGCATCTTTCTATTCAATGTTCTGAAATAATTACATTTTCCTTTGTAGGTTTAGTCTGGCAATGAGAATGTAACGACATCAGTCTTCCTCCAGAAACAAACCCATTTTAAAAGGTTTCTACTTTCACAGCCTCCACACAAGCCCATCATCCCAACATCCCTGTTCATGCCCCCCACTTGCACTGGTACAGCATTTTGCAATGGTCTGCTAGAAATTGGATTAGCGAAATCATAAAAGTTATAAAACTGAAAGCAAAACTGTGGGTGCAATCACCACCCAGAGCAGTGCTTGCAGAATGGGATCCTCACAGAACCCTGCTGTGATTAGGTGACTGCACACCACTCATTGCAGAGGGAACTCCACCAGCTGATCTGCTGCCTCACTACAAAAAAAATCTCTTTATATTTGAGAATAATTCATCTGATCCCATCAGTCTTACAGCATTTGAGACCCAACTTCAGTGCATAAAAACCAATTGCAGCTCTATTTCATGGCATATTACTCTTAAAAAGCAGCAGCAGCAGCACTGTAGTTAAAAGTGGCTCATTTAACCACACTCACAGTGAAAAGGAGAGGCAATCGTAAATAACATTATCCCGATAAAAATAAGGGTTTTAAATACAGTGCTTTTAGTAGCTGTTTTCTGTAGGCTGGAACATGCTGTGTCTCCGACTCTCATTTCTATGAAACTCAGAATAATTATTTTTAAAATTAACCAAACGCAGGTTTGTATAAAAAGAAATCATTGAAGTATACGATTCCCTGAGTACAGCTGTGAGGTCAGGAGGTCAGACACATGCTGTGTGCCAACAGCAAGAGGTTAGAGCGGATTTTTAAATCCATTATGCTCAAGAGTCTGTTCCAATTCATGAAAAAAAGTTTGCTTCTTACTTGATATCCTCACAGCACATAAAAATCCTGAACACTAAATGCAGATTTGTGTCAGAAGACAGCGTCTTTTTTATGACAAAATTATTTCGTAATCAGATGCCACAACCAGATACCACAAGAATAACTTAATGATGTAAGAACACAGAGTTGGCACAAAATAAAGTACAGCTCAACCTCAGGCTGTGTAAATTGATGCAACTTCCTTGGTTATCCATTTATATTCTTTTATTCATTTACCTTGGTAATTCAGAAACTCAATTTAAGATTTAATATGATCACAGGAAAGAATCCATAACCCTCAAACATCTGCAGTGATAGTCAACTGATCAATACAACGATGACATTCACATGAATTTCAGAGAGCACAATTGAGGGCCTGTGCTTAGAGCTGGGATATGTGTGATAAAATATTTTGGTTTAAATCACTCTCTTCTGAAAGGTAAACCTACTCTAGCAATTCAGGATTGTGGCTACTCCAGAAGGATAAAGGAAAACAGATTTACCAGACTGCAACTGGGAATCTCTGCTTTTGGCCTTAGGACAGTCAGTTATTCTAGAAACTCCTGTTTATCTGTTGGTTTAGGAGCTTATTTAGGAGTTGAATGAACTCCTTGATTGTTCAATGAATATTTGAGACAACAAAGTGTTTGACAGGTTGAACTTCCCTTGAATGCAGAGACTCCATGAACAGATTACGACCTGTTTGGATGCTCTCCGTAGGAAAACCACAACGGGATTTCTTCTCTTGTATTTCTTTACTGCCCTTCTATCATCAGCTGTTCATGGAGCTGCTAAACACTCTGTGTTAAAGCCATTTTATCTGGCCCTGACCTACCTCTGCATCCCCAGTCATCATTTCCAGGCACTGAATCCAGGTGGCTTAGACCCTTAGACCAATGCACACATTTACCCTGTATGTGAGAACCTGTGGGACAAACCCTCAGCACAGCTTGCACTCAAGCACACAAACATCATCTACAACAAGAGAAACTTTCTTCTGTGGCAGCAAACAGCCTGCTGGAGAACCACAGGTGCCTTTTTCCACTCTCACCCCATCACCTGATATCTCCTCCTCCTTGGGTATCACATACTGATTTCAGGATCAATGTGATGACTCTGGATGAAACCCAACCTTCAGCAAAGGGCAGGAACAAATACATTTTCCTATAATTTCTTTCAATCTTCTGCCATGCTTATGAGGCAAAACTATCAGCACTATTCCCTTCCTCATTACCACTGCTGAGATCAGACAGAAGTGCTGCACACACTTTTTTCTCCCTTCTTTTTGGAGAGCTGGGCAAGTATCTGCAATACAAAAGTGGCAAATACAATAGTTAACTTCTACTGAAGCAAATTATTTTAAAGGTTGCTTTTAAACATGGTCAGGGATGACAAGACTTCAATTTTCTCAGTCTATGTGGTCCAAAGAAGGGGAAACAGGGCCAAAGTGAATCCAGTTCAAAAAAACCCAAGCAAATATTCAAAGAATATTTTGGCAAATATTCACCAGGTCTAGTCTGCATCACATTTTTCAATCTGTGTCCATTGCCACATTGCCAAACCAATGAGACATTCCTGCTGTTGTCCAGAAAGCACAACATCTTCATAATGCACAACCTGGAAAGTGATTAAACAAACAAAAACCCCTCCAGAATTAGTTGCCAGCAGTTAGAAGTGATTTATTTATATTTGTTATGGGCTTTCTCCTCCTCAGGACAACTTTGGCTTGAGCAGTGCTTGCACCAGCTTGGAGGTGGGCCCAGCAAGGTAACCCAGAGCTGTGCCACGTCCTCCTGATGGTGACAGTGCTGCTGTCCCCAGGGGGACACCTGCTCCATGGCCATGCCCCTGGGTCTTGCTTGCCATGGGGCAGCAGAGCTGGAAGGGAGAGGGAACCTCTTCCTGAGGAGTTTCAGAAACAGCCCATTAAAATGAACAGGATCCCTCTCCAGTCACATCCCCCAAGTTCCATTCGCACACAAGTCATTAGGAAAGAGCTAAGGCTGCAGTTTCAGCCTTATCTGCAGGCACAGTCTCCACATGCTTCATCAAACACTTGAGGGAGGAATTACAAATCCAGCAAAAATTAGCTTTTGTGTTAAATACCTGAAGCACAAAACAAGCGGGCTACAGTCACTGATATAATACTGTACAGAAAGAATAAGTGAAATATGTATATGGAGCACAAGCTATCCCCCAATAAATAATTTACAGAATGATAAGGAGTGACTTAGAGTTAACAGGAGATAATCATTGCCCTTCTGCATTAAAACATCCTTGCTCCCTCTCCTCATCCTCATAGTTTTGATTACCTTAGGATAAATGGATTGTTCAGCAGGAGAAAAAAATAAGGACAACACTTTCAAGTTGATAGTCTGGTTTATATCCTTAATCATTTAGTTTTGCAACTACACTCTCTTATTAATGTCCCCTGACCTCATTTTGCATGCTATGCTATTAAAAAAACCCCAAAAAACCAACAAAACACTAAAACCAAAAAACACAAAACAATGAAAAATCCCCAAAACAAAACAAAGAAAAAAAACCAGCCCACATACCAAAAAGCCTGTCAATATTGTGACAATTGCAGTCATGTCTCTTTGGGTACCTCTTTGAACTCCCAAAAGTCCTCACTGGAGTTTCTTTATTGCTGCTGGCACAGAGCAGGATTCTTCATCCACTGGATGCTTTTGGATTTCTGAGGTTGCTGACATTGTCACTGCACTGTGTGCCACGTTTGTATTACTGTATCTGTAATTTAAAAAAAAAAAGAGGTTTTAGACATCCAGATATCTTGCTGGTCAGATGTGCAACTTGAAAGTGAAAATCCAATTAGAAGAATTTCTCTAAAGGCAGCTCCAATAAGTTTGCATTAATTTAGGTGTATTTTACATGTACCTCTTAGAGCCTCAGTGTCAAAATTATATTTTTTATATTTTCATTTTCTTCTTTATCTAAACCAGTATGTTCTACAGTGGTCAAACTGAAAAGCCAAACTTTTCAGATGCAAACAAGAAGCTGCTGTGCTGTGTGTGGAGATTACTTACACCCTAAGAAGGCAATTTCTCCAGGCAATTAATTCCAGCCTTATCAATCAGCTCTTGGGATGGAAGGAATTTTATCTAGTGGAAACTGGACGGAGATCTGCTCTGAAAACTTGCAGCATTTTGCCAGTGAACTCCTGGTAGAGACACTACTGTGCATATTTGAGGTCTCCAAACTATTTGAATCTTAACTTCTTCAATGAAGTATAAATAAAACACAACAAAATTTGTCTGGTAAGTTCATGAGTCTCAGAATGGTTCGGGTTGGAAGGGACCTTAAAGACAGTGCAGTTCCACCTGCCATGGGCAGGGACACCTCCCACCAGCTCAGGTTGCTCCAAGCCCTGTCCAACCTGGCCTCGGACACTTCCAGGGATGGGGCAGCCACAGCTTCTCTGGGCAACCTGTGCCATGGAATGCTTGGGTTACTTTAATTAGATCTCTGTTTTAGGACAAGAGCCTGACTCAATGCATTTGAAGGAGTAAGTCCTCATCTAATGAACTAGTCATCCAAAATCTTTCTTTACAGTGCATTTTTTGTTGTCTCATTAGAGAAGCTGAGAGGAAATTAATTTCTCTGCTAGACTAAGTCATTATTTAGATATGGTAGCAATGGCAAGGTTGCTTTGGTAATACATGGAACTCGTAAGAGCCCTTCATAAAGCATAGGAAAAAAGGAAAACAGAACATTTTTGTGCTCTATCTGCATAGCTAAATGACAGATGTTCCAGCAGCAAACAATATTGGTCAGCACAGGCTGAACTCAAGTGGATCCTTTTCATTGCCTGCCAAAACAGAGCAGCCTTGAAACTTCCTAGAAGAAGGGGGAGAATTACAAGTGTCTCTCTGAATCCTGCTGTTCCAGCTGCTTCTCAGACTTTTGACTTCAAACTGCAATCCAGCTGCTGGTATTTTCATTCCAATTAAGTTTTGAGTGTTTTTTAAACAAAATATTTTCACAGAGCGACTACTAAGCGATTTCATCATGATCTGATTTCAAACAACAAATGCTTACTGAGTCGCAGAGACGGAGTCCGAGAGAGGAAGAAACCTGTGTTTGGAGATTATAAAAATGCTAAAAGGATTTAACTTGGCAAGCAGAAGCCTGAGAGTTCAATTTGACTCAAGGGATGCCAAAGTATTGAGGGCTGTGGTAAACAGTAACCCAGACCTCCTCCATAAGCTGTCCATTAATAAGGGACCTGAGGGACACATTAGAAAATTAACAATTGGAAAATTTAAAACAAATCCAAAATCCAGCTGAGTGTGTGCAGTGTCCAGGTTATATGGTCAATGCAGTAGCTGTCTTTAGAAGATCACACTGCAGAGACACTGGGTCTGGGGTTTTTTGTCCTAAAATACAAGTAAAATGCATTTTTTTAGGAGGTAAAGTGGCAGGCAATAAGACCAGGAGGAAAGCTGCTTGTTCCTGCGGTGTTGATGTGGGTCAGGACCATATCTTGGGGAGCTGTAGCAAGTATGGAGTTCCCTTTTGGGGAAAAAAATCAAAGGTGAGAGAACACACTTTGCCCCCCTCAGCTGCTTCTTCCCCTGTTGCTGCTCCTGCAGACAGAGGTGCTGTGGATGGGTGAAGAGAAGAGAAAGTGTTCACAGAGAGAAGATGAGTCTCACAAGCAAGGTTCCTCTCAAGCACTTGGATTTGGAGTTGCACTGCCTTTCTCCAAAGCCTCCCAGCAGCCCTTCTGGAGACAGCAAACTGCTCCAAGCACTAAGCACAGGCAGCAGAAGCTGCCAGACTTGGTGGTCCAAGAATTCAGACCTGAATTGCAACCAGCACACCTCCTATCACAACATGAACACTTATCATATCTCACAGTTACCACAAGAGTCCAGACAATCCAACATTTTTCTATGAATTATGGGGAAAGGATCATAATCCAGAAGTCCATGGCCATTCCATCATCAGAAGAATGTTGCTGGCTACCTTTCTCAGAGCAGTGTGCTAAAGTCAAGCATCTCACCCTCCAAACACTCCTCGCCTTCAAAGAACAACATAAAGTGGGGATTTAGAGATGGAGACAACTTCCTCACCACATTACTCTGGCACCACAAGGACCTTAATCATGTGGCTGCTGGCAAAAGGCCTACGTTTAATGACATCAAATACACACAGACTTTGAGAGAGATCCTTGTTATTTTTTAATGGTGGGTTTTGAGTACTGGCTCCATAGCAGACTCAAAATAGAAGTATTTTAGATAAAGATGGGTTTGTAAGGAAAAAGAAATATACAAAAAGGGGTACTGGCTTTCATTGACTACCACACACAGAATTAGGTGCCAGAAACACAAAAAGGTTTATTAAGTGATCTAACACATAGATCAAGGCAAAAGACAAAGGCTTTTCCTTTTTAACTTTGCTTGCTTATTGCTGTGGAAGTTGGCTCCCTTTTTTTTTCATTGTCAGAAAACTGTTAAAACTTTTTCCATTGGATTAAGAAGCTCTTGGGACATTGCACCTTCCCAAGTGTGAATAGGAATATATTCTTTCTCTCTTTCTGGAGAATCAATCCAATATGGACTGCACAGGCAGAAATATCTGAGTGTCTCTCTCATTTCATATTATATGAAGAGCACAGAGTAATTTACACATGTTCACAGTTGCAAGGGTATAACAACAATATTGACATTTGTTAATTTGTCTAAGCCCAAGGAATACCAAGCATTTCTCCTCCAAGGATATACAAGGGATGGAAGAATAAAAGTTCATCTTTTTTTGTTTCATTACATTTATATTGCAGTTGCTTTGAGGACAAAGGATCACATACAATAGCAAATACATAATTAATTAAATCCATGAAATTAAGCTGCTTCTACTTGGTGGTAGTTTCCTGGAAGTCACTTGGTGGATTATGGCTTTCCATGGAAACACTGTGGAAATCCAGAACTCCAGAGCTGTTTAAAAAAGGGTTTACAAATCCAGCAGCAACTTTGTCATGTTTGTATCGTATCTCTGCTGTTAATTAATGAAGTGGGAATGTTGCCCCTAAAAAGGAACATACCATTCATGACTGCTGTGCTGCTCAGAGTAAAAGCAGACACTGAGCCTGCAGAAACCATACAAATTCTGTGACTTACCACTTTGTCATCTGATGCTTCTTTTACCCCCAACTTCTACCCCAGGACCTAAAGTAAACACTTCGGTGCTTCTCTTCCCTCTTGGCTCTTTGTTTCTCTAAAAAAAATCCATTTAAATCTTTAGAGGTGTGTTTTTAGAGACGCAAAAACTACCCTGGAAAAACCTGGAAAAACAGCCATCTTTTCTTTGTTTTCACTCGAGGCTTCTCGAAGCCCCAACTCCAGTGATGTTTGAAAAGGATTCCACGAGCAGTATCTGGAAACTTCAGCTGAACTGATTGATTGTGTTTAATTGCTTTTTGGTTTCATCAACACAGAGCCATAAATCTACTGCCTGTCAAACACAGGGAGTTGATTAATGGAGCAATGGCTGTCTAGTCAAGTTACAAAGAAATCTCCACAAAATATGAGTCTTAGAGGATGCCTGTTTTTTAACTACTGCCTTGGCATGTGCCATGGTGAGGGCAGGAGGTGGTGGAGGCTCCAGCAAGACAGACAATGAATGTGGCACAAGGGGCTGCTGCCTCTTTCCTCCTCATCTGCCTGCAATGAGTGAAACAAAGCCTAAGAAAAACCACAGCAGCCTTTTCCCCCTGGTTTATTGCAACACTAAGGAAAAAGGGAGCTCAGCACACGCACTGTGGAACTGCAAAGCCAACTTACAGATGCAGAGAAACAGAGATTCCAAGATTGGAGTCTGGATCCAAAGGACATCCTTCATCTGCAGGGCACTTGCTATCACAAGAGAAACCAGCCCCAGTTCTGGGGGTGATTTTGAGGCTTGTTGGAAGCATCCTGCATGGAACTGTTGTTTCCCAGCTATTGAGCCAGATGAGGATCTGGAGTATTTGTGAACAGTGGAGCAAAAAGTCAAATGAGGAGCAAGCAAAGTGCTGCCAAATACTAAAGAGAAAAAACCCCACTACTTTTAACTCACAATAAAACATGTTTCTTTCAGCATTTTTATCCAGTTAGTAACATTTTTACTGACTCTTCCAGAACCCTGTCATGATTACATCTATTATGTGATTCCTGAATTTATGTGGCATTACCTTCAACATTCAGCAACCTGTAAGGCTGGTCCTACAAAAATTCTTGTACAGGCCTGGTCTGTAGACATAATTAGAAATAAATATACTATTTTTACTGGAAAATACCATAAGTGGGCTGCTTAACTTTAAAGAACAAATCAATAGATTATACTTCATTGACCAGCTGATAAATAAACATTACATCTCCTCTGACATGAATAAAGACTTGGATTACATCAGCTGAAGAAACCCACCATTTGTTATAGCAGCTGTCAGGGAACAAGTCCTGGAAATTTTAAATGATAGGGAAAATATTAATTTGAAAAATATATAGGCAAATTTTCATTACTTACAATTCCCAGCATGATTGGGTTTTCTCCTCAAATCTGTAACCTGTAAAATGCAAATAGTTTTTTTAAAAAAACTTATTGAAAAGTAAGTGAAACCCACTCAAGAAAACTGGTAAGGGGGGGTATTCATGAAAGAAGATGCTTCAGGAGGTTTGGATGTGCCAGGCAAGTTGCATAGCAGCAGTTCCACTTAAACCCACTGGCAGCTCCATGGGAGATAAGCACACAGGCACTCTGGGCAGCCCCTTCCTGGGGCTCATGAGTAGAAAAGGAACAGTTTCCTAAGGAAATACCTTGAATCAAGACTCAGTGTCAGCTGTACAAGTTCTCCTCTTTCCCTCTTTTCTCACTGGTAGAAGACCTTGGCTCTCCCTTCAGCTGAAGGTCTCTGTGTGCACCTTCTGCACTGTCAGGATGAAGGCTGCACCAAAATGTTGTTCCTTATCTTCAAACTAATTTATCCCCAGCAGAAACTGCTCATGGTGAGCTCTGTCCTATCCTCTCCAAAACCAGCTGGTTGAGCAAAGAACAAGGGCCTCCTTCTGCCATGGTGCTCAATTGCTCTCCTGAGACCTCACCCATGCCAGAACTTCCTCAGGGGCTTTCATGGTGGCAAAGTGTTCTCAAGTGCTCTTGGCACTCAGGGTTTGGCACAGAACACTTCAAATTCAGGCACCATGGGAGAAGATGCAGCTCCATTTTCTCCAGCACTGTCACTCTCCCTCTGTCCAGCCCTGGGTGTGGCTGCTCTTCTGAACACCCAAAGCATCGTTCCCAGGGCAGATCCCAAATTTACAGAATTCAGTACTATTCAGCTGGCAATTTGTGCACCTCTGTGCCAACAAACTTCTGGAAAACAAGGTCCTGTATGCTGCTGAATAGTCCTAAAAAAGAATTAGAGTTGTGCCGGGAAACATGTCTAGACAAAATATTGTACCTTGGCTACCTTCTCTCACATGTCTTTAAAACAGTCCTTGGGAGTATTGATTTTTCTCTCCACAAATTGTATTTCACATTGGTCCAGTGTAATGGGCCATAGATTCCCCCAGACAGCAGTGACACCAGGGCTCCCATTTGATGTCCTGTTTCTCCACCCTCTCCTTGTTGCCTCAGACAATTCATATGCCACAGCAGAAGAGATGAGTTGCTCCTCTGCCACAAAGAAATATTGGTCCTCCCTGGAAAGCCTTTGAGGCTTTGGAAAAGCTTTCCCAGTAATTCAGTATTTCAGAGGAGGCAACCTGGTCCTGGCACCTGGTGCTGGGGCAGTGGAAATGGTACCAGGCTCCTTAGAAACCATCCCAAGGCATCCTGGCCCTGGCCCTGCCCACAGCCTCTGGTTGTAGGGGAAAAGAGCTGGTGCATCAGGAAAAAGCCTGTCAAAATATTGGTAGGCTGTTTGAGCAATATAAATATCTTTGATACTTTAAGAGTGTTCTTCAAGGAAACCTCATCTTCCGCCTGAACTGGAAAAAAAACATTTTAAAACTGCAATTATTTGCAGTACCTGGATGTCACTTTGTGTTAGTCTAACCATTTTGTTTTAATAAAATCAAAATACTCCATTCTTACTTTGACTATATATACTCTTGTATACTATTAAATAGCTGTAACATAAAATGACTTCATTTCCTTCTGACAAGATGACTCTGATAGGGTCATGTCATTCTGATAAAAGTCAAAATACTTCATCTTCTGCAGGACATTCATGCTTTAGAAAGTTTTTGACAAAACAGTGTTTTCCACTGCATAGATATCCAATCCCAAGATTTTTGGCCAGCTGTGATAATCAAAAGCAAGCCAGGACCTGACTTTGAACATCCTTAACAGAGGGGGACCTCTCTCTTGTTAAGTGCATCACTAAATTGAATTTACTGAAAAATACATCCCACTGACAACCTCATCATGTGCCAGTGCAGCTTTCCAGAACTCCAGTGCAGATCTGGGTTACCTTTGGCCAGTAACACAGATTTGCAAAATCACAGAGAAGTTTCATCTGGAAGGGACCCCTGAGACCATCTTGGCCAACCTTGTGTTGAAAGCAGGGCCTTAGACAAGGTTATCCACAGCCCTGTCAAGCCAAGCCTTGAACATCCAGGCAGACTCCACTGCTCCTCCAGGCAGCTTATCCCAGCTTCCAACTGGTCTCACAGTGAAGAAATTCCTTTTAAAATTCAGATAAAAATACCCTGAAGCAACTGTTGCCTCTTCCCCTTATTCTCTCTCTGAGTTCCTGTGAAGAGAATGACCAAGTCCATCTTCTCTCTCCTTCAGGACTCTTACAGAAAATCTGGTTAACAGGCAAATCTGGTGAAAGGGGATAAAAAAGAAGACATGCTCCACAAAGTCTATTGCATTTAAGCTGCTTGTAACATTGAAGACTCACAGTGACAAAAGCTCAGAAGGACACACATACAGGTACAGGACTGACAGTCTTTCCCAGCCCAAATTGTTGGAAGTAACTTGTGCTTCATGACAACAAATTTATTGCAGTCACTGTGGAAAAAAAAAAAAATCAATGAATTTTTTCCAATTATTAGATCAAATTATGCAGGTACAGAACTTCCTGATTACAGAATGGATGGATGACCTTTCAAAAACAGGTGTTGGTTGGCCTTCTTTCCCCCTTCTATGGCTTTTTCTTTTCAATTAATAGAAACGGGGTTTTTTTCCTCTTTTTTTCCCCTCAAGTATTTCAGGCTGCTTTAAAAATTGCAAATGAAACTAAAACGTATTAAAGTTTCTGGGAGGTTTGCTAAAGGACTTGTCTTCTGATATTTTTTTACCTTTCCTAAACAGAGACTGATTTTAGCAGCCATTCTGCACACTCGCAAAATTTCCTGGACCACAGAAAATTGCCAAAACTTGTCTTTGGGGATCACAGACTTGGAGAACAAGAGGAAACATGATAACCAGCTGACTGATGGATTGAGCCACAGGAGAAGACGTTTGCTCCAAGTGGGGAAGGTCAATGGCATCCATTGCTACGCTGCTCCTACCACTGATTCCTTCCAGCATCCAAGACACACCTTTCCACCCAGCTTGGAGGGGTCCTGCTCCACCTTTCAGGCTTGGATCCAAAGTTTTTATGGAAGAATTACTAAAAAGTGTCTAACACCCTGATTAAGACAACCTTCTCTTAATTAATTGCTTTGAGAGATCAATGAACCTTTCACTAAAATGACAGCCTCTAAATCTCAGGGGTTTGTGATGCTCTTTTCTCAAGGGCTAGACCTGAGAATTACACTGTGCACACGGCTTTGCTCAGGTTCCTTCCAGAAATACACCACCATTTGTCTTTAGACAGATTTGAAACTCAGAACACAGTTCAACTCTTGCTTTTGCAAAAGCATAATAAATAGTATGACATCAACAGAAAAGGACAAAACTGAAGCTGTATTCTTGTGTGTAGAGCCCGTGGTACTTGCCATATTAAACAGTGGAAAAACCAAAACAGGCAATATCTCCTTCTTGAGCCATAACAAACCTGATTTCTACATCCACATTTTCTCATGTATTACTCAGAGCTGATTCAAATCAATACTTAAAGGGGAGACAAGAAACAATTAGTGCTGCAGGAAACCGATTATCCACAGAACATAACCCTCATTATCCACGTCAATATAAAGCCAGTTCCTGACAAAATGCTTCTCTTCATTATCACTCCTGTTATTAATGGCAACTTTATTTTTAGAAGAGATAGGAATCCAAATTCCTAACCCCTTCTTCTCGTGGAAGTTCCAAAGGCAGGCACAGCAATAAGGAATATTTCCCCTTGGCACAACTTTCGATGCCACATTTTATTTTCTGCTGCCTATTTTCCTCTTGCAGCTCCACACACACAGATTGTGCTTCTCCCTCAGAAACTGAGGCTTCTGTGCCCTGCTCTGGAGTCAGGGTTTTCAAAGAAGGAAATCAGTCACCAGTGAATGGAGAAGGAAGTCTTCAGACAGCAGGAAAGAACAAAAGCTTAGTCCAGGGATTACACTATAAAATTAGGAAAATGGTGCAACACACTTCAGCCAACATCTGTGATACTGTGGCCTATCTCCAAGGTGCAAATCTAACTCTTTGAGAGCTAAAAGGTGACCAAAACAAAAGCAAATACTGTTAAAAAAATAGGGTAACGGAATAAATTTAATTATTTTAACAGCACCTTCCATCACATTTCTTGTGTGTTTACATGTTGTTATTTAAAAAGATACGAAAGTAGGAAAGATTAATTTAAATCCATTTTCAATACAAGCAGAACAAGGTTCAAGATCTTCTGAGAGCCTATAAAAGAATCCTATAAAACCAGATGTGTGTCGTTATGAAAATTGTGGTTTGTGTCAGACAGTAGCCACCATTGCTGCTCATAGTAATCCATGTTGTGGGGAAAGGGAATGATGGGGGGTTTTTTGTGAAGTTATTGGGAATTTTTCAATCAGATCGTTCTTAGTTGAAAACCATCAGTTTCTAACAAGGAACTTTTTTAGAAAGTTTCCTGGGATTGGTATGGGATTTTTAATCAAAGTGGAAAGAGTCAGAAAGAAACCAAAAAAACAGTTTAGTGTCTGAAGAACTTTTACAGCCTGTGGTGAAGATCATATCCAAACCCCCTTTCCTGGCTAACCTGCAGCAATGTGCCATAAAGCTCCCAGAGACAGAAATGCTGTGTCTTCCTTCTGTTTCCAAAAAATTAAAAAAATAAAAAAACCCCCAAACTTCTATACTCTTTCCATGATGCATCTCTTTCCATCTGTTCTGATTGTTTTTTACATCTCCCATACAAATGGTCCTCCAGCCTCTCCAGTATGAATCAGAAACCTCACTGATAAAAGGATACAGCTTGACTAAATAAAAAGAGAACATCCTCTATGTCTACATTATGAACATTTCAAACCATTTTACACCAAAGACAGTGCATATGTTCACTGAAAGAACCCATGCTATTCATGAGCAGACCCAAGAGAGAGGCAAAAGCACTACTGCTGAAAGGATTGCTTTGTAATATAGATCTATGATAAAGTCAAAAGGAAGCATTTCTGGACATGTTCCATCACTTGATGTTCAGGAAACCATTTTGTATGACACAAAGGATTAGGAAAAATAAGCTGCATGACATTTATTTTGTAATTTTAACATTAGCATCTGTAGAAACATTTTATTGTCAGTACAAAAGTTAACAGATTTTAATACTTATTTTACCCAATTTAAAAAAAATTATTAAAAAAATTAACAAAACAAAACACACCACCACATAGAACAGTGTAATTTGCATTCATATTCCATGGCCACATCAGTGGGAGTGTTCTGAAAGTAAAAAACACAAGACTTCTGTAAAAAGATAGAAACAACAGAGATATTTGAGCAGAGGCCAGTGCTACACCTACTGTTATGGAATGGATCAGAAGGAAATCCTGGAGTCAGCATGAATTAATCCCTTAAAAAGACGCTGATATTCCTATGGCAAATTGTCATTATAAACAACTTCTCTCTTTTTAACTTAAGTTACAATAGAGGGATAGTCTAAAAGGCAAGAATCCAGGCCAAAAGATCTGGAACCCATTATCCAGCTTGGGGAAGAGAATTGGAGTTAATGTGCTGCATGTGCAACTCAGGGTAGAAGCTCACCTCCTTTAGAGCAGCATGTTCTGCTGTGGTTATAGACAAATTCATGTCTTTCTTTACTTTAAGAACCCTGTTTAAAATTTTCTTCTTTTTTTTTTCTTCTTGCTGTGGAATGACTCTGCTTTTTGGCCATGGGAAACCTTCCTAAAGAGTTAAATTGTTAAAGTGACAGGTATGGAGAATAAAAGACTTTCTTGTTAAAGGATTTGGTTTTGATAAGAATAATCATCTGACACTGCAGTTTTTAAACACAAATAAATCAAAAGTTTAATTCCCCCAAATTAGTTATATACTGTAAATATTTCTTTTTTTAAAGATCTGAAAACTAGTAAAGTCTGAGCAATATATCTACTAGTTCTCTGTGCTGCCTGCATAGAAATGCCATTTAAATTACAAAAACACAACAACCCTATAAACGATTAACTGTTTTGTACATTACCAATTAGTTAATAAATTAATGATATACCATTTTCCCTGAAAGCAAAGTATTTTCCACCCTTGGATGGTGAAAATTAAGAAATTCTGTGTAAGAACAGCATTTAGCAAATAGCTGTTAAAAAAGAGACTAATTTGCTAGGTGGATTGGGACATCCATTTTTTAAATCAATACAAAAAATAATTCATTGTAAATATATATAATATATATTTATACATATTTTGAATATATTTACATACATCCAGCACCTATATACTGCATTTGTGCTCTGTAAGTGTGTGCCAACATATATTTTCTCCAAATATTACAAAATAAACAAGAAAGGCAGACCCAGAGTTTGCCTCAAGTCCAACTGGTCCATTGTACAAACAAAGTCTGTTGCAGCTCACGGGAAGCCAGAAAATTGATAGCAATGGGTATCTTAGATACAGCTCACAAACATTCTTTGTTGGGAATGTTTAAAAGTTGCAAATGATGACATTCTTTATGTAGGTTCTGACTGCTTTCCTCCAAGTTGGGGGTTTTTTTTGGCCTTTTTCTTCTTTTTTTCCATATTCCGTATGTACAAGCAGAAACATTAAGGTCCCGGAGAAAAGATTTTGTTTTGTGTATGGCAGGTAGCTTGATGTTCTTGTTTCTTTATTCCTCTGTGTGATTTCTTTTCATGTTTTAACACTTCCATTCATGTGTTGGTACTTGGGAAGGCAAGGTTCATAAGGCATTGGATCGGGAGAAAAAACAGAGTCATCACCTGAGGAACACGAACTCCTCGTGTCAGGGTAACTTGGTGAATACTGTTCCAGAGGTCCACTGAGGTCCAGATACTCCTGTGACAAAAGAAATAAAGTGCATTTTTAGACAGCAAGTAAAACTGGCAATTACACACCACCACTGCTCAGATTTGGCCTGAGCATCCAGCAGGTAAAAGTTTAAAAACAACACTCATTTCTGTATGTCAGTTGCATTCAAACCTGCCTGTTGCTTAAATATCTCATAAAACAAGGAGCTCAAGTAGAGAAAGAAAAGCCAAACCAATAACACGGTATTTTCTGAAGTCCAACATCACCAGCATTAGCTGTGTCAGTGGGAATAAACATGGCAACCACATCAAAAGAGGACTTTTCACTCGCAATGATAAAAATGAAATTTCATCCTAAATAGAACCACTTTTCTTTAGCACATGGTAGTGATTTAGAGAGGGAAAGGAACTTCCAACTTTATATTCCTTTGGTCACTTTGAATATCTGTTTTATATTTGGTGATATTAAATTTGTGTTCAAACATTCAGTGGCATACGTGCAAAAAAAAGGAACTGGAAGAAAAACAAAATTAAATTCACGAATTAGGGTTTTTTACACTGCATATTTGTGTGTGTGTGTGTGTTGTGTGTCCCAGAGTAGCCATGACCAAAGCAGTCATTAAAAAAGGAAATATCATCTGCTGAATCCAAGTTTTGGGTTAAGGCTCTTTCACTAGAAACAACAGTTTTGGCAAGAGAATAAAGTTATTTTTCCCCTTGAAATGTTCCTTCTCTTTCAACTTTTAGAGGCAGCTGCATTCATTTAAATGCAATCTCTTCATTTGCTAAACCACAAGTTATGATCGTACTGACGAGACAAGTCTTCCATCTCAGTCAGGAGTTTATGCTGCTGTGCTTAGGTTTGGGTAATTTACTTGTTTGGCCAACATATTTTTTTAAAGTCAGACATTCAATCATTGCCATATTATAGTTAAAAAAATGGTCACCCTTTCAAAAGGCGGGTGTGGAATGCAAGTTTTAAAATGCTGAAAAATACAACAGGGAGCAAAAGAAGGGGGGTTGGATCTATTGGTCGCTGCCTGCCCGGCTGCCAAGGCTTCAGAAAAATCCACAAGGGCAATTCTGACACGTATTTATGGATAGGAAAATCACTCCTACATGACCAGAATAATCAAGAACTTTGAAGACAGATGGAATGGGAAAGTATCCCAGGACTGGAAGCAGGAGGAGTTTCCCAAGGGCTATCAAGATGTGGTTTGTCATGTCAGAAGACTTGATGCAATTCAGTCATGAATTCAGTATTGAAGGTAGGATCCATATCCCCTCTCCCACATCCTTTATCCAGTGTCATGTCATGTCATGACTTACAGAATCCTTTATCCAGTGTCATGTCATGTCATCCAGTGTCATCCTTTATCCAATGCCACAGTTACATCAAAAGTCATAAGAACTAATACCAGGTTGGTTCCTGATGTTGATAAAACAACACAGTCAGGAGGCTGACTCTGTGGCTTCTGCTCATGGAAACTTGGGAAATAGATATTTTGGGGAAAAAAACCCAAGAAAATAGATAAAAACCAGGCTTGTGATGATTGAACATGGAAAATAGCAAGACCACTATTTTAAGCAGAAATAATTACTTGCACAAATGCTGAAGAAGATATTATTGGCTGCATTGAGAATTCTTTAGGTTGTTGGGTAAACTAGGCTGACCCTGTGTCAACAATGTGATTCTGGGGGGAAAGGGAAAGTGCCACTGTGGAGAAGACAATCAGAAGTGTTGCCACAGTGAAGCATGAAGAACTTCTACTTCTGGAAAACCGAGGGGATTACAGAAAATCAGAGACCCCAAAAGCTATGGAGAAAAATGGGACATGTTGGAGTTCTCAGGAGACACCGAGATGATGACCAGCTTTCGGGAGCATGAAACGGGCTACAAAGACAAGGAATATAATTTGCTTCCTATGTCCAGAGTAAAAAGGACAAAAGCTATATCTGATGTTGAAAGATTAGAGATTAGGAAAACAAAGCAACAGGCTGTCAAGGGGCGATGCCGAAATACAGCAGTGGAGATCTTTAAGGACAAGTTACATAAACATCTGTCAGGAATGACAAACGTATAGTGGATCCTGCCACAGGCCCATCAGATGGACTGGACGTGTTCCTAAGCTTTTTCCAGGCGTTTTTCCTATGATTCTAGCCTGAAGTAATTTACATAACCCTAAAGGCCTTTTCAGGTTACCTTTGAGATCATTCCAGGTCTATGAGCAGCACAGAATTGGGAAGGCAAGACGGTTAAACACACACAAAAAAGAAAGCAATATCCTTTCCCAGGCTTCGAATTGCAGCCCAGAACCTCCCTCTTGAATCTGCAAACACACATCCAGTCCAAGCCACCCAGCAGTTCACAGTGGCCGCCAGCCCATCCAACTGGTCTTGTGAAATCACATATAAATCAGGCAGGAAAAGATGCAGTCAGCACTGGGTGAGGTGAAAATGGTAAGAGGACACAGAGCTGTGCCGCTGACTCAACAGGGAGCACAAATTCCTGCCCCATCTCTGAGCTACTCCTGAAGGTGCCACTTTGTAGAGTAACCCTTTAAAACATAACCAAGATAAATTTATAGCTGCTACTGAAGCCAAGGAATCTTTTTCAACCAGATCTACTGGGCAAATGATGGTCACACAAAACGGCGTCTCTTTTCCCGGGTTCTCCTGTCATCTCCATTGTGTACAGGCTTTCCTAAAGCTGCTCCATAATCCGTTCTTTATTTCTCTGACAATCATAAAAAATTACAATGCAATGTTGAGGAGCCATATAAAATGATTCATATACTTTTTTTCTATCCTTCTCCCCTTATAAAGAAGTCATAACATATTTGAAAATCTTATTTTGAAATGGTCAAAACAAGTTGTTGCAACTTTCCTGTGTAAGTGCTTTGCTCTTTTTTTCCCCCTCCCATTATACATATCATTTCTCAGAAGTAACAGGAGTCTGCAGAATATTTCTGGGACACCAAGCATTTTCTCTTAAAAGAAGTTTCCACCAAAAGAATCAACATTTCCATCACTTGTGATTTTCCTCAAAGGTGCATGTGGTTTAGTGATAAGAGAACTGATTCCTGTGTGAATACCCTAATCAGTGTGTTCCTTGCTAAGACTAATAATATCTCAGACCTCTGAAAGAACACTCCTCAAATAAAACCTTTTTGCATTCATATATCCCAACCCGGAGCAGTGCTAGGCAGGACCTTTGGATAATTGGATAGCTGTTTGCACGTTCCCTCTGGGTCCTCATTCCCTCCACAGAGAGCTATTTCAGAGAACCTAATTCACTCTCAGACACATAATCTGAAATCCAACATTGACAGTTCCTCCTCTTCTGACCTACATATCATGGCTGGGAATCAAACCAAGTGGATAAATGAGAAACATCATGAACTCGACGTGTCTCCTTCACACAAAATTCATGTTGAAATGCAAATATTGTCGCTCAACCTGTGGCATGCAATCCCTTAAAACACCAAGAGATGCAACAAGAAATAAACAAAACCACTTTAAACATGTGGGGTTTTTTAGTTACATAAATCAAGGCATAATGGCAAAAGACTGAGGATTTCATAGGATACATAGTTCAGCTGTATGTAACCTCAGAGGACACAACGACAAACAGAACAAGAAATGAATTTGAGCAAGATTTCATAATTAAATAAATTCCATCTGACTCCTGAACCATTTGTCCTGATCAGCAGTTAATGGAGGGAAACAATCTACCTACCTCATTAGTTGTGAGAGTGAGAATCCGATCCAAGTCTTCTACCAACTGTTTGAAAGTCGGTCTCTGTGAAGGCACAGCATGCCAGCAATCTCTCATCATCATATAGCTGGAAGACAGACACATTTTTGGGGCTTAATTAAAATCACGCGCCCTTCTCCCAAACCTTTCCACACACAGTCCATGTTGTTCTTCACAAGTAAAGCAGGGAGCACACACAGCTCTACACATGGACCACTGAATTCCCAACTCATGCAACACTCTCTGCCCTCAAAGGTGCTTTCTACTCCTGTCTCTCCCCTGCTCAGTGCCTAAATTACATTTCTGTGGACTCAATTCTGTAGCCATCTGTCCCAGGAATTTCAAATGCAGTAAATTCACATGCATCAACCTTTTTGCATGTAAGAGATTGCAGGTTTTGTGAAGAAATTAAAATGGGAAGATAACTAAAATAGTTAAAGTCTACACTGAAATACCAGGGAAATCACACTCCCCTCACCACCAGGAGATAATACAGTGTTAACACAGGAGTTCTCAGACATATATTTGTGTACAAAAGCGGCCTGATGTACCTTTCATATGATCAGGGGGGTGTGCAACATTTATGAATTTTCATTTTAATAATATTAAAACAAATATGAGTGTAAAAACATTGTCAGAGACTGGCTTGTAGATAAACTCTTCCTTTTTTCAATAGGATCACAGTGAGGTGTGCAAAGAAGCCTCCTCTGCCAAACATTTCCTGAAATCCTTTTCATGGTCTTCCTTTACATATCTATAACCCACAGTTTTAGGGTCAAGAGCTTCTGAAAATGTCTGATTCTGCCGGGGGTAGCACTAAACATGTGAGTTCAGCACAGATGTGCCCTTCAACCCTGGCACAGCAAATCAGGGTCCTTACAGTTCATTGGTGCAGTTGGCAGGTTTATCCATCCGGTGCCCTTCTTTAAGCAGCTTAAAAAGTTCCTCCACTGGGATTCCTGGGTAGGGTGATCCTCCTAACGTGAATATCTCCCACATTAACACACCAAATGACCAACTGTAAAATCAAAGAGAAAACTGCATTAGTAGATCTGCCTGAATGCTGGAAACAGAGAATTCCAACCCCTCCTAGGCCATGCTTAGATGAGCCTCTGCCCAGGTCTGTGCCTTGAGTAGGACAGCAATCTGGGAAGTGCATCAGCTGCACAGACAACATATAGAATGGGGACTGACCCCAGCATGCTCCCAAACACAGCCTTTGTCCTGGTCTGGTGTGCTCTGAGCTACTGCAAGGAACTGCATCTTCACAGCCTAATGACTTACACAACATTCACAGCTCAGCTCGATCACAACTATGTGGCAGGGTATTTTGGAAAGAGCAGACTGTCCAAAACAAAAATATTTTGCATCATCCTGCCCTTCTTTTTCTTTTATTGTTAACTTTTGCTAGGAAATGAAGGAGGATAATTTTAAGGCAGTTTTCCTGCCTGCTTGCCTGTCTCATCACGTCTTGTTGGCAACCTGAGGCTCTTTGGCAGGCAGCTTTGCCAGGTGAGCAACAGCACACAGCTTGCACTGGCTGCCGAGCTACTCTGCAGCTCCCCCAGCTCTGCAGCAGGGTATTTTAGTAAACTGTTTGCACAAACTTACAATAATATTATCTTTAGCCATCTTCAAAGCCACCGTGGGGCCAAGAGCCTCCAAGTCCCAGCACTGAAATCCTCATGCTAAGGAGCTCAGTCCTGAACCAGGGAAGTGATTTACTTCACATTCTCTTAAATATTTTGCCAAGATGTTATTTTAAAACACAAGTTTGATCCACCCTCAACCTCTGTATATAGTTTCCTTTGGAAATGATGTAAAGATTGCAGGAAACACATCAGTAAATGGTTTTCTTGAGCAGAGAGCAGCTTGGGAAGTGCATACAGGTTAAAGAAAGAGGAGACACTTATTTTCTCCATCCTGTCCTTTTCCTTTTTAACCCTGAACTGACATGCATAACCTTTTACACCTGTGCTGGGAAGCATCCAGCCTTTTACAGCTAACAGTTTCTCTTGGAGAAATAAAAAACCTTGAGATCTTCATCTGCATTGCATAAGAAATACACGTCTACTTCAAGCACAATGCACATGAAACTGTAACAGCAAGCAGAATAAACCCCAAGCAGTTGCATCAGCCAGCGACTCTATGATCACATTAAATGATTTTTAAGTGTCAGAGTCCAATGATTTCCTACTACATGCGAACTACTGCTGGGAAGCAACAACACTTCTCAAAATCAGTGGAATCTTCTCCAGTATGCCCAGCCTAGGTTTTATTATACCTAATCTTAGCACGGATATTTATAAGAGGTTTTCATGAACTTTCCTTTTTTTTTCCCCTTTTCTTTTCTCTCTCTTCTCTCTTTTTTTTTCTAACCTGAAGGAAGTCCAGAGTATGTCAAAAGCCAAGCAAATTAGATAGACTCTTTGTAGCTGCACATCCGTAAATAAGTTCAAGGGGGGAAACTTCCGCAGTGACAGAAGGAGGTTAGCATTTTCCACCTTTCATGTGCTTTGAAGCTGGGCAGATTAGTAACAGAGCACTGGTTAGCAGTCTACCATAAAATCCTCACTTTCTAAGGGCAAGTCTTGTTCCATCTATTAATACATGAAACAGAATGAAAACTCTTAAAGGTAAAGGACAGCAGCAAAATACATTGAAAATATCCCAAACTTTTACAGATACAAACTGAACCCCCACACACAAACCCCCACTAAAATCAGACCACTTACACATCACTTTGGTGTGTGTAAACTCTGTCAAACAGAGCTTCTGGAGCCATCCACTTTACTGGAAGCCGCCCCTGCAAGTTTGGAGAGGAAGGGAAATAAAAATTTTAATGGCAGCACTTTACAGGATGATTTCAGCATCATATGATTTTTAAAGATTAATCAATTCTCAAAGAGAAGTCTGCTAATTCAAACCAGCAGGTAATTTACCTTTAACATTTTCAGTGAAACAATAGTAAAATGAGCTAAAGATGGGAGACTCTTAAGAAAAATGGATATAAACATTGAAGATAAAATTAAAAGCATTGAGAGTTCCCCAAAAGTTCCCAGACTGCTTGCTTGGAGAATGATAGGATAAGCAGATCAAAATCAAAAATATCATTTTACTATGGCTCTTTAAAGACAAAACCACCACAATTAATAAACCTCTGAAAAACAGGCCTGCCTGCAAAAATAAATTGATCACTGAACCCAAGAATTTTGTTTTCCTGCTCCTTTTGCAGTGACCCAAAGCTCACAGTTGGAGCTGCCTGTGCTCTGCACGCACAGTGTGCCCAGAGCTCAGAAACTGCACCAAGTCTGATAGCAGAAAGATTCAATGCCCTCCAGCCCTGCTCCTCCTGGTTCTTCTGGCTTTTGAAAGTAGGCAGATATTGCCATTAAAATGCCATGAATCACACGGTGAATTTTCACAGATAAGTCACTTAACATGATTGTTAATAATGAGTTATATTTATACATAATAAAGTCTGTAGAAATCAATGAGTTCTCCACAGTTCCCATCAAAACCCAAGTGCAGCTCAGCAGGACCTTAAGAGATTCTTATGAGAAGGTATAAGAAATTCAAACTAGGAATCAATACTCTGTCCAAAATGTTTTATCTTCTTGATTTGGTACAGGTTAAACAGAAAACCAGCTGGGGAATACAAATCAATTTTCTCAACCTCTAGCTCCACTTTGATACTACCACAATTTGTACATTCCAAGCTAAGCATAGGCAAAGGCCCAAAGCTGTATGTGGCACCAGCACACACAAACAGGTTTTCTATTATGGTTATTGCTAGGCCTGTTTGTAGAGTGTTTCTCAAGATCCTAGGCTGGGTACTAAAGCAACTGATCAACAGGAATAGCTCCACTTATTGCAAGTGACTGCAGTCAGGGACACAGGGGAAAAAAGTTCTTGTATTTTAGCATTTCCAATCCCATAATATACAGCCTTTTTGTTTATCTTTTGCACTGTCACTGTAAGAGGGACAGAAATGCTTATGTTCTTGATCCTTGTTTTCTGTCTGTGATGAAAAGTGAGGCAGGTGCTGTGCAAGAAACCCATTAAGTTTACAACCACAGTTTTGAAATGAATCACTGAAAGAAACACTTGTTTCCAGAGATTAGAAAACCATCCACTTACATTAGTAGTCTTTTTATAATAATCTATATTGTTGATGTCTCTGGCTAAACCAAAGTCTGCTATTTTCATGACATTATTTTCAGTTACCAAAACATTTCTTGCAGCCAAGTCTCGATGGATACACTGGAAAGAAAAGAAAGAAGAAAAATACAGCCCACTGAAATAAACTGCTGTAAAAGTACTTCCAATACTCCCAGTACCATAACTAAGTTTCTTTTACATATTTTAACCTAAAAGACAAGGTGGGAAAGCCACACCTTTACTAGAAGCTTGTGAAACATGATATTCTTAATTATTGCAATCCATCCCCTCAGCTGAAAAAAGGCCCTAAAGAGTCTCTTGGAGAATCCTGGTCTGCTTGAAACATGGCATTTGGAATCCCACCAGGATATTCTGCTTATTTTCAAGTTAAATATCTTTTTCCCCCCTCCTCGATTTTGGATTAGTCTGTGTTGTACTCTTTATTTCAGAAAATGCACAGACATGCTGGACCAACCCACTACAGAAAACTATACAACACTCAGTTTCTCTCTTGCATTATAATTTGCCCCAGCAATCTGCTGAGATCTCTTATCCCACATGGGCAAAATGAGTCCAAGAAATTTCTGATCATCACTGGGTTAAGCCACGGGGAACTGCCAGGAAAAACCTGCTCCGGCAGGACCAGACAACAGTACATGATTTCAGCATCCAATCAGCCCCCTGATTCAGCATCAGCAATGCTATGGTAGCAGAAACAACATGGGCTACCCCTCCCACTTTTAAAAAGCATCCATCCAACTTTGGAAATGGGATATTGCTTGGAAGTACAACTGCTTGTAAAGCAAAAACTTTTTGTACGGTAAAAAGTAGGTGCATAAACATCATCCTTTTTTTTTTCTTTTTAAGTCTCAGTGAGACATTTATTGGATTGAAATAACAAGAACACTGGACTTCTCACACTTCCTGCATGATGAAAATACTGTGAGAAGACCAGCTCTCTGATTATTCCAGCTCAGTAAATGGATCCCTAAGGGGAAAAGAACTCGTGGAACACGAACAGAAATGGTGGGTGTCTGAAGCACTAGAGTGCACAGTGTGCTGCCTTTGGTTTCCCTCTGCCTTGTGCAATGCTTCACACTCTGCCAAGTTCAGTACAGCACCAACCAAGTGTTTTTGCACAGGAACTGCACCAAGGATGCTGTGGTTCCATCTGTACATCTGTGTGAACACACACCCTTTAACAGCACCTCAGGGCTTCTCAGGAGGACACTTGCTCTCAACATTTGCCAATCAGAAGATTAATTTTTGCCTTTCATATCAGTTCTATTTTCTTGGAACACTGCTCACTGCCAGACAAGTGTTTCATTAATCTTAGAAGGATATCCTGAGGTCTGTCACCTAATCAATACTCCTGCTTACTCCACTAGAAGAGTTCCGGTGTCATGCACATCACCCTATCGACTCTACTATGCTGAGATTTACTGTTTCAAAGCAAAATTAAACCTAAATTCCCCCTCTCTCTCCCAACCTTTACAAGTGCTGAAAAAATAGTAACAAAATCATGACTCCACACAACAGGAATGGAGGGTTACACTCAGCCCTGGTCTTTGGTTAAAAACTGCTCCATACTTGGGAGTGGACATGACTGGAAATCGATACAAATCCCACTAACCACTCCACACCCTGCAGGAAGTAGTACCACCAATATCTGCTGCTCTGGTTTAGCTACTGGGTCCAAACACCACCCATGATATTCAGGATTGCTTGTCCACCAAGCCACAGTATGTTTACAGAGTTAGTTTTACAGGGTTATTTAAGGTTTCATAACTATAATTTAATCAAATTACTGGTTAAAAAAAATAACATTTGAAGACAAGTTTAAGAAATAAGTGTCTGGGGACATGACAGGATAAATAAATTCTTTCAACGAGCTTGCTCTCCTGACAAACACCAGTTTTAAGTAAAGTGCATAATTTAAGTGACTAATACACTCCATTTATTTTTGCCTCTTCTATTCGCTGTTTTTGCCCTGCTGTCTTGGGTCATCCCAACTCTGCCTGTTATTATTCTGTAAATCCTTTCACTAGCTGGACTCATTTGTTTCCCATCACTATGTGAATGGATTTGGTTGATTTGACTGGGAACAGAAGGCAAACAGAGCCTGCCGTCTCATGGGTGGAGTAATGTGACTTGTGTAATCAAGTGACCACCTGTGCTTATGAATTCAAACTGCAGATATGCACGCAATATTTACTTTAAATGATCCATTCCGGGCCTCATTTTAGCAATACTGTTAAACAAAGATGAAAAACTGAAAAGTGCCTGAATTTTCCCACTGATCTCCCAGCGTGTGGTTTATGCAACCTGTTTGAGAAAGCTCCTTCTCCCAGCAAATTCTTGAACGCAAACGAGATGAGAACAAAACCAAACTGAGAAAAAACCCCTGAAGAAACACACCCCCAAGGTGCTTTGTGCAGTGTTTGCTGAGTTCCACCTACTTTTTGTGAAGCCAGGTACTCCATGCCTCTTGCCAGCTGGTACGTGCAGGACACAAGGTCCTTGAATGTCATCTGCTCCTCAGGCACCCTGTTGATGTCGAAGGAATACTCCATGCCCGGCGGGCGCCGAGCCCGCAGGTACTCCCGCAGGTTCCCCTTGGAAGCATATTCCACTATCACATACAGGGGGCCTTGGGACACACAGAACCACAGGAAAAGCAGTCAGGGCCAAGGCTACAAAGTTTTTATGCAAAGAAGCTTTTAGTGTTAATAAATTAACTGAATCAATAAATGCTAAAGTGGAAAATCAGAAAGCGCCACTTGAAGAAAAAAAATATACCCTGACCTGGTGCCTGTTCCTTCCAGACCACGTCATGTACTGAAAAGCAAACATTTTCAACCAAAAAATACTCTGGTATCTCTAACAAGGGGAAAGTGTTCCTTAAAATTTTTTAATTTCCAGAGTTTTATGCCATTCTGCATCACTTTATGTGGCACAATTAGCTTTCTGGGAGTGAAAGTGTTTGTTTCAAATTTGCAGGATAAAAGTTCTCCTAAACAGGACTGACAATTCAGAACAACAGGCACGGGTAAAGACTCTGCAAAAGGTCATTTGTTCCCTACAGCAAGGGATTAGAGGGTTTTCATATGATATAGTACCCTTTCTCATATTAAGGCTGCAACTATAATGAGACACAGGAGTTAAAATATTGCTGTTAAGCTAGAGAAATACCTAAAAATCCCATCACGGCATGACTGCTTCCTTAAAACCTCTTGAAAAATTATGATTAATGAGACTTTTGCAGAGCTGTTGGAAAGTTCTGGTTTACTTTCTTTCCTCTACTCACCATCCTGGGTACAGGCTCCAAGGAGATTGATGATATTTTTATGCTTCCCAATCATCTTCATCATCTCCATCTCTGACACCAGGTCAGACAGATCTTTTTCTGTGGCATCATCTGTAGAATAAACAGGTTCAGTCCATATTATCTAGTATGCCAGCCTGAACTTCACTAAGTCTCAACTGTTGGTGTAAAATATGTGACTCAAAATGCAAAATACACTGTATGTTTTAAAAAGTCATGTGTTATGTCTTAAAAAAAATAGCCTCAACCTCTTTGATGGACTGACCAGTTCCTTCAGTGTTTTATGCTATAAGGAAGCACAGCAATATCAGACATAAAAATGCTGTTCTCAGCTACTGAACCTCCAATAACCACCTTTCCTGCAAACTAACCTTACAAATAAATTCAAAATAAATAGGCACCAACCACTTGGACTGAATGGGTTAGGATCTACACATGAATAGCCTCTGACATGAAATAAACTCAAAGCAGAGAGACCCACACGATGCTGATCCATCTCCTGGCTCCTAAATACTCACTGTTCAAGATAAACAGGCTGTCAGGGGCACAGATTTACACCCCAAACTGCTGAAGGCTGGGGTCAGCTATGTGCTCTTTGACCCCCCTGGCAATGATGACAGAGTTCAGATGCCACAAAATGAACTTTCTGTGGATGAGGACTGCCATATCACCCATTCTGATCCCTAACCACCCAATTTTCTTACCTTTCAGCATCTTCACTGCCACGGTCACTGCTTCCTTTGGCCTGTCTTTGTCAATCCCCACCGCTTCGGCCATGACAACCTGCCCAAAGCAACCTTCTCCCAGGGGTTTGCCCAGCGTCAGCCTGGAGGTGCAAACCGCAGGTTAACACACAGCAGCTGGGGAAGGGGAAGGGATGCAGCCAGGCAAATTCCAGGCTGGAATACAGAAAGCTTTCAGCGACTCGCTGCAGCACGGAGCATTTATCATATGGAACCAATAAGGGCTTGGGTGAGCATCGGTTTGCATGTGCACTGAGTGTGTTTTCTGAGGGATGGCACAATGAGTACCTCAGCAAGGGCATCAGCCACTAAACCCAGCTTTCCTCCTTCTCCCTGGAGTAAGGGCCTGTGCTTGATGGCTCGTGGGGAGACATAGCATAGAAACATAGAATCGATTGGGTTGGAAAAGACCTCTGAGATCATCAAGTCCAACCCTTGGTTCAACTCCAGTTCCTTTACCAGATCATGGCACTCAGTGCCACAGCCAATCTCAGTTTAGAAACCTCCAGGGATGGGGAATCCACCACTTCCCCGGGCAGCCCATTCCAATGCCTGAGCACTCTCTCTGCAAAGAATTTTTTTCTCATCTCCAACTTCAATTTCCCCTGTTAGAGCTTGAGCCCGTGCCCCCTTGTCCTATTGCTGAGTGCCTGGGAGAAGAGACCAACCCCCACCTGGCCAGAACTTCCCTTCAGGGAGTTACAGACAGTGCTGAGGTCACCTCTGAGCCTCCTCTTCTCCAGGCTAAACACCCCCAGCTCCCTCAGCCTCTCCCCATAGGACTTGTGCTCCAGTCCCTTCACCAGCCTTGTTGCTCTTCTCTGGAGGGGCAGAGCCTTCAAAGAGCATCAGACTGTGGCTGGAACTTGGGAGCACCAGCAATAGGCCAGCTTTTCCTGCCACTGTAACAAGGCACATCATCTTCCTTTTCACATGGACTGCAAGGAGATGAAAGGCAAATTTCTGTGTGTGTTGCCCTGTGATCACCCTCAGGCAGCAGATGACTGATAATATTAACACAGGTAGAACCATCATTATTTATTAGTTAGTGCTAACTTCAAGAAGTCTTTAGGTGGTTTTGGGAAAATAACACCCTTTATTGTGGACAGTTCTCTTTGAAAGTTCAGAATTGTAACTTTTGGATAGAACTGCCATTTCGAACCTTCTGAGAACTGTCCCGGTAATAATTTTATTGATGTAGCTGAAAACAAGGTAAAGGATGATATCATGGGCAGGGGGATGTTTTAAATATTATTATCTCCTGTGATACAATAGTATAGTGCAAACAGAAAGGAAAATTAAGCAGCTATATTTTAGCTCAAAAGCCATAGGCTTTTTATTTCAGGATCCTTTGCCTAATGAACTCTCGTGCCAAAAGACAGACACATCAAGTCAGCTGACACTATGTTTGGGTGTAGCTGTGGGTAATTAATCACACATTTCTCCCTGGAGTGGCTAATGGGGTGGCCAGACAGAAGACAGCAGAAGTGCCTCCTGCCTGCAGCTCCTGGGCTCAGCTCAGAAAGGGGAGGCAGAGACTGGGGGAAACAAACTCTGTTGTCATCACAGCACCAACACAAAACCCTTCTAGAAGGAGCAGTCATTAAGAGGGCTCTGCAGAATGCATTTCATGGGGCATTTACCCAGTGGCAAAACCTGCTCAGCTCTAACAGACAGACACAGAGAGGTTGATCTCGACTTTACGAGGAGAAAGAGATAAAATAAAAAAGAAACTGAGGCCTCTGGGCAAAATCTTTTTCGGTCCAGCTTAAGTGCTTAAGGACCAGACTTGGGCTCCTTCACTTGCAGAGAATATCATCTAACATCCAGCAGCAGTGACAGGAATCAGGGAGGGTGCTTGGCAGTGTGATGCTGCCTTATCCAGTGTAGGGGACAGATTCAGAGAAGCATTTTCATAAGGGAGTTCTTAAGGACTTGGCTTTCCATGGTCAAAAGCAGAACTCACAGATGTGATACATGTAGGGGCTCATTCTTAAAAGCATGGACTTTTGTCTTCCACCGTAAAATACAAAGAGAAGTTGTCATACCACCAGCAGATGAGTTTTAGACCAGGGCTAAGTGATTTGAAAACCTCCTTTATCTGCTCAGGCACAGGACACAAGTGAGAGGTGGTTCCCCCCCCCCCCCGAGGGCAGCCAGCACACTCTGTCAAACTTGGGCTTTGACTTGGTGAGAATTCCTCAGGCTGTTTTGGATTGGTTTCTAAAGCAAATGCAAGTTTAAAAAGGTGCAAAGACTGAAGGGCAGCATATGCTATGCTGAGGTCATCCTGCATTTTCTCCAGAACCAAAATTGAATTTAGGATCTTGGCAGAGAACAAACATTTGCATTGGAAACTGGTTAATTTATGTGCTATTGCCCTGCTAGGACCAAAGTAACAGACCCCTCATTGTGTGCCTCCTGCCCCCCAACCTAATAAACTGCCTCTAAATAGCCTCCTTTCATTGCAAATCTGCTTCACCTACACTTGTGCTGAGCGCTGGGTTGAAATGTTTAGCAACTCTAAAATTTTCCGCATTTAGTGTTTCCCCCCAGGGCATGGGCTGACAGAAGCTCAGACACAGGCCCCCACTGTTGACTGCAACGCTGCAGGTGGCAATTACAGCATTTTACACTAGTTTTCAGCTACATCAATAAAATAATTTCCAGAACAGTTGTCAGAAGGTTGACAATTACAGTTCTTCTATTCAAAAGTTACAACCCTGAACTTTCAAAGCGAACTGTCCATGATAAAGGGTGTTATTTTCTGAAAGCCACCTAAAGCCTTCTTAAAGTTAGTACTAACTCTGATAAATAATGACGGTTCTACCTGTGTTAATATCATCCCTCTTTTGCATGTCTTTTTTTGCATTAAGAAATATGGTTACAGATTTAATTCAATTATTCAAAAACTCATTTTGCATGTTAGTCAACAGACTTTGAAGAAAATATTATAAAACCACATGAATTTGAATATATCAAAATTCAGTACACTCTGCTTGAAACCTGATTCTTTTAAGCCACAAAAGTTGTACACACATGCACACAACATGCAAAATGCTGCCCTACATCAAAAATCACCATCTCCATTAACACAGGTGAATAAAAAATCAACACCAAATTCTACCCAAGGTCCTGACAGAGAGAAAAGATTGTCTAATAGCATAACTTATACTTTCTCTCTCTCCTACATGATGTTGTATTACCTGTTTTCTACACATTAACCAATTAAGTAGTCAACTAAGAAACATGGCTTAATGTTGAGAGGTATTGCTTAGGGAAAGCTTGACTGCCCTTCAACAATGCTTGTATTTGGATATTTTCCCTAGTCTAAATGATACCTAATGTGAAATAGTCACTCTTTTCCTAACAGAGGACTTACATTTCATCAGAGAATCTGAAAACCTACAAAAATCTAAAAATATAATCAGAAGAACAGGCAGAGAAAATTTAGTTTCTATTTAACCAAACTCATTTCAGATAATTGAACTGACTCCTGATCTTCAGAGGAGCTTCAGGTAATTGAGGTTTTTCTTTAAACTACAGAAACCCTGGGAGACATTAGCAAAGATACTCCTTCCCATACTGTCTCAGGCTTTTCAGGCATGCACAGGTAGTGTCAAAGGAAAGGGGCTACATACTTATCTCTTGGGAACTCCCACTTTGGGTCTTCTGGCAATTCATATTCTGAGACTCCTGCCAGCATGGGGGCATCAGCAGTAGAGGAGAGGCGGGTAGTGATCCTCACCAGAGGCGTGTTGGAATTCATGGAGGAGCTCGAGTCGGCCGACACCTGTTGTTGCAATGCAAGATGCACAAAAGAAAAAAGAAGGCAGAGATGTAATCTTAACCCAAAATCTGAAAACCATCAGTACCTGAGAGGAAGCCAGCTCAGAACCATGGTATTAGGAAGTGGATGAATCTGCAGTCCTTTTTCTAGTGCACTGCTCTCCCACTTACGCTCCCTTGTAAGTACTGACTCTAATTGCTGCCAAGGCTGTAAGTCTGACCCATTGGTCAAAATCCATGTCAGTTTTAAATATATTCATTCAGAATATATTTTTTCTTTACCAAATTAATATATTTTTAATCAACTGACAACATTTACATCACTACCTTCAGATAGCTAAGTGGACAGCTTATATCGTGTGCAGAGGTGACCAGTAAGTTTCCTTCTTCCACTCACTTCTAGTTGTCCATGTCACCATGTCTTTCCCAAATCAGCACACAGCCAGGGTAAGGTCAACCTCTTTTCCCACGATAAAAGCAATAGGACATGAGGAAATGGATTCCAGGGGAGGTTTGATTGGATATTAGGAACAGCTTCATCAATGGAAGGGTTGACAAGCACTGAGACAGGTGGTCCAGGGCAGGGGTGGAATCACCAGTCCTGAAGGATTTAAAAGACCTGTAGATATGGGCACCTGAGAACACGGTTTAGTGGTAGACTTGGCAGGATATACATTTGGACTTCATGATCTTAAAGGTCTTTTCCAGCCTATATTCTTCTATACTTTCCACATATTCAATACTGAAAGCATCAAGAAGCTACCACAATAATTCAATTAACTACATTCTTAATTAAAGATTCTGCAGGCAATGTGAAGAATAGCTCCTAAAAATAATTTAATGTCTGATGTTTTGAAACTTTGGAGTGTGATTTCTCATCAGCCTCAACATTTTCCTTAGAGCAGCAGAGGTACTTAATGATAAATGTTTGAAAAAGGAGGCAGCTGTTCCATCTGTGTAACTTTGGTGTGAATGGTGTGAATCTTCTATAAAGCTGTCTCTTCAAAGCTGCAAGCAGCAGCCTGTCATCTGCTGACTTCAGAGTTTCAAGGGAATACTAACACAAAGAAAAAATGCTTGTCTCGCCAGTCTCCCCCCTCTTTTAAGTCTGAGTCCTTCTTCTCTCTTCAGGCCATGACAGTCTTGGCCAAGCCCAAATCCAATGGCCAAGTTGGGATGCAGGTTGTCTCACAATGCCATTGCTGGTACCCATCTCACTCAGGCAGCTGGAGGTTCTTCTCTGGGACTCTGCCTGAGCTGGAAGCCTGAAGCACCAGAGCAACTCCCACCCTCAGCCTTCACCCTCATCACCTGGAGCCAACTTTGACACCAGGTCTGCCTATGCAAAATGTCACCAGGCTACAGTTTTGTTCCACAGAATTCATAACTAGATTATAAAAGCAATTATAAGCAAACAGATCCTAATAGCATTAACAGGCAAATCAGAGACCCACAGCAATAGGGATACAAAATCCTCTTGCCTCTGTGACAACTGATAAGTCCAACTAACAGTCAGTGTCTCAGCCCACAGAATTACTTGAGCTCCTCAGAATGGAACTGAAAGTCTCTTGCAAGTCATGTTGTTACATAGTGTATTTTACAAGACAAAGGCTCTCAAACAAATTTCTCATCAGAACTCTGACCACCTGCTTTGTTTGAGACATCAGTTTGCAGGTAGAAATCCTCAAACTCACCTCATCAAATGGATTTCTCATCTTGACAAAACTTTCTTAATCTCTGGTCTTAGAGTGAAAAAGTTTCATAGGGAAGAAAGTGTTAAGGATTGCTATCAGAAAATTAATCTTGGTAACCAGACTTGCAGCAGACAGACCTTTCTTGATATCAGAAGCAGTTCCTGCATGCAAGATATGGTGTCTATGGAAGGAGAAAGTACAACTGCACAAACAAGGCCACCATTCAAAAAAAAAAAAAAGTGGGCTGCTTTCCCCTCATTCATCCCACAATCATGAATGTTAATACTGACTTCCAGCAAATACAAGTACCTGGCACATTCCTCTAGGAAAACAAATCTAGTGACCACCTGGGATACAAACAGAAAACTACTATTAAGGCAGACTATGAAGCTCTAAATAAATCAGAAGTGAATACTGAACTGAGTCCTTCCAGAGAGATGCTGCCATGCCCCGTCTAGAGAGGGGAACTCGCCTGCTGGACAAGCCAGCATGAGAACCAGGGCTGGACCCAGACTTCTGCTTAATTTTTTGCTCATATTCATTATTTCATTACAGTTTAAAAATGATGCCTCGTGAAATGAACCAGCTTAGCCCAAAGAAATGTGCTAATCTCCATGAACAATGAGGCAGCTCCTCTGCCCCATCCCTGACATTCCTGAATTCCATTTTTCTGTTATTTCTGGTTTCCAGTTTTTCATCTCTCACCACAATCCTATCAATATTGTATGACCACTTCCTCCATATTTCCAAAATCTACCTACTGTTCTCCAGTCATTCTACCAAGATCTTTATTCAACTCTTGACTCTTATTTCTATATTAACATTGTCTTTACTTCCATGCCTGTCCCTGCCATTAGAGCCACTGTTTTCAGGGACATCAGGAAGGCATGAAAATGAAGCTAAAAATTTTAGATGATATATCTTATATATGACAAATGGTCCAGATTGTTCTGGTGTCTTTTATTCTTTCAGCAATGCAATAATTGCATCAGACATTGGACTTCTTCCAGTGTTTCATCTTTTCACTCACTCTACACTCCCCATTCAGCAGTCTTAGCATGGGTAAAAGCTACAAATGTAATCTTGCAATAAACTGAAATACTCTGGTGATGGGTTTTAAACACAGAGGGTAAATAGCAATAATGCATAGAAAAATACAGACAGAAGACTCTGCCAGTTTCCCTTTTAACAATATTGCACATGTTCACTTCACAGAAGAACTGGATGAAGGGCCAGAGATGCTGTAGGTAATCAAAGTGCATTAATGTGGATAGGAATGATGAGAAATCCAGAGGAACTACTCAGTGTCTGGGAGAAGAAAAATGGACTGCAGTCCCAGGGAATATTCTTCTGATTGATGAACTGGAGCAGTACAAGGAGTTACAGGAGCTCAAGGGCTATAAAAATCTGCTCCAGAAAAGATGAAGCCAACCCAGTCTGGCCTATGGTTGGAGGAGATTTTCTACTTCAAAGTGGCCTTTCACCTTTCCTGCAATAATAAAGAATTAACCTTTGATCTCATCCCTTAAGCATCTTTTTTCACTGCCTTAGAGTACACTATAAAACAGGGAGGAAAATCCTACCTATTCTCAGGTCAGTAGACATGGTCAACTTTAATCTGCATTACACATTTAAGTAACAACACATAGAAAGCCTTTCTCCAGCTTGGCACTTACAGCACTGCCCTCCAAGCCCTTACCATGCAGGTTCACCTGGTGCAGGGGAATCAAGACACCTTCAAGGTCCACTCAGCATGTTGGTGAGACCTGTTTTAAGTGATTACACTAAAGAGGAATTTTGAGTGCTTAATTAAAGCAAGGAAGGCAGAAGTCAGCTTGACTTGAGCAGAGCACTGAAAGGCCCATTATGGTGTGTGTTAAACTCAACAGGAAGGCAGATCTCCACCAGAAAATATTCTTTGTGTGCTTCCTTTCTGCTTTTAAAGGGCCAAAGCTAAGAACAGTACCAGCCTCAGACAGATCTTTAGCTCCATATCTACACTTGGGATGGAGAAAAGCCCACTGTGTCCAAACCTCACACATCAATGCACAATTATATCCCTATTTTAACAACATCTTTTCCTTTGGCTGTGTTTAATCAGCTCTCAGTTAATGCTTTACAAGCATTTCTAAGCAGCGGAGCATTTAAAACAAACAAATCTTTGCTGGAATCTTTAAGTGCCATGTGGCAAAATCAGCTGCAGAGCAGTGTGTAATTGTCTGTAATTGATTATGAAGGGTGTTTTCCTGCACTGATAATTCATACCATGTCCTGAAGCCCAGATCTGTCAGCTCTGGCACTCACGCTGGGAGATTTTAGCAGCCACGCAGTGAGTTCCTATAATTGTCAGCCTTTGTGAAGGCTCTGCTATAAAAGGTAATTTGAAGTCATATGCAAATATGCATATGTATAATTAGTAACAGTCCACCTGAGTGACCAGCCCTAGGAAAATAAAAGGTTAAATTAACAACACTGAATAATCCTAATGTTAAGTATGACATTTAAAACACATGCACCAGCCCTTCATGAACAGCACTCCTTTTGAAACACCTCTACACAAAATAATATCCAATGAGTACTACTAGGCAAGATAATGGTTTCCATATAGAGAAATCCATAGATAAAGAAAAACTAAAATTGCTTATTACAGTAAATTCCTTTCAACACTATCCTATCGACAGTTGTGTGTTAATCTTTGTATTTCACAGTCTACTCCTTAAAATAAATGATAATTCCACAGTACAATACCATAAGAAACATTACATTATTCTCCTTTTCCCTGACTGCTTTTCTTTTTTCCAGGTTCCAGCTGCCATTACCATTTTGAATTAGCTATTTTGCTTACTTTAATCCAAGCAGTCTCTGTTCATCACAAATACACTCATTGTATCTATACGAAGGATTAGACTCAACAACAACAGACATAAATTAGTGGGAATGTATTTTAAATACTAAGCATACGAAAAATCACTGCTCCCTATTTAAGACATATAGTTGAGGTGATTCAAATTTGACAAGTTCATTATGATAGCACCAAAAATCACTCCGGTGATTACAAACACTCCTACTTGACTTTGAGTGGACAAGTCACAAGAGATGGGACTGTCTTTTAGTCTGTTTCAATTATAATTTATTTGTTAAAATTTCCATAACATAGAAGTATATCCTATTGAAGGCTACTCTTGCCCTTTTGGTTCAGTGAACCTGTCACCTAAAGCCTGTACAGCAAATCAGCTTGGGAAGTTCAACCCTGCAAAGGCTTCCTCTTGTCCCTGCCAAGTTGGTACCTCCATGCAGGCCATGGCAAACCCCAATAGAGGATTGCAGCTCCCTGGCAAACCCCAACAGAGCACTCCCTGCCTTCATGGAAACAAAAGGAGCTGCTTGCTGGATTTGCCCAGGTAAAACCTGAAAACCAAGTACCAGACCCTGGTGAGGCTGAGGATTGTAGGTGGAGGGAACTGGTAATTCCTCACTTCATCATGACCCTTCCTATGAATGTGAAAAGAACCACATTTTGGCAGGAAAAAATTGCCTGCATGTGGGGAATGATAAAATCCTGTAGTAGCTCAGACTAAATAGTGTAGGAGAATCCAGGCCTGCAAACCAAACCATATGTTACTCAGCAAGACTCTTCTCGTGCTTAGACAGGATGGCATCAGAGGCGTGCAAACGTCTCCCTGTGAACCAGGATTATTTCCATACCCAGATCCTCAGGGACCCTGATGCAGCAGCAGAGCTTTGAAAACAGTATCAAGAATTTCCCAATCTATGGTCTCATTTCTCTGGAATTTCAACAAATCCATTACCCAGCCCTGGATCTCTGCCCCATTCTCAAGTCTACCTGCCAGGAGCATCTTCCCTGCTTGCTCTCACCCATCCTCCCAACTCAGCCACCTTCTCTATTCCTCCCACACAGAGCACAAAGCCAAGGCAGAACCTTCTGTAATCAACAATAAATAAAGGTTTAGTGACAAAACCCCACCAGGCTTTAAATACAATCCTCTGAAATGCAAATAAACTGAAACAAAGTAAACTTGGTGGTACAACAAAGCAGAGTTGAATAATCCAGAAACACACACCCGTTAATAAAACATCTGGATTATTTTTCAATTCCTCATTTATGACAACAATTCTGAAACCAAAAACCAGCTTTAAAAGATGCAGAAAACTACGCAAGTGCTGCAGCCTCAGGACCAAGGAGATGCTAACTGAAAAATTAAGGAATTTTCACTATTGATGAGCAAGTCTTCAGGGACTGCTTGTCTCATCCTCCCTCTGCAAGCTGACCAGTGAAATCATCAAACCACAAATACAGATTTCTTGTAATGCTTTACAGTAGTTACATTTTCCTCCATCAAGATACAAAAGCAGAGAACCTTTCAGTGAGAAACTCCTGTTAACAAAACAGTATTAGGAACAATTGAGTGGAATTTTTGCTTAGGGGTTGAAATAGCATTTGCACTTTCAATTATAAACTGCTTTTCAAAAAAATTACTCCCACTTCTAAAAGCAAAATGCCATTTCTGCTAAGAAAACATAGAAAACCAAAAGAAATTGATAAAACCCAATGTGACAAACATGCTGTAAGATGGGTTTTTTTCCTCTGTGAAAACAATAGCTTTGGAGAAGGTCCACATTGCATCATTTAATGCTAAATAGCTAAACTGAGGGCACTGGTTGGCACTGCTGTCACACACCATGAAATAACACTCTTCCCCCGAGGAATGATTTCCAGCTGACACAACTGAGCTCACACCAAACCTTAGGTATTTTTCATGCCATCAACTTATCTCTGACTCATTGTGATGGTTTTCTATTCAGGCAGAAATCTAATAAATGTCTTCTATCTGAGCAGCTGATATGGATCTCTCTCTGGCTAAATATACAACGTTTGAAAAGTTTTCTTTATCCAGAAAACTACACAGATTTCCAGCCAGAGATGTGGGAATTGAACTGAGGGCTTCTCATCACTCTTTCTGATAGAGTCAAAAGTCCCTCTCCATTCTAGTGATATTTAAGCAAATGAATAAAATCATAAAATTACCAAAAAAAGCCTCCCAAAAAATAAACAACACAAACCAAAACCGCCAATGTGGCAAACAAAGTTAGAAAAAAATAAGAATTAAGACTTTTGCTCATAAAACAAAGCAAATATTCTTCAGATTGGACAATGTTCATGTCCCCCATCTCAAGATTTTGTAAAATACTGCATTCAGAGTAAGGCAGCTAAAGCATTTCTTCTCCCTGGTATTTTTAACGAAGGAGATTCAGAAACCATGAAACAAAGGTTCAGAAAAAAGTAATGCTATTCAAACTCTCCCACTCTGTGTGCTCATGCACTTACCACACTGCAGAACCATTTTTAAGAGACACGTTATTACTCTGACAATGCCAATATTCTGTTTTGTAAAAACAATCTGCAGAAATTCTTATTCTTATTCAGACCCAAATTGAACCCTCACATCCAAAGCCCAAGACCAGAGCCTGGATTCAACCCCTCTGGGTGTTCCCTGCTCTGAATGATGAGGTGAAACAGCCTCAGATGCCAACACTCCCCAGTCCTGCAGGGCTGAAACCTGAGGGTGGATTTGGCAGGTGCAGAGGTCTATTCCTGAAGATCTACTGCAAGAAAATCAAAACCTATTAAACTCCAGCTTCTAAAAAAACAAGTCTTTCAGGAGAGGATAGTATGTGGCAATGGAGGCAGTTCTGGCAAGTGATGGCCTGTGATAAAGCCAAAGTCCTGGTACTTGTTCAACTGGTTTGTTACTTGTGCTATTGCCCTCTCCAGAAATGCTCACTGCCAGTCACAAACAACTGTAAAACATATTTCAGGCCATGGTTGTGAGCACTTTAAATCTGACATTTACTTCTGTTCCTTGCTCAAAAGCATCAGCATCTTAATTAAACTGTCCAAGATCTGATACAGTATCCCTCCTATTTTTACCTTATTACAGTCTTTTTTCTATTTTGGGATGTTCTCCTGATGCTTACCTATGAAACTTCCCCCCCTCAGTCTTCAGAATTCTTCCTGAAAAATACCTCTCTGTATCTAGTACCCAGTTACCACACCAACAATCACCTTAGAAACACTATAAATTAAATAGGATTATGTCTCAAAGTCCATTAAGTCGGCAAAATGTTTTCCATTGACTTCAAGGAGCTGTGGGATAAGGCCCCAAAATACTCTAAATATATTTTTTCCACTTACAGACTGCTAATACAGAACACACTGCACTTTTCCCATGTCTCCCTTAGCAGCCCTGCCCTGATTTCCTTGCCTTCAAACACTCACCACTACACTGGGATGTACTTTCTTCCCACACCAGATTCACTCCCGCCCCCTACCACAATTTGGTCTCTCATGCTTATTGAATACCCCTTTCCAAAGCTTTCCTCAGAAGCATGTGCTGGCTTGGTTGTTTGGTAAAAGTTCTGGAAACTCTTTATCTACTTTCTGTTACCTGTCTGCGCAGAGGGATGCGCTTGGTCAGCTTGTGCACCGCAGGCTGGCTGCTGAAATCCGGCTTCTTGGTGGTGTTCTTCATGCGGCACAGGATGACTGTCAGCACCATGCAGGCGATGAAGAAGACCCCTATGCAGTAAATTGCTATTTCCAGGTAGTCTGGAGATGTGGGATATTCCTTTTCTTTCTCAGGAGCTGCATTGGAAGTTTTTAGGAGGGAACAATCACACCACAGAGTTAGCACATCGTACAGGCATCACTGCACTTGGAGCAAGTTGAAATGGCAAGATATGATCAGTTCTTGCAGGGACTGTGTGACACTCAGAATACTGAGTGTTTAGGTCATCTTGCAATCTGAGAGTAATTTCTCTTTCTAGATCACTGCTTTGACGTCTCAGTTTGCCACCAAGTGTGAGCAATTGTGTGTCTATGTATACATATATAGACACATACATGTGTTTGCCTAGACAGGTACATGGAAATATTGCATGACCCAGCATGATTTGGGGGGGAAATAAACTCTTCAGACTGGGCTCAGCTTCATTTTTTTACTTTAGTCAAGCTTCTAAAGCACTGTAATTCTTCTGAACCACACAAAAACACATCCAAAGATAAAATACTGAATTAGGTAGTCTAAAGAAAAAGTGTCTAAATTTCCAAATAGACACTTGGGCTTGAGTCTGCATTGCTTGGTTACCCAAAATTTTCAGTAGGATCTCAAAATACAGAGGGAAGGGAGGATGAATTTGTCCCTCTAAGCTCAGGTGAGGGGTTTCAAAAGGGTTTCAAGGACCTGGCTGTCCAGCTGCTTAACCTGTTGTGCTTCATGCTGGGTGCCCAACTCCCTTGAGCTCCTCAGAGGAGCCCAGTGCCGGATTAAAAATCATAACTCAAGTGAAAAAGAAATTGCTACCAATATGTTAATTAATGAGCGTAAGGACTGTGTTCTTTTTAAGGACTATGTATTTCGAGTAACCTCATCAGTGGTTACTGGTCTATGAGATTAGGTTTTAGTGGGAGTGGGTTTACATAGCTGTTCCTCTGATTGAAACCATTTTGAAATTATCTCTGAGACAGTTCTATGTGCAAACACTGTCCCTAATCCCTTATCTGGGATTCGACCTCCGAATAAACAGCATTCCACAGCAATCAGTGGTCACTCCACAAGCAATGCACGTTCAAGCTGAAGTTTTCTTGTGCCTTTCTAGGCTTATAAACATACTTTGTTGAAGAAAATTGGTTAAAAAAAATGCTGTTCAAGCACTTGCAAAATGCAAACACTGCCAGCAGAAGCAAGCTCTACACAAGCACTGCTCTGCCTGCTGGGCAAGAGACCACACAGGCTTGGTGTTCCTTAAGAGTGAGATGGAATAAAGCTGCCTTGTTCAGCATTTTTTAATAAAGGCTAAAAAATGATCTGCAGAAAGTGGGAATGTTTAGCTCCCACACAATGAACCTCAGCAATACACACATGCAGGTTTGGTATTTTTCACTTAGGATTAATTAATAAATTAATAAAACATTAATAAATGTTAAGCACAAGATGACCCAGCAAACCTCAGGTGGTTCACGTTCTTTCTAAGGAACTCCTAAGGCAGCTGCCAACAGTTATAAATGAGAAAGTTTGACTAGTGTCAAAACCAGCTACAGTTACATCTTGTAACAGCTGATAACAATTTTTAGGCAATAGAGCACATTGATGTTTGTTTCTTTAAAGGACAGAAACATCATCAACACCAGAACAGCGAGACATGCTTTGCAGTAAAAGCAAATGACTACTTGTTTCCTTAGAGCATGCAATGCTTAAATATGCACGGAGCCAATTCCCAAGATATGGAAGGCACTGCTTCTGTACATGATCCATTGGCATTGAAATCAGAAAATTCCAGATTTGCATGATAGGTAAAAGTGAATTTAAGCACATTGAATAGCTCAGGTATTTTAATGAACCAGTACATAACTTTGGCCAAATTAGTTCCAAACTTTATAACAAAGTTTACAATGATTTATGTGCTGATTTTCAGTTGTCTCACTGAAGTGCTGAGGAAATGCAGTTCCTTAGCAATTCTGATGAACATTTAACAGATGTAAAAATATTTCAATTCAGTGCAACAGCCACACATTCCCCACCCCTTCTTTGTTGTTATTGTTAGGTTTTTGGAGTTGCAAATACATGACAAAACAATTAATTGGCTTGAGACAACTGAGTTTGAAAAACCAAAATCATTGTAAAAGTCTTTTTTTTTTTTATTTTTTGGAGACAGAAGCCGTGCTAATTCTGCAGCAATCAACGAGGGGGGAAAAAACAAAAGAGGAAAAAACCACAGAAAGAGAGCAGTGTATACCTGGCAGAACTGTCAACCATGCAGTGTGAAAGGATATCCCAATAGAATTACCCGCCAAGCATGTATACTCCCCAGCATCCTCAAAAGTTACATTCCGTATATAGAGAACCTCAATTTCTTTGTCCGTGGTGTTAACACCGGCAGCCTAGAAAAAAAACAAGAGGGAAGCAAGAGAAAAAGCTAGACATTGAGAGAATTTTTGTGGATAGGGAGAGGGAGCCACAGGGCTTTGCACTTTGTGAAGGCAGAGGTGTAGAGATGCAAAGCTCCTTCCCCATCCACAATCCCTCATCCAAAAGGCATTTACCAACAGGTCCCAGCTCACCTCAGAAAGTAATCAACACCCTTCACCAGACCTAAACTCACCACCTAAACATGCATGCAATCAAATGACATGGAAAAATTAACCCACAAAGCTTTTTTTTTAATTTAACCTTCTTCTTTTTTAATAAAAGAAAGTTGAAAGAAAAACAAAGGGAAAACAAAGTAGGACAGAATGTGGGATCCTTCACATGTAGATACCTGTTTCAGAGGAAAGAATTTACTAACAAAACATACTCTGAAAGGATAGACCAAAAAAAATGTGCAAATTCTGCTCCAAAAGACACAACTTAGTAGCTGTCTTAAGCATTATATGATCTTTGCATCAACCAATGCACTACACTTTTGTGTAGCAACTACTACTGTACATCGTGAAGATCTCATTTTAATCTCAAGTCTGGTAAGACTTGGTTTGCTTAGAAGCACAGTGGAAGGTATCTCATGTCTTATTCCAAAAACAATCAGTTGTGGCTTAAGAACCAGAAGAGGGAAATAAAATATATTTTTCTAAATCTTAAGACTGAAAAAAATAATCTGGAAGTTTTGGGTTTTTTTCTGGTCATCTTTCTGACTTGCTAGATCTGTCTTGACAAGCCACTGTGCATCAAGCCAAGTATCAGTGATTATACAAACTCTTACAAATAGAGTAAATCTTAGACGTGGAACTTGCCAGCTGCCCAAAGATGGGCACAGCAGGGCATCAGCATCAAGGTCTCTATGGTGGACATTTAGAGAAATTAATCTTTGCTGCTTTTTGTCTCAGTTCCGCTCAAAAATGTTACTTTGAAATACACTATGAAGGAATAAATACTTTTTAATCAAACCATTCTGAAGTAATTTAGTTGTGAGCTGTAGTCACATGGTTGCCAGTCTTTATTGTTACTGCTGAGGAACTACCAATTAGTAACAGGTGAGTAACAACTGAAAAACCCTCCCACCTTGCACAGTCACAGGTAAGGTGGGAATATGCTTCTGTGGGTACCTATGTGAACATTTCATATACATATACACACACACATATGTGTGTATATAAAAAAATGTGCACTAACTAGGTTGTAATTACATTACTCAGTGAGAACCCTATATGTGAACTGCAAAATATGCACAATTAACAACAGAACTGGACATAAACACACAGACACAAAGACACCAAAGAGAGAATACAGATCAGCATCAGAAACCAGTGCTTATGGTACACACAGAATATTGTGGGAATTTTTCCATGGCTGCTGGTGTAATACCAGTTGCATCACCGAAGGAGGATTACACATATACCAAGGCCAAAGAGTATCCTACAAGCTGCCTGCAGTCTCCCAAAGCACCACTTTTTCCAGCTTCTACATCCAGCTTGCTTTAAAAAACATTGTTACCTTGTACACTTGGCAGAACAGAGAGCCAGGCAGACTGGTTGGCCTCCCCTATATAATTGGAGACCTTACAAATATATTCTCCAGCGTCCGCCTCTGTCACATTGTACAGTGTCAGCACTTCAGCATTGGAACTATTTATCCCCGAGTGCTAGAATAGACCAATAACACAGGAGAACAACGTCACTGCTGCCCAAAACCGACACCAATCTGTCTATGGTCCCACCACCAACACGTCACAAGAATAAGGCTTCCACTTCAGACAGGTATCAGCGTCAAAACATTGAAGGTTTGGGGTTTATGGGGAGTTTTTTTTTAATGTTTGTTTTTTTTCCACATCTGAAGCATCACACGAGGAGTTAGGAAACAACAGCGTGGGGGAAAACTAGCACCTGGGCAGGTATAGTGGCTGTGAGGAACAAGAAGGTGTAGAGCTGTCTGTCCTGCCTGCCAGCACACTGAGGTTTGGCAATGACACTCAGCTTGGAAAACTTTGGAATTTCTTTGGTCAGGCTTGCTCAAAACGCCTGCTGGCAGGAATGACACTACTGATAAACCACTAAAAACCAGACATCTCTGCAGGCTCAGCATCCAGACAACCAAATCCTGCCAACAAGCTTTTGGCAACAGGTGCCATGTTACTTTGAAATCAAAAGGCTGAAGAAACATGAAATAAATGGAGTAGATTGTCCCAGGTATGTTTTGGATGCTTTCTACCCATATATAAATGCCAATGGTGTTCTTTAAAAGGCTTTCAATTTTTTCTAAGTCATGCCTGAAACATTCAGAGATGAAGCTAAATAGTGTCTATAAGCTGCACAATTAGCATTTAGACAGCCAAATGTTTACCTAACTCGCTATTTCATTTGTAACATAAACACTTCCCTTCTCAAAAGTTGACAACTCAAAATTCCTTTAAAGAAGGGCATCATCTCCACCAGCATCTGTAAAGCCTCACCTTTAACACCTGAAGGTATGGCAGTCCATCTGGCCCATATTTACTGCCATTCTTCTCTACGTGTTTTATCCACTGGATGTGGGGTTGAGCATCACTGTAGACTTTGCAGACAAACTCGACGTCCCCTCCGACGACGGCCGAGGCGTTTGCCGGGAGCCCCGCCTGGAGGATGGGCCGGTGTGGGGAGCGCTCTGAGCAGGCAGGGACAGGGAACACGGCAGGGAGGGAGGGAGGGAGAGAAATAAAGATGCGTAAATAAGTGAGGCTGCCAAGAAAACTGCAAGTGAACTCGAGCCAAAAAGCCCTGTAAGCCTGTTGGCTGACTCCTCCGAAGTAACACTGCAGCCAAAACGTAGAACAAAAACTGCAGTTCAAAGGAGATGATGACTTGAGCACCACACTTGTAATTTAAAGAATAGCCATCTGAGGGGAGGGGAGAAACCACACTGAAAAACTTTATGCATTTTCCATAGTTACAACTCAGCAATAATTAAGTAAAATATCTCCTTTTTTTATGCTATTGTACTAAGTACCTCTGAGTTCTGAAACATTCTGATTCAACGAAAGCTTCACAAATTAAGAAGAAATATTATGGATTAATTTTAAAAACTGACTAATGTGCTAAAATAAACTGATGGGAATTTCTCTAAACCAGCACCAGAAGCCTCAGCACTGAAACCCCTTGTGCAGGACACATTTATCAGGCAGCTCAACCTCCTAAACACCCTCACCAGTTCCACCACCATCATTGCTCTCTGCTTCATCCAGACACAGCAGCAGAAATCCGGGTTCATTCTTATTCTGAGAAGTGTGTTTAATGTGAGCCAATACAGCTTTTAATCTGTATACTTGCATAAGCATTTTATCAAATATTTTCAGTGAAGTTCACATCACTGGATATACTGGATCATCTGGATGCCCAGAGAGCCACTGCAGCCAACATTCCCAGCCCAACTTTGTGGATGGGATATACCCAATCTTTGGGGAAAGCACTGATGGGAGCCTTCCCTGCCCTCTGATCTGGCACTGTGGCAACTTTCTGTCACCCTCACTAAGCCAGACCTAACAGTCACCTACACCTTCTGGGCAGTGCATGGGCCAGGGCTCCCCAGGGCCACCAACAGCCTTTCTTTGCTGGACAAGGCAAGTGAGTAAAGCATAAAAACTTTCTCTTAAGCCTTCAGACAGGTGCAGTTCCATCAGCCTCACTGGGAACTCACCACCTTCTTCAGGCAAACTTAACTCTATCCATTTTCTTTTATAAAAATGCAGAGTTAATGCTGACCTACACATACTTTCAACCTCTCATGGGGAGCTGGGGTTGTTGAGCCCAGAGAAAAAGGGCCCACGGGGAACCTTATTACTCTCTACAACTACCTGAAACGAGGTTGTAGCCAGGTGGGAGTCGGTCTCTTCTCCTAGGTAACAAGTGACAGAACAAAAGAAAATAGTCTAAGGTTGTGCTAGGAGAAGTTTAGACTGGATATGAAGGAAAATTGCCTCATCAAAAAGGTTGTCAAGCATTGGAACAGGCTGCTCAGGGAGGGCATTTAAAAGTCATGCAGATGTGACACCTGGGGACTTGGCAGTGCTGGGTTAATGGCTGGACTCTATGACCTTAGAGGGCTTTTCCAACTTAAAAGGATTTCACAAATTAGAAGTGAAATGCTCACTGCCCATCCCCAGCCTCAGCTCTCCATTCTCCCCTGCTCCAGAAATCCTTTCAAAGGTAAGTAAAAAACAGCAGACCTAAATATTTATTTTTAGAGGCTATATAATGTAAAAGCTTTGACATTAGGAGCCAAATCAGCTGAATTTCAGATCAAGAGTTCCTTCTTAAACATACTAGTTCCCAATAAATCATTTCACAAGCAAACATTGTGAGTATAACAGCAAATAATGATGCCCATTGAACAATGGGATCTTTTATACGGTCCAATATATTTGGCATGCAGCAAACATCTACTGGGAATTTATTCACTGAGGCTACCCTGGCAGCATTCTACAAAGCAGCAGTTTTACTTTACTTGTGGCAAAAGTGCATTTGTGTTGCAGTTACTAAATTATTCCATGGCTTTGTGTGTCATTTTCAAAGATCTAGGAACAGTTTCACATTTTTTAATTTGTAAATTACAGTAGAGCATATAAATTAGTATTTTACAGTTCTGGAGAGAACTTTTAGTTTCTCACCTTATGCTGAATAAGCTCTAATTCCATCTCACTCGTTCCTTCATTTGGGTACAAAAACAGCAAGCAAAAAAATCTCTCTTTAATAGAAACCTTACACCATCTTCCAAAACTTATTACAGCTGCCTTTGGTATAAAATGAAACCTTAGAGAATGTTATTTAAAATGTTTTTTAGAAGTCAGTAGGCCTCATGTTTCATTTCTCCACATCAGGGTTTGATTTCCTTTGTGACCTTATTCTCCGCCCTTACACAAACCAGAGAACGAGGCCTGAAACATCTTGGAAAAGTTCCTACTATGCCAGCATCAACACACAAAAAGTGTTTAGTTTGTCCTGATAGCCATCAATGATTTAATCCTTTATTGATGACTGTCAAACATTTCCTCCACCAAAAAAGAGGAGGCAAAGCAAAGAAGTAAAAGCAGAGTTCTTACATTCTTAGTCCCAAATTCCTTTTAAGAAAATTAAAGTGTGCATATGTATAGGTGTATATGTATGGACAGTTGTGTAATTTCTTCTCGGAGGGTAAATGTGTTAAAAATAAACTCTGGTTACCCTCCAACACATGGAACAATGGTTAGTTTTGATCAACTCCCCCCTTTCAGCAATGAGGAATATTTCTGTGCCCACAGAGGCAAATGGCACAGAAGAACAGAATCATCACCACGTCAATTCAGCAAAGCTTCATGACAAACCTGGACTCGAGGACCATGAGAAATACACTCAGTGTTGGGGAGAAGAACTAAATAAGAAGAAACTTCCACTAATTAACATTGGCCAAGTTTAATTCTCTACAGCACCGTATCTGGGAAATAGTAATTTCAGGGTGTTATTCTGCCTTGCCTACTTCTCTGCAAACCCATTCTTATCTAAGGACTCTCCAAGCACAGGCACTGTCAAAGCCACATTCATAAATCTCACATCACTATTTAGCATTTAAAATACAAGCTGTACATTTGTGAGCAGATCTCATCACTCAGACAACTAGTCACACTAATATTAGATGGAAACAGTGTGTTCTTTTTTACTAAAGACTAGCAAAGGAAGTTGAAGTTCCCTTTAAAAAATCTTAAAGGCTGGTAAAAATAATTTTTTTCATTACCTAATAATTACAATCTGGATTATCACTAAAATATAGCGACCATATACGTTTCTAGCTATTTAACTCAATATTTTCATACAAAACAAGTTGGTGAACAATCTCATAGCTCTGTAGCCTTAGTGATTTCAATATTCCCCTTGTTCATTAACATTGAAGAACCACCTCAAGACATAAATCCTTGCTTCCTGAACACTGAAATTGCAGTGTTCCAGTCCCACTGCTAACACATCTTACAAACCAAGCCAACAGTATATGCTGTAACACAGAAAATCACCCCCAAAATGCTTAATGCTGGATCCTATCCTAAGAGACAGACACCAGCTTGCTTCCTCCCACTTGCAGCTTAGATACAAAACCAACATCATCATCATCTCCATTTGAGGAATCAGTTATTTACAAAAGCCAGAATGGAAATGACTGCTCACGTGAGGAGTATCACATTCAAGGCTACAAGCTCCTAAATTTTACACTGCCATAAAAGTGCTCAGGGCTTGAGCATTTCTGCTCACTTATCTAGAGACAAACAGACCCACTATCTGAAGAGACAACTGGCAAAGAGACCTTGCCCAAAGGCTTAGAGGAAACTGTCATTTAGCCTGTTAATGCTAAAACTTCAGAATACTTTCCTCCAAGAGATAAAACTACAAAGAATCCAGGAAAGCTGGAAAATTCCAAGCTTTCAAAAAACTGGCACAATGGAAGGGTCTGCCCAGGATGTTTCCAGCCCTTCAGGACAGCTAGAGATGGTGGGAGCCTGTCCTGCCACAGATGATGGAGGGAGAAGTGACTGGGAATGACTACTGGAGCCTACACACTTTGCAAAGAGTCTTGAGAACTGGCTGCTAAAGGAACTGAAGTCCCTGAACAGATGATTCCTACAGAAGGGTCTCATCAGGATGCAACCACTTGGGGTGAAGCCACTGGGGTGTGAAGGTGGGTGATAAGGCCCAAACTCAAGTTTCACAGCACAGACAGAGCACAAGACACAATCCCACCCCTCTGATCCTAGCACAGGATGGAACAACTGCGGGAAGAGAGGCTGCTCGCCAAGCACACCCCCGGAGGGAAGATGTAGGGCAGGATTTGCTGCTGTCAGAGGCCCAAGGAGAGTGTATTGTGAGGGAAAGAGTGGCTCTGCTGCGACTGGAGTGCCTTGGCAGGGAGAGGAGACAATAACCCCGGAAGGGGTGAGCTCCGGGACCCTCGCAAGGCCAAGTCTCCTTAGCAACCTGGCTGTGCCAGGGGCTGAGAAGAGCTCTGGTAATTGTCTATCCAAGCCTCCTTGTCACCCTAGCACAGACAGTTCAGGACCTTTCACTGGAGCTAAAAGCCAGAACCAAAGCCCATTGAAGTCTGGGGGAAAACTCACATGGAATTCAATGGGCTTTGCATAAGGCATTCGATTCATTTCCAAAAAAATGAAAACTACTCTTATTTTCTCCTTTTGAATGTGCTTGTTTCCTCTTCTTGAAAATGTGTAATTCAAGTGCAGACTAGGGAAATAAAAGCTGAATAGCAAATGCAAGACTAAGCATGAGTTCTGGGGAAAACAGAAAGATCCTCAATTAAAGGGGAGGAGAGGAAGAAAAAGGTTACCTAATTCTTTTCCACAATTTTTAACTAGACACATTTATCAGAGTCTTTAGGAGTAATTTTGAAATGTTACTGACTTCTAAGGACTTATCTTGAGGGGTAACACTGAGAAGATACATAGGGATCCCTCAAATGACTCTCAGGGCAGCAGTAACATTCTGGATCAATAGCCCCTGGGAGAGTTTCTGTGTATTCAGTCATCATTGCATGAAAAATGAAGTGGTTCCAGCTGTCTCTCTATTAACTGAAAACACAGACCTGTCATGCCCTCTTCTTCACTTGCCCTGGTCAGCACAGCACCTTCAGCTCTAGTTGCTTATTTTGTCCAATTCCAAGCATGGGCAGTTTGCAGCAGCAGCCTGGACCCTATTTGGTGAAAAAGCTCCCCACTCTCAACTACTTTCCTTCAGATGCTACAACATTTGTTTCCATGGAAGATGTTAATTATTCTGTAAATTATGGGTCCCAAAAACATCCCACAGCATTTTAGGTCAGACTGTAATCACAGCCTCTTGCACTGGCTTTGGCTTAGCTAACAAAATAAACTTGACTAAACTTGCAAGATTGACTCTTCAGCCTTAAAAAAAATTAACTACAGTGCTTTCATCATATGCTTGGACAGAATATTCCTCCCCTGTGTTTCATCTTCACCAATGAGCAGCACTTTCCCACCCTTTCCACAGGGCCATGTACCCCACATGGGAGATCCCAGAAGGCTGCTGAGGTCTGGGAGCAGCTCTGCTGGTGGAGGAACATGTCACTGCATGGCTCTGTCCCCAGATTAACTGTGTGTGTCCTCTTCTAGCCAACAACACACCTCACATCTCGGGATTCCCTTGGGACACACTTTACAGATGTACTTGGTGAACACCTGACACATCCCTCATGCCACCAACTGACCCACAGACCACATGGAATGGGAAGGCAGTAGTGTCACCCATCTCTGGGACACCCAGAGCCCCCCATGCCCTCTTCTGAACTGCACCCTTGGGATTACCAAAACTGCTCCAACAGAAAGGGCAGTTCTATGGTAACTTCTCAGGTGACTTAACCACAGTCTCTGATCACTACCTATTTGGGCTAAATATCAACCATTAAAAGATTATAAGGTTATCAGTCCCTCACCATTCACTGAGTGAAGACCTTCAGATTCCTATCCTGTGCTAGCTGACAGCAAAGGAACCAGTTTGCAAGGAGAAACATAAGGATCACCACCTTCCATGAAAGATTCCACCTACACGAGCTGCAAATCAGTTCATAACCACTCAGAGACTGGATTCATTATTGTCCTTTGAATTACGGAGCTTTTTTTTTGAGGTGAGTTCCAGGAACAACTCTGGCACAAGGAACTGCAACTCGGGTTTTTCTATAAATCCAGCATTATCCAAGTTCACACAAAGGACCCAATTTGAAACTACACTTGCTCTCCATACCCCTAGGTGGAGTGGCATAGGAAGGGTCTAACCAAACAGATGTCAGTCCCCACAGGAATTTCCTCCTACAAGGTAGCTCTGTACACACGGGCCAAGTTAAACCTTTGCTTCCTCTCCCCAGCACAAAGCAATTGCTTATGGGGGCCTGTGCTCTATGAAATGCTGGAAGCAAAACACTCCTAGCTCCACTATTTGCTTCGTGGTGTGGAGGAGTAAGGTTGAGTGCCGGTTGCTCTCTCAAAAGATCAGAAACAATCAAGCAGGTGTAGGCAAAACACCTCTACTAATTAATGTCACACGCTAGATACACATGAGCCAGGAGCTGAGCAGCTTCTACCAGCTGCACGTCAGTTTGGGTTTCTTTCTGCATAATATGAAGCACTGCACGTTGTTTATGGCCAATTCAAAAGCTCTGCTGAACTGTCATGTTCTATTTATAAGTACATACACACACCCCCCTCTCAAATCATCACTTCCTAGGTAAGTTATACATGCTGAGGTGGTGCCCACAAGTTAGGGACAATGCTCTCTTCCTAAACTCTGCAAAACCACAACATGCTTCAAGATTAGGAGGAGTAACATATCGCTGTCATAAAACACTAAGAGATAAAGACCATCCCTGGCAAGAAGACTTGATAAAGAACAGGAGCCTCTCAGGCAGACTAACAGAACAGCTCATGGATCAGACCAGCATTACCAGTACTGATATGATGCCTTACAAATTTTGGCATCTTTTACCAGTAGGCACTAGCCAACAAACGTTCATGCTACTCAATGTTCCAGTACAGCAGAAGTCTCCATGTGCAGCATTTCCTGTTGGCCCATCGCTACTTGAAGAAGTCACCTCGGTGGCCAAGAGCTCAAAGGGGTATCGCTGCAGCAGGAACTCCCAGCCCTCCAAGGGAACCAAGGGAACCTGGCACAGGGTTCATGCAGATGGGAGTGAGGGGCCAACCTCCACAGCCATTTGCTAAACTCCCTTTGTCCTCTAATTTAGAACATTTTATATAAACTTGAGGCATTTCTTTCTGCTGCCATGTCACACACTCCATCATTGCTGACGACTGGGCTTCAAGCCCCTGCCCTGCTCTGGTTTGTGAACAGTACCCAGACTGCAGGGAACCACACTCCATAAATTCCCTGCTGTCACTGAATACTTTCTTATGAAACTAAACATTAGTGTTAAAATTCTTTAATAGTCAGCGTTCAAAAGATTAAAATTTTGTCACACACATCAGAAGCAGGCCCATTTGCTACCCCATAGCAAAGCCTCTGTCACTCCATCCAAACTTCCTTGTGACACTCAAGCCCTCCTGCTCGCCACAGCCAGTCAAGTAAAAGGCAGTGCCTTTTCAAAATCTTCACAGAAACTAATCAGGTGTATTCAAACTCTTTGTCCTTGGCTTCACCACCTTCACCTCTGATTTTAAGTAATGGCACTGTTTCTCAGGCAGGCACAGCTCCCACTGATGTTATCCCATCTGTCTCCTTGGAAAGCTCTACAGCATAGTTTGAGCTCACTGTCCTATGTGCATTTTAGCTAAAAATCCATCTTTGCCCACCTTTACAGCAGAAGTGCATCTGCACACCTCTTTTCCATATGGCAGCAAGCTGAGGAAAAGAAAGCAAGCAAGACTTATTTGGTTTGATACAAAACCCATTTATGTCAATGAAAACAGTAGGGGAGGAAAAAAATTTCACAATCAGAACTAGTTAAAAGCTGTTCTTTCAAACCACACGTATATCTGAGGGTTAAAAGAGACAGGAACATCCAGCAAGCCTGGGGCTAAGGCAGACAACATGCATGTTCTTGTTTTAAAACATGAAATTATCAACAGGGTTTTAAGACCAGTTTGTCCTTAAAGCAAAGCCCCATTGTCAGGCTGACACAGCATGGGTTTCATCAGCCACAAGCAGAAAAAGTCACAGCAGCAAGAGTTGTACAACACTAATCTTGAAGCTCCCTTGAAGTATCCCTCACACAGCGCACACATAAGCAAAAACTTCATACATGTCTGAACAAAGGGCACAGAGGCCTTATTTTAGTGTGAAAAATCATGGGAAACAGAACAATGAGGACCTAAAACTTTCATTGAAATTCTTTTCAGTGTACCCTAAAAGAAAAGGGCTACAAGAGAATATGAAAAACAGCTTGTGACTTCTCACAGACAAGTGGTAAAATTTTATTGTTCTGGCTGTTTCCAGAGACTGCATTAATTTTTACACACAGAGATATCATCCTTTGTACTGTGCACAGCTCCCAGCACTCAGCTGCTGTATAATAACCAGAGACAATGCTGGGTCCAGCATCACTAGACTGGGCTCTCAAGTAGGCTCTGCCAAAGGTTTAGTGTATGCCTGGCAAACAGCATCTCTCCCACAGGGATGATGTCCTCTTCCAGCTACAGTGGATCTAACTCACCAGTGCACCCAGTGATGCCGTAAAACACACAGGGGGAGTTATTATTTCTGTTGTTATTGTGACCCGACTGCATATTTTTCATCCTCCAAATTTCCTTTCCTGAAAACAGCTCTGCCTTTAAAGTAAAATGGAAAAGATTATGTAAAGCTTTAAAAGCCCTCTTATATTTCTACACTTCTCCCCCCTTTTCTTACACAGTACACTTGCTCCATTGAGCAGTGCAGGTGTGAAATTATTGGAAGGACTGTGGAATTCGCCCTTCCCCAGCTCCCTGCCAGACATGACCAACCAGCAGTAGAGAAGATCCAGCACCCCAAATTTCAATGATCCAGGCTGGACAATCCTGGCTCATCCTCAAAATATGTTTATGTCATATCTCACTCAGGCTTTGGGCTTGCCTTTCCTGGTGATGAACTTTGCCATCATGTGGTCCCATGTCAGGAAGGGAGACATCCCTTCCTCAGCATCACACTCACTTCTGCAACACACAATCCTCTTTAACATTGGACTGGATGCTGAAGAAGAGTGCTCTTGGGAGACCCTGATTATACACATTTGTCATTATGTTATCAATAATCTGCATAAATCCAGGTAAAGTTCTCAAGATGCAACAGTGTTCAGAGACAGCTCTTAGGCTGGCCATGATTGGACACAAACTTCATGCTCCAAAACAAGAAAGTTTATTGGTTAACTCCCTAGAGTTCTTGACCTCTTTTCTTGTCCTAGTTGTGGCCTGGGTAGAGAAAATTTTCTTCCTAGTAGCTAGTACAGTGCTGTGTTTGGATTCAGGATGAGAATAACATTGATAACACACTGATGGTTTAGTGGCTGCTGAGAAGAGCTCACACTAAGCCAAGGACTTTTCAGCTTCTCATGCTGCCCTGTCAGCAAGGAGGCTGGGGGGCACACGGAGCTGGGAAGGGACACAGCCAGGACAGCTGACCCTGAGTGACCAAAGACATTCCTGACCATATGTTGTCATGCTGAGTGTGTAAACTGGGCAAGGGAGGCAGAGCTGGCCAGGAGTTGCTGCTTGGGAAGTGGCTGAGCATCGATCAGTTGGTGGTGAGAAACTGTCTGTCATTTGCATCACTTGTATTTCTTGGGGCTTATTTCTCTCTCTCTCTTAACCATTTTCCTTTCCATTATTATCATTATATTTAAATTTTTAAGCTGTTCTTATCCTAACCCACAGGTTATCTCACTTTTACCCTTCTGATTCTCTCTCCTATCCCACAGAGAGGAACAAGCCAGCAGTTGTGTGGGGCTGAGTTGCTGGGGTTAATCCACAACACCTCTGAAGCACCCCCATCTTTTTCCTGCCTTTCAGCACGCACTCTGAACGGGCTTCTTCCTACAAAGCAGAGAGCTGGGAGCACCAACACCAGCCTCTGGCCAGAGCTGCTTTCTGAGAAAATGTCACTGAGGAGGGGAGGTAGGAAGGGAGGGTGTCATTTGTTGGAACATTCATTCAAATTTAGACACAGGTATGTTCACAAACACTCTAGGTAGCACATTAGCACAGATATCAAAGGAAATGTACATTTGAAACCAAGTGCTGCAATGAAATTACCTTGCTCAGTAATGCATATAATGTAATCCAACAGCAGAAAGGATGCTGCAGACATAATTAACCAATGGATATTCATCTGTAAATGCACAATACATGAACAACTGATGCTTTGATCACCTAATTTGTGATGGTGATTAAAAATCCCTAAAACGATATATAATTTTAGACTTTCACAAGTATCTTATAAAAATGGTAGACTGACTTTATTCCAACTAATACACTATGTTGAGTTCTTCCCTCAGCTCACATTCTGACAGTATCAGTTTTACTTTCATGAACAGTCAAAAATTTCAACATATTCAAGCTACCTTTAAAAGAGCAATTTGAAGAAAATAAACAATATTTTATATTTATGAGTAGTTCAATATTCAGAAGTGCTTAACAAACTGATTTTTTTAATGTCTTTTTATGTTTAAATGGAGCAACTGCTGTTGAAGCTGCACCACAGGAACAGCAGCAATCCAAAGATGACCTAATGGCTTCAAATCCTCAAAACCCTGTAAATCAGAGCCACCTCTGGATTTCAGGTCACACAGTGGTTTGCAGAGCAGGGAGAGGAGAGGATACAACACAAAGGTTCTGAGTGCGACCCGTTGGGTTTTTATTAGCTACAGAATTTCACATTGTACTGGTTTGTCCATGTTTTGCTACCACCAGATCTCTCAACCTCTTACCTATGTCATTCTGATAACAGCCCCTAATGCTTTTTTCTTCCCTTGGATTGTAAATACCATCCACATCCCTCCCTGCTACATCTCTTTTAATGCCAGTTTAATCCCCAAAAGTACCAGTGTGGTGGTCTCAGGATTTAAGTTACCCACCATATTCCATTGCAGCCCCCGCGCTGTCCCACCTCTGCATTTCCTCCCATGCTGGGGACAAGAAGGAGTGTAGGCAAAAACTCTTCATTAATAATACAGACATGATTAATAACCTTGTGTTTGCCTTTAATATGGTTCATTCACCCATCTGTATTATAGTTAATTTACAACTTTTTTATATTTTTGATAAGATTTTTGCCTTTTTAAGAGGACATAGCTTTACCAATTTACTGCCAATTACACAGCCATTTTTTGACTAATAAAATTGTTGGAACAGCCCGTATCAGGTCAAAAAGCCTCTCTTATTAGGCACAGACATTGCTTTTGACACATGCCAACTGCACATTTAACAAGGCACTGGCCTTGTTTGCATCTTCAGACAACTCCTGCAAATTCCTACTTGCATTTCCATGAGTAGGATACTGCACAAATTAGAAGGCATGATTAAAAATTATAATAATGGAGCTGAAACAATATCCTGTTCATCACTCATCAAAAGAAAGAGAAATACCTGCCTTGGGGCTGTAATAAGACAGAAAGTGGGACAGGGAGACCAGTCCTCCCCAGCAGACTCTGCAGGAAGCATTCCAAACATGACAAATTCACTGTTCACCCAGCAGATGAAGTAATGACACTAGTATTTGTCCATAAAATGCAATTTAGCCAGACTACTCCAATGAAATCAGAAGCTTTAATGTTGTAAAACTACAGGGTTAGAATGTTTTTACCTTATTAAGAAAGGGGGGGAAAAACCCCTAAGCTTTCATTTTCGCTCAGCTGAACCATCACACTGCAGGCTTTGTTTCCAGGAGCAAACCACACAGCCCCCAGCACCAAACAATTCACGTAATTCCCTCTCAGATGCACACACCTTGCCAAAAGCCTGGTGCCAGGTGTAAAGTCCACACTTGGGCTTATCAGTACATGAAATAAAATCATCTTCCCTCTCAGCCTAGCCAAACACCCGAGGGCAAGCATCAGGCTGGATTCTTTCACGCTCTCTGTCCCTGTCTCATCATGTCCCACGCCGCGAGCACCGGCGCGAAGACATCAAGCCAAAGCTTGTCCATGCAAAGACCCAGTCAACAACTACAGGCACATCTGCCAGAAACACAAGTTTAGGCTTGGATGTAATACCTGCCACTTCACTCCTGCCAGACATCAGTAATGCAACGTCCAAGTTGGTGTCAGTTCCTTTTTCGTACATAACCCGAACCCTAAAAACAATCTTTTGGAAATTAAGGGATGAACTATAGTTAAGTGAAACTAATTCTGAGCTTTATTTCAACAAAACAAACCTCAGCAAAAAGCAAACAATAATACATATGGTTTTATGAATTCAGGAATGACAAAATGGAAACATGTATTTTAAAAAAATGTATGTGCTCATGCCATGTTCACAGCTAGAGACTGTGAGAGCACATGAAAACCCTAAAATAAACCTTGACTAGAAACAGAGGCAAAAGTTTTTCCTTCTGCCTAGACTAAGGGAAATAAAAAGCACCAACAGCAAAATGTCAATTCCCTTTTAATCAGATTTTTAACAACGTGCTATAAAAAACAAGAATAACATTCATCCTAGAGCCCTCTAAAGCCTCAAGAGTTCAGAACAAAAGTGTTTTTCTGCACAGCCATCAGTAAAATCACTCATACATAAGATTTCTGAGGCACAAGCTTTAAACTGAGCATCATTTAAAATGCTTTCTGCATGAGAAGTTATTCTCACACTGGTTTTATATGAAAATAGGAATTACTGTTAAGGGACAACTGTGTGGTGCTCTGCCACCCCTGGAGCTCACTCCACTCCTCAGTAATGAGAGCCAAAGGCATGGCTATTAGGCAAAGGAGAAATTGGTCAAAGCACAGCTAAACTGACTGCAAAAGGACTTCTTTTGGAAAAAAAAGTGTGTTTGTGACATGTTCATTTTACAGTAAACAGCAGGGACATCTTACACATTCTTGGGAGATGTGTCATGCTGTAGCAGCTGCTTATAAAACCCAATAAATGAGGTAACATGGCCAACTTCATCTGAAACCAAACCATCTTTTATCTCCCTGGATAACATTAAATAGGACAGAAATGGCTACCTGCACTAGGACTGTTCAAAGACTAACCTTCTTTCCATTGCTGTTAAAATACAAATTCAATTAGTTACTCCATGCTCAAACAGAACTGCCACTGCTGAAATTGTACTCCAGCAATAATTGCAATCCAAGAGTGATCTAATTATATACAAGTCTCAGTGGCTGCATTCCCACGTTGCTTCCTCCAACCCGGATTCACTACAATGCAACTCGTAAGTGAAAACCACATCATTTTCATTCATTCTCCCTCAAGACTGCATGACTTTATATACATTTAATGAGAATGGAGTTAGTCTATTAGTAAGCTTACCATAAAAATGCTAGTTTCTACCTACTGTTAAATACAAAGGAAGAGAAAGGCACTTCAGCTGCATGTAAAAAATGGGCTCAACCATACAAGGGAAAGAACATTCTTTTAATTAACGTACTGGATTAGGATTCAAAGACCAGCTTTACTTTTTGGCTCTGTCACCAGCTTCCTGTGTGACCCAGGGCAAGAAATTTCATCACTCCACAGCTCGGGTTTTCATCTCTGAAATGGACAGTGACATTTCCTTCTCCTGCCTCGACGCATTTCAGTTGTAAGTAATTACTGTGCCCTGGCACATTGCCTTGGACAATAAGTATCCAATAGTAATTGAAGCCTCTGGATAGTACTCCAATAAAAAGCTAAAATCGACTCTTCTCCCTTTCCCAGCACCCACAAAGTTTTGTATGGCCACCATTTGCCACTGCTGCAAACTAACCCATCTGAGCCCCTGAGCAAAGCCCTGTTTGGAAAAGAAGGAGGAGGGAGGAAAAGGCCATTGATTGGGGTATCCCAAACATTTAAAGAATAACTTTGTCCAACACAGAACATCCTGGCCAACTTGAATGGGCCATTCCCTCCTAACGCAGTCTCTGTGCACAAGCATCCTGTGCAACAGAGAGGCTGCCAATGACTTGCTGCTTTTTTCTTCCCTGTTTTCTGTTCCCATTGTGAAAAAAAAAATCAGTGCAAGGCTTTTGCCAGGTTTGTAAATGTGAAGGAGACCATCTGAGCTGACTCTTTTTTAAGAGTTCTTGCAAGTAATTACAAGGTAAAAATGAGAATACTTCACACCTACATTCTGACTGAAAACTTCTCAGCCCTGCTGGCTCCAGGCTTTAATTGTCAAAGAGTTCAAGGTTTGGAAAGTTATTGGCATATTCCTAACTAGCATTGTGTCATTATTTGGCACGATTTTTGCTGGGATACTTCCCAACTCTGTGACATAATCAGAGGGTTCTCTACATTACACCATATAGTCAGATGCTCATGTTAGTGTAATATGTTACCATGTTTAATACCATTTGCTATTACACTTAATCAGCTCTGGAACCAGTTAAACCATATAGAAAAAGTAATTTCAGAGGCTTTCAACTGACAGTTTTCTACACAGAACTTGACCTAAAATTACGACCTGAAGTTTGTAAGATGCGGTCTACATACGCAATTGCCTCTAAACAAACATTCATAACCCTCCACAACCCTGTGGGAGCTGAAAATTCATATGAAAACAGGGGGGGAAAAAAGGCATAGAATTAACTCTGTAGAACTGTCTCAACTAGAAAAACTGTCAGAGTTTCCCCCTTCTGGCCAGCCTTAATTTACTGCTTCAGCAATTTTATGCTCCACAATTACTGCAAGCTTTCAGCCACACAGAAATGGCTGAGCACTCCAACATCAATCCCCATTTAGGTTAAAGTCCCAGTTTGGTGTCTCGAGAGACTCACACTAAACTCAACCCAGGCACCTTCCCATACACACATTTTCAAAGTAAGCTAACAGTTACATCCCTGAACTCATCAATTTAAATGAAAAAAGGTAGCAAAATTATTAAATACACAGGACTCCAAAACGCAGGTCGTGACTTCCAAAAGTCATTTTTGAACTTCTGGCTTCATGTTCACAGGACCCGCCAGGGTCCTCTGGGTGCCATCAGCTGCATACCCAGCACCCCAAATCACTAGCCTCTTTTGAAAAACCTCACTATTTACTTTTCTGCCTCTCTATAGGAAAGGACTAGACATTTAAATAAATGACATAATCCTTACTACCATTCCATTCATTCATGCAGGTCACTATAATTTACTGCAAGGAAAAATAAACTTCGGCAAAATATTCCTCAATGTAAGACATTCAGAAGGCTCAAAGGTGGGGGAGGAGGTGAGAGGGTTTCTGACAAATATTTGCTCAAGTGACTGCATCATCCATGAACACATTTGCTAGAAAAAAATTGGGTGAAGAAATTTATGTTTCACATGAAACACGCCAGACTGGGATGGGAGAATGAATGGGGGAGAGAAAGGGAATTTTTAAGCAGTTTCATTTCAGCAAGGAAAGGCTTTGAGATGAGCTACATCCCTGGCAAGCCCATGGGAGCAGCCTGTGCCCTCAGAGAGGTGGCCAGCAGAGCATCACCTGATGCAGAACACAACTTCCCACCTCCTGCAGCAGCCGTTGCTGCTGCACCCTCCATAAACTTTGTTTAAACAAGTGTTCAAACAAAAATGGCTCTGCCAGTCACCCAGTTCACCTCAGCCATACCCCCAGCTCACTGTACACCAAGGATGACAAAAATACTGCCAAGGCTATGAAAATCCTCACTGCTTTCAGTGCTGACTACCTAAAATCAAGTTTGGGTGAGCCGGGTGGTTCTCAGCCCAACTCTGAAGGGTTAAATGTATGAGGGCATTTTTATTCATGTAAAACCAATCAAGACCTAGGGAAATGAAAATTTTGTTACTGTTCTAGTCATATAAACCCAAACTCACACTAACATTCTCCACAGAAAATGTATGGAGGTGGGCTGTCAGTCACCAGCTTATGACAATCAAATTAATTTTTGCTTTCAGTACCAGTTAATCAAAAGTTTTATTCACAGAGCTTATGATGCTCAGATCACCTCACAAAGCTGGAGAGAGCAAGGCCCATTCAAGACATACTTAAGAAAACCATGGCTCAGATCCCCAAAGGTCCTACCAGCGATCCTATTAGAACTGATTACTTTTGCATAGAGATGCCTTCAGAGTCAATAAAATTGCTCATATCCATCCAGGCTAATCAACAAGTGTAGAGGTGAACAGAAATAGTTTCTGAGATTTCAGTCCCTAATTTAGCCAGGCACTTCAATAAATATCTGCAAGCTATATTAAAGTCAACAGGATTTGGGTATTAATAAGTTAACATTATTAAGCATGTGTTTAATAGTCCTGCTGAATCACAGCTTTGCTACTCCTTAAGAATTCACACAGCTGTTTAGAATTTGTCCTCAGGTAAAACACTTCTTCAAAATTTTTATCGTCTGTGTTTCAGGGACTACTCAGAGCCCACACAGCAGGCTACAATCAGATCTCTGTTGGACTGTGAGTGCAAAGTACCCCTCCTGAAGCTTCAGATCTGCTCTAGCCTCAAAAGAGTCCATATCTAGCTTTTCATTAAAAAAAAAACACAAATCATTTCAGTTTTAATGGCAGCAATCTAAAGGATTTGCCTGACGGTTTTCGTAACTACAGTTACAAAAACTTGTGCTTGTACAACTTTAAAAGTAATAATTAAATTGTAATAGTAATGATTGCATCAGCATTTATTATTTAGTTGTCATGGTAAGCTTGTAGGTGGATATTACACCTTTGCCAAGACATGGGTAATTAGTGCTACAGACACGAGTGAGACGGATGAATATACAAAGTTATGTAGCAATTGGCTGTGTAGTGAAATCTTATCTTTAGAGTACTGTGAAATCATCTCCAAAATTAATGCAAAACATAGCAGCTTAGTTGTAAATGTTCTAACAGAGAAACTCATTAGTTAAACCCCTCATGTTGCAGGTGGCAGCTTCACTCACCAACCACGTCGAGGTGGTACGTGTGGTTGATGGAGCCGTACTGGTTCTCCACGATGCACGTGTAGTTGCCTTTGTCTGACGGGACCACGCTCTCCATGATGAGACTCCAGTGCTGGTTGCGGACCTGGGGGATGGAACCAGAGAGGCTGAGACCTTCACTAGCACAGCTTCACACTCTCCCCCTCCAAAGTTTCTGAATTGTTAACCTTGTGCAATTCACAATTAAAAGCCGTGCTTGGCTGACAGTTGTGGACACTGAAATTATTCATTCCCGGCTGCAGCAGTGAAAGCTTCCACACATTCTGCTCTAAAGGTACCCAGCCCTGGCTCTGAGCACTGCAGACATTGCTCAGTCCTACCGAGGATGACACCAATTAGAGCAGTTGTCTTGTCGGACCTTACCTTTCAATCCACTCTAAAGTGAATTCACACCCTCAGGATATTTCCCATCTGTCTCCAAACAATCATCTGATAATAATTGCCCACCAGCAACGCAGGATGGATATGATCCCTTAACATCTATGTCTCCATCTTTCCCTAATAACTCAATTACACAGCTGGTGTTTTGGAGAACTTGTTAAAGTACCAAGGGGAGATGTTTGGGACCTCTCCCCCAGATATACAGAGCAGACAGACCTCTTGCTGTTCTGGGATACCACAAGAAAGAAATGAAGATGCTGCCTCATGAGAAATGCACAAAAAAAATTCTCGTGGAAAGACAGCATAAGGATATACATCTATCTCATACAATCCTTCTCAGACAGAATGTGTTAAAGGTACTGATTCTGTTCCCATTTGAACTCACAAGGAACGCTGGCACTGGTCTCACAAAAAATAGGATCCAGCCCAGTGCTGGAAGGATAGAGAGTCATCCGGTACACATATATTTCCCGCATCATAAGCTGGCTCCCAGAATGACCTTTTTGCTGGCTATCGACTAATCCCTTGTTTGAGCATTACATTTTTGACAGAGCACTCAAAAAGCTTAACATTATGTAGCTGTGAGGTACAACTCTTCAACTGCAAAGTACATATTTCAGCAAATGGAATAAAACACAATCTGGTACAGTCATTTTAATCAGCCAAATGGAAAGTAGTAATTCAGTGCAGTACACCAGAAAAATTTATGGACCATTCAGTGACACTTCCAGTAACCATACATCCTTAAAACATCATTACACCTATAGCTCTGAAGTCCTGCTTCGTGCCTGATTATTGTGTAGGTCCTTATCCAGCAGCAGAAGGTTGCACAGGGCTGCATCCCAGTGCCACCAGCTTAGCCCTCCCACTCGCTGGAGGTAAAAATGCCTCTAGTTCAAAGCTTGGAAGAAAAGTTCTTTCTGTCAGGACCTTCTGGCTTTTCTAGTTTCCCCATCTAGTAATTACCTCAATAGCTAGATACTACTATTATTGCTCACTTATGGGCTAATAAGATTAGCTAAATACTGGCCATGTGGGCTTTGAAAAGCCAAGAAAGTGTAGACAAGACTCCAACAGCAGGTGAAGAATGTGGATGTTAACCCACAGTCAGGGAACTGTGTGACACGACCTCAAAATTGACAGCCCAAACTTAAGGCTGCTCTCCTCAGCCCCTCCTTTTGATTGCACCCATGAAAGCTATATATTGGTTTTTTTGCACATTATGAACAGCTAAGGACTAAGTTTAATATAACACTGATAAACTCCAGCTTTATAATGTCCTGTTATTCTGCTTAGCAACCTTGACAGTCAAAGTTTGGGTCAGGAAGAATCACTGCTATAAACCATTGGTAAATAACAAATACAACAGCTACATATTTTGAATATTTTACTTCTTTATGAGTTATTTTGAAGGAGACATGGTCAAAGTGACCTGAACACTTTGCCATTACAAGCTGAAACACACTTCTCAGAATTAGAGCAAGTGTTTTCAACTGATTTCACTTGCAAAACAGGAAGAACAGATCATGGTTCCACAAAAGCTGGAACAAAATAAAAATTGCTAACAAGCTGCCAGTAATTAATTGGATAGGAAAACACAAAAAAACTGTTTAGAATTCAATAAGAAAACATTAGTAACTTACAGACCCAAGTGGATATAGCAGATGGCAAAATTAAGAAGTATTTGTGTAGTTTCCCTTCTTGTAACTCCAAGGAACAGATAACATCTTCATAATGAAACAACAGCTTAAGCCACTTCAGTTTAGCTAAACAACTGTTGTAGAGGCCCAAAGCAGTTATGACACATTGTCACACAACTGGATTTATGTCATGGATCTGAATTCAACTAGATTCAGCTTGTTGGCTTCGTGCTTTCTGGATACAAGTGCAGCATTGCAAAGCCCAGACAACGTCCCCTTTGTTGGGGATGGTGGAATCTTCTCCCACTGAAGACTTTTAAATTGAACCTTTCATCCTGAGACACCTCCTGCCACATCCCTGCCCTCACCCTGCAACACAGCCCTTGGTAATAGGTCTTTTTAAGTGAAATGCCATATTCCTTAGTCCCAACAAAGCCTGTCTTTGGGCAGCAAAATTGGTGTGATTACTGTCAACCAGCACCAAAATCATAGAATCATAGAACAATTTTGGTTGGAAGGGACCTTAAAGACCATCCAGTTCCACCCCCTGCCATGGGCAGGGACACCTTTCACTGTCCCAGGTTGCTCCAAGCCCTGTCCAGCCTGGTCTTGGACACATTCACAGATGGGGTACACCTTCCAAATTGTTGTTGTCTTTTTCTGATATAAGGAAATTGAAGGAACAACCACATTCCAAGTATCCCAAATCATAGCCTGACCCTTCAGACACCTTGTTGTCACTATTTACTAAGGGGATTTTGCCCTCATGTTTTTTCTATTGCTTTGCAATACCTATTTTCATGTTTTATCTGTGCTTCATACCCAAAAATGGTGCTTTATCTGCAAAAAGACTGAGGTAAATATCATCTCAATGTGGTTTTTTCCTGACTAGTTATGGACACTTACAATAAATGACTGACATGCTTTTTCTGGTAAATCTTCTCCATCAAATTTTTAACCAATTTTTCCAAACAACTCTCCAAAAGATTCCATTTTAAACCATATTTTCAATACAAAATGCATACAACTGCACCTTTAAGACATAGCTTGGAGGTGGGAAACAAACTGGAACCAAAATGCCAAGAAGTATTGGTCAGAAACCTAGGAAAGGGCAAGGAATGTTTCACAGAAATGTTTTACTTTTGGAGTATCACAAAAAAATAGTTGACAGCCCTGTTTAGTCTTAAAATGTGTCTTCACTGAGCAGATAATGTCACAAAAAGTTGCCACTTAGCTAAAAATGGTAAAAAGGGGTCACTTTTCAATGAATTTCACCAGAAAGAAGGATTTGAAACCCAAATACAACTCCCCACAAAGTCAGCACAGTTCAGACTGCAGTGGTGCTGCTCAGGTAGAGAGAACAAGTGCAGAATATCCCTGCAAAAGCCACGGGCTTGTGCAGTTGTTCCCTTAGTCAGAACTTCCCCGACTCTGTATTTACCTGACTGAATTTAAATATATGTAAGACAACTGCAGGGATGAAGCTTATCCAAATGCATAGGTGAAAACACACACCTGTTAATACTCAAACAGTAACAGCTGATAGAAGTACATTTGCTTCCTGGGTGGTGCACAGGAAAGTAAAGGCTCCTGTGGTCTCTCAGAGATGATTTAGATTATTACCTCAAAGAAAATATATAATGCATTTAAAGGCACAAGCAAGAGCTATCATCACTTCAGAGAGAGATAAAAAGAGACTGAAAAGGATTTAGACCTTCAGTAACTGAACCTGTTCTCCTTACTGGAAGAACTTCGGGTGTATCTTGAAAAATCATAAAAGGATCGATTTTGAAATTCACCACCCAGAATTAGTCACAGTGCAGGAATTTCACTCTGGAAGATATCTTGGCCAGCACATACACCCTCCTGCCACCCTGGCTGAGTGCAAATTGACTCAAGACATTCCTAGTCAGAGGGACAAAGTGCTACAGGCTGCTATCTGATTCCGATAAAGACAATACAAGAAGAGATTTCTTAGCTCAAGGTGCCAGGAAAGAGGTGGCTGGAGGGTTAGTGGAAAGCTTCACATTTTCTTTCCCTTCCCTTTGTCCCTTAAGTCTTCAAGGGATGATTGTCTCTTCCAAAAGGGAGACATGAGATAGCCAAATTTGGTTCCAGCTACTGTAGTCACTCAAAGTATTGTATCTCCAGCAGGAATGCTTTCAAGAGTAACGCCCAGATTCAAGACAAACTAGCATGCAAAAATTATCATGGCTTGCTGTGATACCTGGCTGAGCACAGACCAACACAGATAGGCTCCATCCTTCCTGAGGACTCCTTCTTGAAAAGTTCGTTGGGATAGTGGTGTCAAGAAAACACAATTCTCTCTTTATTCTGGTATAATTTTGAATAAGCCCACAGGGACTTCATCCTGCCTGTTCAGTAAGTTGAGGACACAGGTTCAAGAAGCTCTGAAGACCTTACTCTTCAACATCCATTCACTGGAAACAAGGATGATTATTCAAAATGACAGAATACATTTAATACACATGACCAAAAATTTAATTTGTGCCATTTAAGGGGCACAAGCCTAAATGATCTCATCCAGTTCCCTAACACAGGACAGCAGTGCCAGCATGGAGCCCCACAAGGGCTGATCTCTGCCAAGGATCACCCTCCCAAACCAGAGACCAGGTATCTCCATCCTGCCTCTCTAGACACGCATTTTCCTTCATGGTTTTCAAGAGTGATATCTGCATTTCCCTTTCATAAGATGAAAAGTGTTCAAATAACATCTTCGTACCAGAGCAGTAACTATTATTTTCCAAGACAGGATTAACTTGGTTGGGCTTGTTTTTTTCTTTAATTGGCTTTTTCCTTGTTTTTAAAAAAGCACCGAGAAAGGCAAAAATCACTGAATTGGAGCCAGTTCGTTAACACTCGGCAGCGTTATGAAAGGCTGAAGGTGTTGCCAGGTGTACACTCATAACCAACGGTAATTTATGGTGTAAGCAAACATAGATGGAAAACTCTACTGAGATAATTAGTGTTCATGCAGGGAGATTTTCTGGGCTCCGCTCTGTAGTAACACAAATGTTGGAAAAACTGACACTTTCTACAGTAAATCCAGCGAGAGAGGAAAGGAGACTGTGGCTTGTCCTGTTCTGCACTGGAAAACAGACTTTTTTCACCAAGCAGGATCTGAATCAACAGCACACAAAGCAAGACCATCGTTGGCTCAATCAAGGCAGCACCCCAAAAATACTGCAATTTCGAGGGCAAGGCAGTGAGGGACAGGAGGGCAGCCCTCAGGACTCAGCCTTGAGCTCACCACACTGTCTGGGCAAAGTCAGTTAACTCCTGCCCTAATGACCATTACAAATTGGTCTGAGCAGCTCAGCAGGAGTTCTGGGCTGGGCCTTACAACCGTGACACGAGGTGACTACCTCGGAAACTTCTCATCCGTGGAGAGAAGTTGCTGAGGTGTCTGGGGCATGAGGAAGCCGCTGACAGAAGGTCTGCAGAAGAGGTTAAAGTAACTCAGAAATGCAGGGCAGGATGGCGAGTGCCTGAACAGAGATTTGCCATCAAAGTCACGCATTCCCATTCCTTGTGAGGAGCGGGATAAGATGACCGAGTCCTGACTTCTGACCTGACCTAGGCAGATCCCAGGAGGTTAAAGGTCCCTGCACTAACACACAGAGCTAGCTGCCCTCCCTAAAACTCTCTCTTAATCAGTAACCACCAATTTAGAATAAGACATCTAATCTGAAGCTGTTTAAAATTCAAACAAACCCTTCTAAGTAATTGCTGCTACTTTCCCTCAAACTCTTCTTCCCATGTTTCACAGGCCATAAACTCTATAGAAAATAATAACTTTTGACTTCCAACCCTTCCTTTTTTGAACTGCCTACCCTCACCAAGGCAGATGGTCATGTTTTTAACAATGCAGCCGAAAATGAATACAGCAAAACAGTCTTAATCTGCTTTGAAAAGTCAGTCTTTAGTTTTCCAAATAACTCTCCATAAATAATCCTTAGCTGCACTGCTATGCTACAAGCTTGAATTTCAGAAAAAAAACAAGAGCAGAGTTAGTGCTCAGCAACCACTAAAGAAACCTCCCACACTTCCCTAGAAGAAAATTACTGGTTTTTTGCTTCTATGTTTGATCTATAGCCATTAGAAGATTTTTCTGTTGACTTCAGCAAGTTTTTTGGTGGGTTTTTATTTTTTGTTTTTATTTTTGGGGCTGCTTTGTTTGAGGTTTTTTTGTTTTATTTGGGTTTTTTTTTACAGCCTTGGTCAAGAAGAGAAATTACAAAATCACATCATGAGACCTTACCTTGTACCCGCCAATACGATGCTCTTGCTTAAACTCTTTCCCGTTTTTCAGCCACCGCATGGTCGGTGTTGGGTTTCCCATTGCTGGACAACGAAACTTGACCGTGTTGGCTGCTGGCACAGCATGTAGCCTCTTCTCCATTTTGTCTGTATGTGTCCAATAAGGTGCCCCTGTTTCAAAGAGATACAGCCAGAAATATCAGCACTTGGAAACTGAGCCCCCTCTCCAGCCCCTTCTGCAGGCAAAGCACTGCACGTGTTCATTTTAAGCACAGTTTAGAAAGAGGAGACAACAAGAAATCATGCTGTTCAATCAGAGGTTTGTAAACAGCTCGGTCTGATGTTATGAGTATTTATTTTATGCCAAAATTCCAATTATTAACACCAGATAACCTTTGTTTTTGTGTACATCAAGTAAGACAGAGGAATCAAGTTTTCACCAGACCATTTTGACCCCACGGTGAGTTACTACGAGTGCTCAGCAAACTAAACTCTTGCACCTCAGCTGTGAAGCCAGACAGAGCAAGACAGAAGGCCTGTTGGAAGCACCATCCTTCACTTTTCCCCTCCTGTTAGAAGGGGGATAAACATGCCTAGCTATCTGACAGCACATTTAAACTTACAGTGTGTGATGCCAAGGTGAACTGTGCTGTTACTGTCATAGAAACCACTGAAATACATCCACAAATGGAATATATTTCTGAAATCATAATCAAAATGGAGGGAAAAAATGAGTAAGTGCAGATCAGCAAAATTTAGAAAAAGCATTTATCATTTTGCTGGGATTCCTCCCTCTAATGAGCCCATCAAAGCATAAATATTTAGAGACATCCAAAAACATGGCATAAAAAGAGTGTCTCTCTCAGCCCAGTGAAGTGATCCCTTTTCCCAGACTCTCCTGGCTCTTACTCCCTTCCTTGCCATGTCCTGGCCCAGCCTGTGCCCACATGAACAGCATGAGAAGCACATGGAAAAACCCCTCTCAGAAAGTTTCTCCACCATTAGTCAGGTACCATTACAGGAAATACAGCAGAACAGAGCATACAACTACCCATCTGTTTTTACACTCCAAGAAGTAAATTTGGACACAGGGATCCATAGACAAGGTTATCCCATGCTCTGGCTCCATGCCCCACTTCTGCTACATTTCACAATGCATGGCTTCAGTCATCTCACCACACAAGTTCTTTAAAAAGTTAAATATTCAAGATCTGTTTAATCATAGGAAACATTAATTTCTTTTACAATGGAGGTTTCCTGAAGCAAATCAGATTAGTGTGGAACTTTTAGGACTAGAGGGGTCCAGAAAAATAACTCTATTTCTCTCAGCCTTGTTTCATTTCCTTCATTAGCAGCCTAACACTCCACTATAAATAAACTCTTCCGTTCCTCAAATATTTATAGCAGTTCTTACAATCAGTGCAAACTCAGAAATCCTGCAACCCCCCCGTCTAAATAAAAATACAGCTGGACAGAAAATACAGGAATAAATCCTTTAACAACATCTCTCTCAGTATAAAGAAAACATTCTAAAAGCAAGTCTTATAATGATGCTAGGAACGATAAGTGTTTGAGGTTTCTTTTTTGCCTGAAGTGGCAATTAGTGTTAAAATTAATGAAGTAGAAAAGCAAAGCAAATTTGTTCATGTAATCAAAATAGAAAATCAGGTAACTATTGAAAATTTAACTGCAACACTAAGAAATTGTTAGACAGACTAAAGTGAATTAGGGATGCAAGGAAAATCACTGTTAACATTATTTGCTAAAAGCAGGATCACATTGAAACAACAGAAGACTTTAAACAAAGCCAACCAGAGGAATTAACTACTACACGCAAAGGCCAAATTGCATTACAAGCAGAAGAGGCAAAGGCAGAATTACATGCTGGTGCTGAGGGATTAAAAGGCTATTTCTCTGCACTGCTAAACATCTTCCACAAGGCAATGCAAGGTGACCACTTGGGCATTTACCCACATCTCCCACAAAGGCAAAGTAAACTGGGGCAGGTCAAAGACAGTCAACCATCCAAACCAGTTATAACAGCATCTCAGACAGAGCACAGGGCTTCCTTTAGACTCCAGATGGGTGATGGCAACCCAGCAACTCCACAGCCAGCATGGCCACTTCCCATCACATCCATCACATGCACCTTCTCGCATGTACAGGACATATAGAGCTTGGCTGCAGCCCCTGGGAAGCACAACCTCGGAGCCACAGGCACCATGTGCTCATCCATGGCAGGGCACAGGCTGGATGGACCAAGCTCTGGGGAGGCTCCCAGCAGAGTGCAGATACCAGAGGATTATAGTCAGGACACAGCCACCTGCAGTCCCCCAAACAAGGCTGCTTCATGCAGCCAGGCTTCTACCGCACTACAGTGCAATTCATCCTCTGGTTTTCTTGGAAATAACTGTCCTTTCCATCAGGCCTCAACCTTTAAAAATCTGCACCTGGAAAAGCTCCAGTAAGACTCATACACAACAAATGCACAGGGAGGAAAAACTGTGGAAGAGGTGGGTGCAGAAAAGAGGCCAGGAAGATGCAGGAAGGAATGAAGACAAGCAGCTCAGTTTTGTACCACACAGAGACAGAACAGACTCAGAGAAAGGATTCTGCTTGGAAAGCTTCCCCTTGCACAGCCTTCAGCATAACCTGCAATACTCCTGGATTACAGGTCAGCTCAGAGAAAAGCATGCAGACATCACTCGTGGGAAGAGCCACCTGAAAATGCTTAAAGACATCTTATGTTTTTCACTCAGAAGTAGCAACATAGACTGGCAGCTCCTCAGCATGTTTAAGAGAAAAGAGGAAAAGGCAGCAACATCCACCCACCATCACACTCACCTTTAATTTGTTCTTTCATGCAATGATTGATCTGATTAACACACAGCATTTCTCTTAACAGACTAAATCATCATAACCTGAAAGCACCTTTGATCACTCCTATTTTTCTCGAGAGGAAAAACACCCAAATTCACTTAAACCAATAATGAACATATTTAATGAGTAGATACCACCTCTCACAGACCATGTCTGCACATCCCATCTTTGCTACCAGGACAGGTGGAAGTAGGATAATACCACTGCTGAAAGTTCACAGTAACAACAGGGCAGACTCCTGCATGGAGCAGTAACGAGCAGCAGGGGAACGGGTGGGAATTCCTGATTGCTTTTAGAGTTCTCATTAGTGAAGAAAATATCCTGCTGACCCACACGGCACTCCACTGCAAAGACATTACATCTAATCAGCCAAATCTCCTGCATGTGAAATTGAAATTAGGAAGCCCAGGGGACCACTTCACTTCAGGACTCTTCAATTTTTATTTGGACTTCTTTAATACAAAGAAATACAAAAGTAGTCAACTCCAGGCCTGCCTGACAAGCACCTCAAGCAGGCAATAGTGTGCCTGAAGTGACCACATCAAACCCTCCAAGGTTTTAAGTACTATTGTATTTGACCTTTAATTAAAAACCACTTCTAGGCAACATCCAGTTTTTGCTGCTCCCCGGAGTGGGTTTCCACTCTACAGGATTTGATGAATTTGAACCTTGTTTCATCCTCTCTGAAACTCTTCAAGGCATGAAAAGAACAGCACGTGGATTACATTTAGATACTTTTTGTTCTTGGTGCCAATTTACCATTGCGTGGCCCAGAAGAAATTGTTTAAGGGACTATAAGAAAAAAAGTCATAAAGCTTCCAGTCACCTGACTGGAATTCAAGACAGAACAGCAGCATCTTCAGGGCTACCTCAGGGTGCACAGAATAAATTAGTTGGTGTATTTCTTTGCAACCATCACAACAGCTGCCGCCTTGCCAGCATCAAGTCAGGATTACAGAAATCCCTTAAATTAGGGCTACGTCTCTAAATCAAGGCAACAAGTGCTAACAACATCCTTTCCACTGCTGCCAGGATGAACTGATGATGAACAGCCCTTAGCTTTATATAAGCAAGTCCCCAGTCAATGTCCTGGGAGATGACCCTCCAGAACCAAGCTAAGGCACCTCTTTAGTGTAATAAAGGGGAAAACTTGAGTAGCCAACAAAGCCAGTTGGTGGAGAGAGAGAGCGAGGGGGACTGTTTTGCAGTGGAACCAATCCTGCACCTTCCCCACCAGCACTAATCCCTTCAACAAAAGCTGGAAGTAATAAAAAGCTATTCAGGATGCAGTCTGGAACAAATCTACCACAGTGTTTTTTCAGACAGTTAAAATATCTGTCAAGCTAAAAGGACACCAAACACAGAGTGAAATCTGCTATGGCTGCCTTTAAAAATGCACAGAGGGCAAATGGTCAGAGGCACATGGGTACACACAAGTGCCCTCCTCTCCCAAGGACGAGCTGCTCCTCACAGCTACTGAGTCACTTACAGCCTCCAGTGACTTCCAGAGCAGTTGTACTTCCTGGGCAGCCTTGAAAATTATACTAGATTTCCTCAACAGTCTCTCCACCTACATTGGAAAACCTTGGCCTCTGAAATTTTTATTTGTAACAGAGGCAAAGAAAATAAAGCAGCTTAAAAGAATACTTAGCAGCATTAATAAAACAGCTCTAAAAGTTTTGGTTTAAATATGCAGGAATGAGAATGCCAAGGTTCAGCTTCCTGTGGAAGGCACTACAGCCATTTCCTGCTTCATCTCATCATAATTAACATGCCAGGACAGCTGGACTTTATCAGAATTGTTTCATCAAAAAGCAACAACCTTTGAAGACTATGGCCTTTTGTTTCCATCAGTAAAGGCATAACCAGGCCAATTTCCATTGCTTATCCTTAATGATCACAGCTGTAATTTGTATGTAAATTATCAGTTATATCGTTTGAGATCTGCAAAGCTCAAACCATGATTCAGGAAACACTTAAAGAATTCTCTTAAAGAGCAGTAGCCAGGGACCCTTGGGAGGTCCTGCACTTCCCCAGGCTCTACCTCCCATAGGCAGGAGAAAGAGGCAAAGGGCATTTGGCCATTGGATACCACTGCCTGCCTCACAGCAGGCTCAGGGAAAACTTGGGACTACCCCAAAGCTCCTCATTCACTGGTCAGTCTGCCTTGCAATAGAGTACCTTAAATTAGATGTGGCCTTTTGGACATGCTATAAAATGCAGACGAGGAATAGAAGGCTAGAAGACAGTAGACACACAAGCTCCAACGCCTTACAAAAGCACCACACCAAATCCCACCCCTCACTTTCATATGGCTCTGATGCTGCCAAATCACAGCCCTCTTTCAGCAACTTTATATTAATCCAACAGAGTTACTATGATACAACTCTTCATTGCAAACAGACTACTTGGAGGGATGCAGTGGTTTCACCTCAGATCCCGGGAAGAAGGCTGGGCTATTCCCTGAATCCAACTGTGGCTTGCAAGAAGCCCCAGCAGATTGTGGGCAGCTTGTAAAGAGCAATCCAGTGAAGACTTGTTTGTGCAACACTCCACTCAGGAGCAATCTGTCTTCTTGCAGCTTCCTCCCTTCCGCTCTGCAAGTCTGCGCCTTCCCCAACACCATCTGAGATGTTTAAACGTTCACGCTGGAGAGGCATCTTTCACTTGGAGCAGGGAAAGTGTGAGTGGCCCTTGCTGCAGCACACACCCCCACCCCGGCAGGCAGACACTGTCACTGGCCTTTCACCAGATCCTGAATCAAGATTGATGTAGCTTAAAATGATAGCTCGTCTTGCCAGAACATCAGCAGCATTAGTTCTCCCTGTTGTATGGAAGGGCAGGACTTGTTACAACACCACAATAGAGCAGAGTTGCCTTCAGATCATGTCCTTTACTTCTTCCCCCTCACTACATTTACTTCCAGAAGCCATTTGTGCTCACGAATCACCAAAGGCAGCACACAGATCAGAAGCACAACTGTCACTATTGCAAGTCCTTTTCTGACCAACACCAACAAAGCTTTAAGAAACAGCAGACAGTGTTCCTAAAAGGAATTTCTACCCATTATTCCATTTCATTCCCTGGATTGGTGGGTTCTACCTAGACAACTTCTTCTAAAAGCAGTGTCCCTTTTCCAAACTCTCCAATTATCTTGGCCACTGCATTCCTTTGTCAGAGTAGCCTCCAGCTGCCTGATCTCAGCCCCTTCCAGTGGCACCTGTGAATCAGCCCGGGTTAATCACACTAACAGATGGCAGGGGCCAAACAGGCAGCTCAAAACTTCTATCATTTTAAATAGCATCTAATGTTTCACAGCTTCAGACCAGGGGCAGTGGTTCACAAAAGGAACTAACCAGGGGAGCTGAAAATCGGGCTAATACTTTACCACCTGAAGGAGTGGTCCAAGGTACAGCACAGCTGCCAGTAATAAGCAGGCTGGGAGAGCAAACACCACCTGGCCACTGCAGGCAGTGGCTCACTGACATCTCCCCTGAAGGATTTCAGTGTTCTGTGTGTTACTGACTCCGCAGAGCGCGAGCGATGGCAAAACTACCACTCACCGAAGGGATTTTGCAACAGCGCAGAGCAGCATAAGGAACCAATATGAGTTTTACATACTGCTCTATTTAGAGCCTATTAATAGCTTTTTGAATTCTCTAAAGGGGCTGAAGTTTAACATTCAGATAGGTTTAAGACTCTTTTAGCCCATTTTCATCATGCATAAGTAACACAAAATGTGGGTTTAGTGCTGAATTGCTTTCTTTGCAACAAACCTTGAGGTCCCTCACAGACAAAAGAACCTCATTGTCTCCAAATTCATTCTCCCCGGGGAGATCTCTGCTGAGCTTAAGGATTGAAGGATTTGCCTCATTACAACTTATTTTTAAAGTTTCCATACCACCTTTTAACAAAATGAGCTGGACTTTTGTTTCTTCTGTTAAATTTCAGCTTAGGTTCAGAGAAAGTTAGTTCATCTGTGACAGTCTAAACCAGACAAAGACTGAACTTCATTTCAGGAAGAAAGGAAACTGTAGAAATGCCAGAAAGGAGGGAGAAAGAAAGTACAGACCAGAAAAGCATGTTCAAAAGAATATTAGTTTATTTGATTTTTTTTCCAAGTTACGAACTACGTGAAACAGAAAATGGAGGAGGACAAAGACACCACGATTTGACAGCACATGCAGTTAACAATCAAGAGGCTCTGAAGACAGGAGTGCGAAAGGTGGGACAGTATTTTCCATGTGGATCTTGCTAGTGACGTCTGGCAGATCGCTGTTACTTACTCATCTGGTTGCTGTCATTCACAAAGTCCTCGGACCCATCATTGTCGTCTTCATCATCCCCAGAGGAAAGAGCATCTGCACATTAAAAATAACCAAGTCTTTAAACCAGCCTAGTTTTTACAGACAAATAAACCCATAAGCTACATCTTAGACTGTACATTAAGGAGAACAAATCTTATGTTAGTTGTGCAGAAGCTAGAGAAAAAGAAAATCAAGCCACAAAATGTGCAATTTGGTATAAAATTGTAACAAAACTACCTCATAATCCTGAAATGCTACTAAATTTTCCAAGGGAGTTTGCTAACTCCAAAAATTTCTTTCCACTTAGAATTTTAACTTTTGTAAAAGACATTCAGTTGAACAGCACTGAGCATCTGCAGAAGGATTTATCTCTTAACTTAAAAGGTTGTAGGACACCCCTTCTACTCTTCTGATGCAGGGAGCAAAAACTTTTTTTTGTTCTACTGTCTTTATCATCAGCACATCAACTCTGTCTAATTTAGTCCTGTCATAGTGGCATAAAACAGAGAGCTCTTCAGCAGCTGTTAATCACTACAGAGCCCACAAAGCAAAAGGAGTATATACAAACTGAGTCCATTTCAGGGTCAGGACAAGCTGAAAAATCCCCGTAACAAGTGCAGAACTCAGCTTAATTCACTGTGCCCAAGAGCACTGTTTCATGTTAGATCATAGTCTGTCTTTATATGACATTTTACAGCTTCTACATGCAAAAACCTGTGTTTAACTCACTCACCTGTAACATTTACAATGAAGTACAGAGTATCACTGTCTAGGGTCCTAACAGCAGTGCAAGCATAGAGGCCCGAATCTCTGGCTGTAGCATCCTTAATTTGTAAGTACTCCCCAATAATCACTGTCCTATTGTCGGGCCCCAAAGGGACCCCATCCTTAGTCCAACTGATCATGACGGCGTCTCTCAATTGACAGCGCAACTCAAGCGGCTCTCCTGGAAGTGCTGAGTAAACATCTGGCTGAGAGATTTGGTATTTGGTTGGTGGCTCTGCGAAGGTGGAAGGAAAGCAGGAAAAAGAAGAAAGAGAAGGGAAAGGAGAGAATTTCCAACAAAAGTCAGTGAAGGCCCTTTTCATCCACACAGAATTCAAGTTATGTTAAACAAAAAAAAAGGTTTCATCCAGATTAGCCCAGCAATCTGTCTTGTTAAACTGAACCACATGTAGGTGCAGGGTAGGCTTTATTTTTCAAGAAGTTAACCACAAACAAAGCTCATTCAGTTTTGATTGGTATCTTGCATGTGCCTTGTCCCTAGTGCAATACAAAGGCAAGACCCTCCTTATCAGACACATCGAGCTGACCCTGGGAAGATGAGCACTGCTGAACACGGGGACTTCAAAGAACTTGGAGGAGCAGGAGGAGTTCAAAAAGCAAATTCAGTTTTATATCTTAGTGTTTGGATGCATAATTCAAATGAATAATTATCTTTCCCCATCAGATTTTATTTCAAGTTGCTTTTTAAGTCTGAGAAGTGCTGTTTTGAAAAAAAACCCTCACTAACTAAGCTAATAAACCTGAGTTCCTATACACAGCATATATGATGTCCTGCATTTTCCCCCCTGCACCCAACCCAAACTCTCTATATTTGCCTTCTACACTGCTGGCTCTTTTCTCCATGATAGTAACTTTTTCCTTTAATTTTCTTTTTTGTTTCATTACTTATTTCACAACCTCTCCCAAGTGGAATACAGCAGAATCCCAGGAACACAAGTGAAGCTTTCAAAGTTGAAGTATATGCAGAAGTTCAAAACTAAAAGACTCGTCCATCAGTTCCCTCTTGTACCCAAATAGCGAGAAGAATGTCAAAGCACAGCCTTTTTCCAAAAAAACATCTTTGGAAAACCATATCTGCCTATAGTTACTAGAACTTCATCACCCCTTTCCAAGGCTGGGTCTCAGCAGGGGGAAAGAACTGCAGGCCCAGGCACTCCAGGCTGTCCCCACTGTGCAGTGGGAAAGCTCAGCACACCTACAATGAACTCGGGCTGTCTCAGATACAGGCACTGCTTCTGTGACCGGTTTCTCCCTACAAGCACAATATCCCTCTCCCATGAGCCTCTTGGCCTCACCAAGGGCATCAGGAATGGTAAATAAAGGAAAGAAGCACACAGGCATCTTCTGTTTGCTGATGGGGAGGGTCACAGCACAGACAGCTGCTGCCCGTGCACCCCACACACATCCCTCCCTGCACAGGCACCAGCTGTGCACCACTGTGTGCACACAGAACTCCAACACACCTCTCTGGCTGTTTGGGATCTGAGGGAGTATTAAAGGAGGTGACTCTTTGATGTCCACTCCTCCTTTAAACGGTACCGAAACCCTGAAACCCGCGTTCATCATCCTTGGGGAACGGCACTGTCACTTCTGGTGTCACACTTTCAACAGAGAAGCCTGAAACAAGCACGACATCTAAGCAAGCCATGGATGGGAGCCTGGAAACACTGAAGCTCTGTCAGTACTGGAGTTTTGGGTACTCCTGCAAGCAGCAGGGAGCTGGACTCCATTCCCATGGGTGCTTTCAGACTAGAAATAGTCCATGATTCTATGAGTGCCAGAAGTGGTCACCACACTGGGACACACCTGCCTTTAAATATCAGGTTATATGGATGGACTTGAAAATAACATGCCCAATTTCTCTTCTCCACTCATCCTGGAATCACATCATTTCACCTATCAAAGCAACTCCTGCCTTTTCCCTTGATGTAGAGGTGTTTTTTCCAAACAGATTTGACACCAAGATGGCACATAAAACCATTCAAACATGACCAGTTATGCAGATTCTAAAGATTCTTCGATTTAGAGTTTATAACAACGATCTCCAAACTTTCTACAGTGCAGATTTACATCTCAAAATCTAGGACAAGCTCTAATACAGCTTTATACCCTTATAAACTAATTCAGTCTTGCTGATACAGTCACGAATCCACAGATCTGCAATGCAGGTGTTTCACTGAGTGCTACATTATGCTCTTAGAAATCTAATTTCCAGAAGGAGCATGGGCTCCTTTCTACATGTATTTTGTAACAGTAATGAGTATATTTGAGTCTGCTTGAGATTTCTTTTAATTACATTTCATTGTCAAATAAAAAATGGTACCTGAAGCCAGCTACCCAATTTACTTTGAAGTTAATAAGACTCCTTTGTAAGGCTCTACCTGCAAAGAAAAGGTACTGGAGTCTAAAAATGCCTTTGTCTAAACCCCTTAAAAGCCACCTTGGGTGACAATAACTCAACCCTCCTTTAAGTGCATTAGAGGTTTTTGCTGAATAATGCCAGGAAATTTGCAGGATGATTCCACAGGTTGCAGCGTCCTCCTGGGCAGATCAGTTGTTTATACGCAATTGAAAGGAAAATAATCTTTTAACCTCACATGCTTGATTTCATCTCTGTTTCAACTACTAACCCCAAACATACAGAGAGCCCTTTCAACACAAATCCAAACTCAAGAACACTGATTTATTTCAAAATTACAAAAACAAAAAAAAAAAAAAAAAAAAAAAAAAAACAAAAAACCAAACCGTTTTGCAAAAAACTTTACTAGTGCTATAAAGAAAACCAAGTTTCAAATAGATATTAGCATTTGGAAATATCATCCTACTCTATTTCTTTCTCTCTGGACTATCAGGGAAGATGCAGCAAAGTGGTGTCATGAAATCATAATGAAGTCATGTTTGGAAATTTTGAGTTATTTCAGGTAAGCCTTTGTGTTGCCAAACTAGAATGTAGCAGCACTTAGACTGTCACTTTTTATAATGTTTGCCTATAAACTTTTTCCAGTGTGGGTTTGAAATGCTGCCCAAAAGCAAACAGAGAACAGGTGGGATTCAAAGGCATGAGTCTGCCCAACAGCTTCACTGCAAAAATCAACCAGTTCAAACTGCTAAAAAATTCCCAGCAGCACATAAACAACCTGTGCTGCAAAGTTACTCTCCCCAGGACTGCACAAGGATTTTCACACTGCTTTCAAAAGTAGGGACAGATTTTGAACTCATGTCCATGCTGTACCACCAAATCAATGGCTCCCTTGAGGCTGACAAAAGGATTCTTTCCCTGTTTCCACATCTTTTGAACATACTCGAGACACGAGGCTGCAAGTTTCCTCAGCTTCACTTGTACATATCCTTCAACAGCATCGTGAACTTTCCCTTAGTGAAAACAGCTCGGTGGGAGAAGGATGGATAGCCCTGCAGAGCCTGCAGCACCAGGCAAGGCTTGATGATCTGCTAGCACATCCACGCTCCTCCAGCCCTCTTAGAAGCTCTGCCTTGGAACTGGATCCTCAGCCATCACCACAAGCCTGTGAACAAGCCCTTTGCTGTGCCTGTTAGATTAGATGTATGGAAGAAGCTTTTTACAACAAGGGTGGTAAAACATTGGCACAGGTTGCCCAGAGAGATGGTGGCTGCCCCATCCCTGGAAACAGTCAAGGTCTGGCTGGGCAGGAACCTGAGCAACCTGGTCTAGCTGAAAATGTCCCAGTTTATCGTAGGAAGGTTGGACCAGGAGGCCCTTAAAGGCCCCTTCTAACCCATCCATTCCATGATTCTAAGGCAGCACAGGATTCCTTTCTAAGCAAGTTCTCCTGCAAATACTGTAATTATGCCATTAGCTCCTACTGCAAATGTGGACGACCTGATGTCAGTAACACCTGCCTATCACCCCTTAAAAAACCAAACAAGCAACAAATACCCGTGCAAAATTTCTGGGGGTGTTCTTAAACATGGAGGGACACAGGAGGGAACATTATTTCTGCCACTGTCTGCTCCCAGCTACATCCTTATTTGTCATAGTGGTGGCACACAATGTATTTAAACTTCATAGGTGGAGCTGTTGAACAATACTGCCATGGAAAAGAAGCTGTGTTAAATAAACAGCTGTGAACTTTTTCTCTGCCTGCTCACACAGCCTCACAGCATGGTTTATGCCATCCAGGCATCAAATGGAGTAAAGACTGTTTGTATAAAAGCCAGGACCACAATAGAGGACTGGGGACACTCTGACTGCTCTATTTCAGATTATTATGATACACAATTGTGTTCCAAATCATGTTTCTGTTCAAGATTCGGTCACTGATTTATACTCCCTTAGGTTTCAAATTATTATTATTTGCCTCCATTTAATAAAATGTTAACAAAGAGCTGCTTATCTTAAGTCTCAAGTCATTTAGTTACTTATTACAGAGCCAAATAATTAAACACTCAGCTAATAGCTAACCCCAGCAAAGATTCTCACACAACCCCCCAGAACACAAAAGCCTCAGACCCCATCAAGCCACTTTCTCCTCAAAAGGCTTTGGTAAATAACTAAACACTCACCACAGTGTGCCCAGAAGGGTCAACAGACCTGACCTGTCAGGAATCCAAGAGGTTCATTGCAAAACTGAATGTCCCCACAGGGAACACGAGGCTGCCAACCACCAGCACTCCTCCTGCTTCTCCTACCCCCTCCTCATGGTTTTTCTCTCATTGAGGAAAGTCCAGCAAGACCACACTGGATGAACAACATGGAATGGGGATTTCAAATGGGTCCCAAGCCAAACCCAAGGCTTTAAGCTCTCTCCAGGAGGCAGCCTGGGTGTCACCAGTCAGGTCTGCAGCCTTCCCTCCCACCTCCCAGGCACAAGCTGATGGGCTTCTCCATTAAAGTTGGAAGGCCAGTGTTAAGAACTAGCTCCACATTCTCTTCTCACAATGGATGATAAACTCAGCCTGCAAAGGCACAGCCACCGGATTAAAACTGCAAAGAGTCATTCCTGGCCATGGTGACTGTCTTCCACTAGCCAACAGAAAACCAAAGCCACAAAGGCTGAGCATGTCTCCTCACACAAAGGGGGACAAAACAGTGTTTGCAATTCATCCCTCTGCTGTTCCAAAGTCACTGGATTCCTGCTGTCTTATTTGTACTGGGTTTCCATCATTAGCTGCCAGCTCTGCCCAGCTCTGCCTCAGCCAGGCATTGTCAAGAAGTCTCTGTTCTGATAAAATACTCCCCAAATTGCTACAGTTCCTTCTGTAATGCTACAAAACTAAAATATTATCGTTAAAAAAATCCCTTCTCCCTGAACAAGACTACGAAGAGTAGAAATCATTCTACCCACTCCAGTGAATAAAAACATTAACTGTTCAAATCTGATGAAAAAGACCTAGGCCTTGCATAAAAATTTCAAACACAAAGCATCAAAGAGCTACCCATGATAGTTGCAACCAACAATATGTGGCAGATTCTAAATGTTCACGTGTTCCTTTAACACAAGCTCCTGGGCTGCATTATGTGAAAGCAGCAACTTCCACAAAACAAAGCATCAGATACTCCAAAATATTTTTTTCCTGTCATTGGCTTTAGTCTTCTTATCCTTATAGAATAGGGACATAGCCATCTGATAGGTAAAGAGATGAAATCAGACCAAAAAACTATGTAAGGAACAGGAATAATCCTCTTGCCCTGGAAGTGAACATTTAAAAAACAGAGCTGCCACATCACACATGGCTGGTGCTCCAGCAAGTGTGGAGCTTCCAGCCACGCTGACCTGCTAGAGCTTGGACCTCCAGCATCATGTCAACTCCTATTGAGTGCTACATATACCAAGATCATTAAAAAAATGAATCTCCTCCAATTGCAATAACTTGCCAATGTCATCACGGGTAAGGGAAAATATTACACTGCACTGTAACTTGTTTTCCTAAGCTTTGAAGACTTAGAAAAATAAAAAATTCTGGTGAGCAGCAAAGCACTTTGCCACTTGCAGGATCGCTTGGCCAAGGAAAAAACCTCTGCATACGCACCCAAAAATCATCCCCACGTGATTACATCAATCTGCCTTGTGTCATGTTCCTTGGCAGATGAGCAACTACAGAACTGCTACTCCTTGAAATAACTACCCCCAAGCAGCATTTAGCCCTGGCTACAGCCACACATGCCCCAGCACACCCAGCACAAGAGAGCAGTGGGAGCAAACCTCATAAGGTCCCCTGCTACATTGGTGTGCTGGTTGACAAGGGGCGGATGAGGTACATGAACTATTTCAGCCTGGCTTTGGTGGCTGCCAAGCAGTTGGGTTGATGTGCCTCACTCACCCTGTGGTTAAAGAAGACTCTTCCTCAGAAAGAAATTGTACTTGTCGAGGCTTTGTGCAGAGATTAAAAATTCCTACAGCTTGTAGCCTGCTTGCTCCTACCTGTCTTTACAGATGGGATTGTTGAGTTATGGCAGCACAACCACGCAACGTGCGTCAAAAATGCCAAGTATCACATGCTCGTGGGCTTGGCTGTGTGCTTTCTGCTTCTGGAAGCCAAGCCAGGGAAGGCTCAGAGCATGCCAAGTTCAAAGTAAACAGCAGAGAGACCAGCGAGGCCACCTCCTGCTGCTGGGAACTGCCCTGCAACTTCTTCCTGTTTGTCCCCATTCTTCACAGTCTGCTCCTTACAGCACGAGGACTTCTTTATACAGCAATCACCATTGGATTTATCTCTCCAGATATGGGCCAGAGCATGAAACAGGAAAGCACCAGCATGACTTCTGCACAAAGACTTGGTAATTGGAGGGAAAGAACATCCCCAACCTTGAAACCACACCAAACCCCCTTAAATTATTGTGCTACATTTTATCATTTTCTCATGATGATGAGAAACTACAGGACATCTTCAGGATTTGAACATTTAGTTCCAGGCTCCAAATCTGTTCAAGTCAAACTCCACCATCTGCCTAAAGTAACAGAGTGAGTGGCTCTGCATTAAGAGAACCAGGGAGTACAATATAAACTTACCACGCATGTAACACAATCTCAAAAACAATTAACTACTCTTTAAGCTCATTACAGAAGAGTCTTCTCATGTAATCTATTATACAATACGAAGGGGAAATGTATCACTTGTTGCCAGAACCTCAAATGAAAAGCTGAAAAAAAATTTAATCTCCTCTCTCTAAAAAGCAGAATTCAAACCCAGGATCATCTTCTCGTTTCTTTCAGCAACAGTAGAACTCCAAATCTCCTTGACTGTATTCTGCACATGACCAACCAGCAGAGCAATTTAACCACCTTCCATTGTTGAACCCAGCCCTAAACTTTGCTTGGGAAAGGCTCCATAATAAGATATACAGCCTTGGGAAAATGTACGAGCATGTATATTTGGTCGCAAAGGGTTTTTCTTGGTTTTAATGTTTTCTTCCATCTATTCCAATCTGTAGCTTATTTTTTCTTTCGAGGTTCTTTATTTGCATTTCAAGAGCAACATCCATAACAGAACATAGCATAAATCCCAACATAAAAACACAACCTTTTTCATCCAGGTTTGCCAAAGGCCATACTCAGGACTATTACTGCTCAACGTGCACAAGAAATCAATTACAACCACGAAGTTAAAAATTGCACAATTCAACGTTGCAGTGTTAGTTCTGGATGCAGAGAACATCTATTCAGATTCCCTACTAGCAAGTCAGCAGTTGTTTCTTTTGTACATGATCCCATTTTTACTTGACTATACAAATCCTCTTAATTTTAGCAGCTCGTCTGGAAGTCTCATCTTGCCTGTTCCCCTGAAATTCATCTTCCCTCACATCCTAAATTCACTGGAAACAATATCCCCAAAACATCCCCTCAGCACTTTTGAAAGTACTATCCACAACACATATAAACCATGGGATTTTCTCCAAATACTTCAAAGCTTAAAGGCATACCAGGCTCCCTTTAAACCAAGAGCAATATTTAAGCAAAAGGCATCATGGCTTGTTTAATTCCGGCTCCACACAGAGGACAGTCTGCAGTAGGGACAAGGAAAGAGCAGCACAACAAGCCCTGAAGTGAAAGCCAGGCTGGCTATGTGCCTTTTCAGGTGGAACATAACCATTTACACAACGCTTAATTTTAACTTGCAGACAGCTCTGTCACTGCTGACAGTAGCAGTGGCTCCTGGGCACTTTGCCATACTAATGCAAGAGGGTTCAAATGCTTCTGAATTGTTAGAAGGGTTATTACTGAGCAGTGGTTCACTGCAGATTAATTAGAGAGTCTCCATGTTAATCCTGCACGTCTGATATACCTGTGCTGCCCTGTTGAGTAAACATCACCAGAGAAATCTGGGTACTTCGACACTGTAGTATCCAAACAGGATTAATTTTCATGATTAAACAATGTCTAACAGAACCAAGCCCAAAGAACTACTCAAAATCTGAACAGGGGGTTTTTAATGACTTTTAAGACCTGCTACTGCTGGGTGGCATTCAGAATTAGAAGTCATAATACTTTCCTTGAAACAAATTAAATATTGCAACACTGAGACTCTGAGCAGGGCACTGCACAAACCTGCAAAGCCAGTCTCAGCAAAGCAGGCTCTCCTTGCTGCCCAGCAGCAGCTCCTGCCAGCAGCTCACCCATCCATACAGCCCATCCGAGAGGAAACGGAGCATGAAGTTTCCCCACACACACAACTTTTTATTATGTTTAAAAACCAAGTTGTCACAGGGTGTGCTCTGATCAGTTCTGTCCATCTGACCACAACTTAACCTCCTGCAGACTTGTCCTGTGGGTGCAGCCCACTGAGACATCTCCAGCCCCAGCATCCCAACTCCAGCCCCACTCAGAAACGGCCAAAATCCCCTGGGAGAAAGCCTGAGGTGTCACAAAACTCCTTTCAAAATAGCAACTCATGAAAAGTTAGGAGAAAAAAAGAAGTTAAAATACAACCAAAAATATGAATTTCTCCTCCCCGACCAGCTTCTCATCCTCGTTTTTCTCCTTTCCAGCCCCCCAGCACACTGCCCTTTCCAGTAAATCCTCACAAAGGCAAGCTGTTTCCTCGGAACAAAGGAATTTTCCCTCCTTCCCAGTTCTTGTGGCTTTGCTACTGTAAGGCACTTTGCTCCACACCGGGTAATGTCCCAAACTGATGAGCCAGTTCTTTTGCAGGGGAGGAAAAGCAAGAATTACACACAACTTGCAAAGGCGTGTGAGGAGGGGAATGAAAGTAGGTCAGATCCCAACTCCTCAGCTTCGCTGAGGTTCACCAAATGCTTTCACTTACAGTCTCTTCAGAAATACAATTAAAAGAGTAATAGCATGGCAAGTAGATGAAGTGGCACCACAGAATTCAGCTTTCTGTCCCTTTCCTCAGTAGGGATAGTGGCATTTGTGTGGTGACAAGCAGCAGAAAAACCTGAACCAGCAGAAAGTGAAGCTCATAAGATGCATCCCCTACACCAGGTGCTCACTACTCTGATACTCAGAAGTTCAGGCAAAACTAAACCCCTAAAAAAAGGGTTTCTTTGGAAACAAAACAAAACAATTAACCAACTAAAACAAAGCAAGAAAAACAGCAGTAATAATTAAGAGATGAGAAATGGCAATCTGGAGATGTACTTAATTGGTTTTTGACTTATAAGCTGGTCTTAAAAGTTTAAAAAATAAAAAAAATCCACATAAAAAATCCAGCCCTCTTACAGAATGTCTTGTTTTGCAATTCTCCTTGTTGGGAAGCACAGTCCCCAAGGAGCAAATGCCAACGCAGATTTGCTGACACCCTCGACTCCGATTGAAACCCAAAGGGCCAAACTTCCAGAACAGCTCAGCACTCCCAGCGCACGTTTCGTAATTATAACAGGAGCTGTTGGCTGCTGCTCTTGCAAATCTGGTCTTTATTTAAGATTCGACTCTTACAAAGTTGCTCAAAGTTTCTCAGTTGCTCCAAGTTCTCTTTCAATCAGCTCAAAAGTCAGTTTAGTCCCCAGTACTACAAGACAGCACCTCTGATTTGGGCAGCAAACTGTGCCAAAACTCCCAAACACCCAGCACAATGTGCTGAACCAAACTCACAGGTCTGAGTTTCAAACCAATTCCCAGGTTGCTGTGAGGATGATTTTACACTGACAGGCCCCATTGCCAAACCAAATATTGCCCTGTTTCTCACCACCACCAGTAACACAACCGGCACATCCTGAAGGCTCTGCAGAAGATGCTCCCACTTGTCCAGCTGGGATGGAGAAGCACAGCATGTCCCACCGCCACTGGGCCACCAAACCCTGGGTCACACTGGTGCAAAAAACTCTACATCTTTCATTGTTTCATGGTTTGGGTTCGTGGAGTCTTTTCAGCCTGAATTTTGCACTTCTTTAACTACACTGAAATGAATTTTCTCTTCCAGTCAAACCAGGTGTGCTGTTACAAGTAGACAAGATGTAACTTGCCTAAGTGGATAATGGCTCTCACAAAAACATGGATTCATACTGCTCAGGAGCACTGCTTCGAAGAAAGTCTCTTTTTCACTGCAAAGCTCCAACACTGAGATCTCTCACAATGCTTCACACTTAATCTGACACTTCCAGTAGAAAATGGGGTAGTTAAGTATTTGTCTTGCATTTCCACCTGACCCTAAACTAAATATTCATTCCAGGAAAACATTCATCTTTAAATGTTTTTGTTTAAACCCAAGTGATCATTTCTACTGAAGCTGGATATAGAAATATGCTCATTAAGAGCTATGCTATGGTTGTTATTAAAACATCACAACAGTCCATCATCTCATGAATACACAGCCTTGCATAACAGGAGATGTGTCAGCATTTTCACTGTAAATTCTGCTTTCAAAGGTTTGTAACTTGCCTTTAAAAAAAGTTACTATGGCCTGATACTCACTGCAAGTTCTCTGCCAAGGAAGAACTATTTTAAAATTAGGAAATTGCATTCATTGGAGTCAGCCACTGGTTTGGGGCTTTATCTATACAAGTGGTTTAAAAAAAATGAAAGGATACGACTCAGCATCTTTGAAAACCTTCTGGCTCAAAAACAGAAAAAAACAAAAATCACGAAAGGAATCAAATACCTAAAAGTTAAATAAAAAGCTGCAACTATATGGCAGATAAGCCTCAACCATGCAATTATTTCTGCTACTTTGCAAAACAGTAGCCACGCTGACAAACTACCAACTCCCAAAGCCTCATCAACCTGAGCTGTATGTAACAGCCCTACTCATGCCCAATTAGTTTGCAGCTCAAGACTACGGCCCTGCTAAAGCATTGCAGATTTTAAACACAGAATGGACACATGAAAACTGATTTAATCTGGCTGCTTGTACAATTCCCCAGAACCTCAGTGAGTAAATCCTGCACTGGGCCAACAACTTACTGAACCGGATCCCTGAAAAGATATCCGGCCCTCACCCCAAGCTGTGGGGATGTCACATTCCTCCCTAATGGGCTTTGATAATTGCCCTTCCTTAAAATGAAATTAAAGAGTAAAATAAATTAAAAAGATAAAGCCAATTCTGATTTAGCTAATCGGGTTTGATTATTAATTTAATTTGATGATATCAAAGCTGCTGTTCTTGTTCAAAAAACAAACCAAAAAAAAAAAAACAACACCCCTCCTTGAAAAAAAAGAACAAACCAAACCAATCAAAAAACCAGAAAAGACAAAACAAGGCAATAAGAAGGGAACCCTGCATGAATTATTCCCTTTATTTGTCCTACCAAACTGGAAGCAGCATCCTGGTGCTGCCACACAGCCTCTGTCCCGGGAACGTGATGGCTGTGCAGGGTCACCTGTCAGCAGGGTGGCACTGGCTGGAGAGAGCTCTTGAGGGCACCACAGCAAGGAGAGCATCCTGCTCCTCATGGGACAGAGATATCCCACCACCAGAGCATCCATCCCTCCTGAACACCCTGCAGCCCTGCCTGCTCCCTGGGAGCACCTCACAAAATCCCACATCCTAATCCAGGTGGATCACAGTGGCTAAATAGGTTCTCCAAGTGGGCTGTGATGACAACGGCAGCCACAGGTGATGTTAATCTTTAAGCACTGCCAGCGTTTTTACAAAAATTAAGGTATTTTGCTCATATTATTCAACATTTTTAAAACATGATGCTACTGTGCTGAATGTATTTATATTTGTATGTTGCTTAAAGCCAGCAAATGGCTGTGATTGTGTTAAAACCCAAATACCAACTTTCTGCTCAAGTCAATAGGACAAGGGGGCATGGGCTCAAGCTCTGCCAGGGGAAATTGAAGTTGGATATCAGAAAAAATTCTTTCCAGAGAGAGTAATCAGGCATTGGAATGGCCTGCCCAGAGAGGGGGTGGATTCCCCATCCCTGGAGGTTTTTAAACTGAGATTGGCCGTGGCACTGAGTGCCATGATCTGGTAAAGGGACTGGAGTTGGACCAAGGGTTGGACTTTCCAACCCAATCGATTCTATGATTCTATGATTCAGACCCCACCATAAACACACATTAATAAAGGAGGTCTCCCTCCTTCCCTGCTGCTCCTCAGAACCTCCCAAACACACATTCAAGGCCATTTTGAACTCCCCTGTTTTTCACAGGACACAGAAATAGGCTGTGTCTTGTGGAAAGCTTAAATTAATCCCCTGAAATATGACCTAAATTAAAAGAAGTGAAGCACAATGTCACTGCACCAAGTGGGTGCTCCAAGGACAGTGTCAAGGCATTGCATGTGGGGGGAAGAGACAAAATTAGCTGCACAGCACAACGATAACACACAGCCTGGGCAAGGGAAGGTCAAGGGAGAGCTCACTATTTATCAAATATATGTCTAAACTAATTATTCAGTTCACAAAGTAACCCTTCAACCCATGTGTGCGGTCAGAGCCCTTGTGAAATGTTGGTTATCATCAAAGGCCTTCCCAGCCTGGGTGCACAGAGACAGAGAATGGCTCCTTTGTGCACACTGGGGTGCACTTGTTTCTAAATATTTAAAAGCAGAAAGTCTTTATGCTCCCTAAGACAAAAAACTCATATGTAAACACGTGATGCAAGACACAACTGGAGAGCTGACAGTCCCCACACGAACTCCTACAGGTCCAGTTTCTGCTCACACCATAGAACAGCCTCAGGATTTACCATCTCTGCTTAAGGCAAAAAGCAGCTCAGCTGAGACCCACCACACCCAGGTCCAGCCCCCAGCGAGCACCCACAATATCAACATCAACATTATCAACCACAGTGGCTCAGGGTGCCATTTTCAGTGTGAATATTTTCATATGGACCAGAGTCATATCCTATGGTCAGACAGATGTTTATTTGTTCATTCAAGATTGACTGAATACAACCAAAACTACCTTATGCATGAAAACATCTTGCACTTACCCTATTATATAAATACTACTTGCACTAAAGTACATACTTAACCAGTATTACTGAAATTACTGCAAATATCCCCAAAGTTATGTTTAACTGAGAAGAAGTATATTTTTTACTGCCAAGGGAACAAAAAGCCACCACCTCAATGCCCATTAATGTTGCAAACAGCTTTTCCAATACTCTGAGCCTCTAGGACAATAAACAATAACAATAAAAGCACCTAACATGCTGAAAAGAAAAAAAAAAAGGACGACTCAGGAACAGATCAACATGTGTCACCAAAGGTCATGGCCCTGCTGACCTTCTCAGCTGGTATGAAATGTCATAGCTCTAATGACTGCACAGTCAGCAGCCCCACTGAAAATTGACATTATTAGAGCACCTGACCCCCCAAATCAGCTGTGGACAAAATGTTTTGGCGTTTACTAAATTAAAAAAATAAGTCTGCTTTGTCTTTGAAGAGATTATCTGAAGGGTGTTTTCTGGTTTTGGCTTGAAGAGCTTGTGGGTGGCAGTGATAGAGCCCAGAGAAGGTGATTGTGTAAAAACTTGGGTTTGTTTTGATTTTTTTTTAAGGGGTTTAACAAAGAACATAAAGGAGGTTTTATTTCCCAAATCTCAGATATAAATCCCACACAATTCCCTGTATTCCTCAGCATAAAAGCTCTTATTATACCATTAACTTAGAAGCGCTTTTTGATATTTTTTTCTTGTTTCTGGTAATGATTTGGGTTCTCACATCTAAAATAGTTTCATGTCAGTAACATTCCTGCTTAGGGAAGAAGTTTTAAATCCCTTTTAACAATTTACTCTTTGATAAAACCCAGATTCCACTCCTTCCACACTCATGGTGGAAGAAACATATTTTTAAACTATGCTTTCTAAAACAATAAAAGCTCTTCTTTCCCTGAAAAGTTGAAGAATTATCAGGCATCATTCAAAAATATTACTCTTCTTCCTGTAAAATACTCCACCAATCCTGCAATCACATTCTTTCTGACTTAACTCTAAAACTGGGGGATCTCACTACAAAGCCACTCTGAAACCAGAATTATTCATGATTTTGTCATTCCCCTGAAAAGCCAAAAAGGCACCAGATGTTCAATTAACAAATCATACAGTAAGTGGTGATCAGTTGGGTTTGGTTTTTTTTAATTCTCAAGTTACCTTCAAAAGAAAAAAATCCAAAATCTTTGCCATCAACAATTTCTATGGCTGACAGATGACACTATCGCTTGACTTTGGGATTTTTTTTCAGGAATACTTGCTAGGGAAGAGGGCTCATCAGCTCTAAATAGTTCATCCCCTGCCATCAATAAAAATGTACTTGGAACAGACTCTGAAAGTGTGTTAGCTGGTGATGTCTATTTTTAGAGGCAGTGGATAGAAACAAGTAAGTTTCGCGTGAAAATATATTAAATAAAAACAAAACTGTACCTGTGGACCTGATTAGTAGAATGTACATAGACAAAATTCTCTCCAGCAAGCCTGCCAGATCAGAAATGCTCTATGGACTATTATATCAGCTTGAGAGTTGAGTTATCACAACTGTAATCACCCCTCCATAAGACAGACATAACATTCCAAAAGAAACCTCACTTGATCCCCGTCTCAGGGTGCTCAGAGAGCAGGAAAGATGCAGCACAACACAGTAAAATCATTCTTAAACACAATCAGCTCACGACAATAAAAAAGCAGCCCCTCCTTAGCTCTTCAGAGGAGAAAACCACTTTGCAAAGCTTGAGGAACAGATAAACCCAGAAGGACATACCAACAGGTGCAGGCTCAAAATAGGAGATTTTGTCAAAACACCTCTTCCAACATGAAGGTCTAGATTAGCCTTTGCTTTCACAGTTATAAACTGCAGCCCTTGCTACTCAGTTCTCAACATTTACACTTCCAGAACTTTCAATCATTGTACCAGTTGTTCTTGGATATTAACAGCTATAGAGAAATTTGTTCTGAGTACAAACACCAACAAAGCTGCAACAGCATTTTGGCAAAACTGTCTGGCAAAAATGAACACTCAGGCCACATTATTAGAAACTGTTGAGATCAATTTTTCTCTGAACTCTTCAGGTTAAGACAATCACAAAGACACGCAGCCCCTTCTCAGCTTTGCTTCTCGAGACAGCAACACATCACCCAGTACAACAGCCCGGTTTCCTTAAAGACCCATTCCTGAAAACTTTGATTATACAACATGATGACAGTCCCAAGTGAAATCACTGACACCACTTGCTTGCATAAGACTAAACAAACTCATGCTTGTACAAACACAGCCCATGTGAGAGTAGGGAGAGGTAAAAAACACGGCTCTCCAGGGCTAATCTGTTACTTGCCTTAGATCAACCAAAGCACAGATGATGTTGACTTCTATTGTGGATGTTCAAGCATTTAATATTAACTTCTTTCAAAGAATTAAGGGTTCTAGAGTGCTTTACCTTCGGGTTCCACCGTGGTGTCTTCGACAACTAAATTAAATGAAGGTCGAGCCAGGCAAAGTCCAGCCATGGTGACCACCACCAGGCAGAAAAGGCAAGCCGAATCCCAGCTGACCATCTTTTTAGAGTAAATTCCTGGTCCATTTCCATATCTCCATGTGGACTTTAATCCCATCTGAACACCTCTAGAGAAGCATGGAGAGAAAGCCGTGCCTTCGGCCAGGGTAGTGCCTCCTCCCTCGGAACGGCGGCTGCTGCTGTGGGGAGGAGAGAGATTTAACACTGTCAGCAAAAACATCTCCAAACACAAACCAAAAAACTTCATAAAGCCTTGAACAGAGCTGAGGGGAGAAGGAGGGGAGAAGGAGGATGGGAAAAACAGTTTTCCAGCTTCAAGAATACGTGAAAAGTGAGTGACTTTTCATCTTCTGTTAGCAGTTTCCATCATCACCTGAGGCGTAACCAAGTCCTCCTTGTTTTCACAAAATCACTTCTCAGCACATATTTAGAGAGCTATTTTACTGACAGAAGAACATACAGGTTTTAAGAAACGAGGCACACACATGTGCAGGCACATAACCTGTAATGCTACAAAATTACCACAATTATACAAATTATATTCTTGTTATTGTTTGAAGGTTTATGTAAGTTTGCCTTGTTTTTCATTCCTTCACCTAAGCAGTTCAGCAGCCAGCTGAATTTGCAAGAATTCAGTAATTTTCCACAAGAAAAACAGTTGCAAAATATACTCCTTAGACTCGGAAAATCTTTGAAATTCCATTTCACCTGATGACTTCCAGCTCCTCTATGGATGTACCTTCTCCTGATTCAATGCGATGTCCTTTTAAAGCCCCAGAGTCCTGCACAGGTGAAAGGCTCCAGTCTTTGCACTGATACTGGTTCACTACATCACATTACAGGCAACAAAATCTGTAGGAAGAATTGTGCAGATTGCAGCTTCACAGGAGACCTGGCCAGCATCATTTTCCATCCCTATATGCCAAGCTGTGTGCACAAATATTTCTTTCTCACTCTCTCAATGATGCTTATTGATATGTATTTTTCAGGGGGAAAAAAGGTCTATTTTATTCACAGCAAAACTAATTTCAGTGGATGGAGATAATCGGTAATCCAGACAGGATCTGATGGGAGAGAGAAGTGACAGCCAAGTAACTGGCACTCCCTTCAGGGGACCCTGTTGCCACCAGACTATGAAGGCAGGTGAGGGTCAGAAGAGCATCCTCCTCGCAGGGTGATTTAACAGCTCAAGCAGAAAATTAGACCTGATTTTCCGCTTCAAAAATAAAAGATGGTAAACCTCAGTAGATGGATGAAACAAGTAACTGCAGCAATTGTTCTCATCTGGTCAATGATTCATCTTAGAGGTGATGAAACCCAACTGAAACTTAGAGAACACTTGGCTTGAAGTGAGAAATAACAGAAAACCTCTTCTTCTCTCCTGCCCTCAACCTTAAAAATTTAAAAAGGCAGGGAACGTAGAGATAAAGTCAAACTTCTCCAAACTCCCTGTCATTTAGATGTGGTGTGGTACCTCAGCATAGAGAATCAGAGACAAATATTCTTCCCATATAAAGCCAACCATTAAAAAGTTAATTCAGATTTTATTACCCTTTTGGTACCTGCTACATACAAAGTTCACAGAGCTAAGGACAGAAATGCTGTTGAGGTATCTTTTACCTTGGGTACTATATAGATCAACTTCTGGAGTCAGTAGAAACAGATTTTAGATGACATAAATAAGGCACTTGGGGAAAATAATTAATATACAGCTTTCCAGGTGAATCTCTGATACTTCAGGGCAAGCTTTTTTGAACTCAGTTGATATCGCCTCAAAGCTCTCTCCCTGCTTTAGAGATTTAAGCACAGCTCGAACATCCCAGACCACAAGCTAGCAACCACTACTAAATCTCCAGTGAAAACACCACCAGACCACTGCACAAACATTTGCAAAGAGCTTGCCGAGCCCTTCTCTAAATAAGCACAGAGCAGGTGTGGAGCTGAAGAGAGCTCTGTCTCTGAGACCAGCCTGTGCCTGGGGAAGGACCAGAGCAGCCCCCCTGGATGCTGCCACCCAGGTCAACTTCCCACCCCACGGTCTGGCAGCCACAGCCCTGCAGCGCAGTTTATCCAGCTGTAAAGTGGGTAGAAACCCCTAATTAACAGACTGGATGTAATGCTGATTTAATTTCCATAAATCATCCTGTAAACTCAGCTTAAAGACTATGTCTATAAACACAAAATTCAACCATAATTTTGCAAAAACATACCAGAACGCCAGCACATATCCCAGACTCCAACAGCTTTAGTTCCACTGAGATTTCTGCTGTTTCACACTACACAAAATGCCACAGGCAACATGTTTATGGTTGCTATCCTCATCCTAAATCCTTAAGTGCAGCAAAGCCTCCTTGGCCACGCATCTCCTCACCTGAAGATTTTTGCTGGCTTCGGCACCTGGACATCTGCCGGCAGAAAGAAGGGATTCTTCATCCACAGGGCAGCAGAAAACTCAAAACCGTGGCTTGCAAAGGTGCAGCAAAGCAAAAATCAGAGCTCTGGACACATCCCTGGAGCCAAAGCGACTTTTCACCACCACGGCAGTGACCACGGTTCGAGGATTCCCCTTTCCCAAAACGAGTGAAGTCCAACGAAGATGAAAAACCAAATTCTTTTCATAGTTTAATTGCCACAGTTGCTGGGGGACGACTCTCTGGAAAGACCTCCTGTGCTGGATAATTATGTACCTCTATCTCAATGTTTGGAACACAGCCCCAGCATGCTTTTTGGCCTCCACAATTCTGGCTTCCTGACTACAATACCATAATCCCTCCTGGAGTCTCAGACTCAGTGAAAGCCACACGTAGTGTTTATTTTTCCCCTTGAAAGGGAACTCTGTCTCTCTTCTCAGCCTACACTTCGGGGAGGAGTTGTCAGCCCCCAATGATTGATGGCTCTCCTTGCCACTCGCTCATCAAGTCAATTTTCACCTCGTCACATACCTGCCCAAATTTTCTTTGCCAAACTGACAAGCATGGGAAAGCAGACGGGTTTGGGAGCCCAACCAAATTCCTCCAAGCTGTACTTCAGTTTAAACGCACTCTCACACACAAACAAGTAGTACTTGTTCAGCAGTGGCATTAATTAAATTCAATGCTCAGTGTTCTTTTTAATCTGTTTCCATTGTTGTTTATGTTTATCACTCCCCAGGGAGAGTACAATTTGTAGAGTATGCTAACCAAATCAATATATTGCCCTTTGTAAAACTTCTCAGCATCTTTATTAGGCAGGGAATAGCAAAATCTGAATGAAATGGATCTTCCCTCCACAAAGAAACTCCAAGTGCCCTAAAAGACCGGTAGCTTCATCAGAAAAATCCAGGTAGATGAAACTTTAAAGCTTCACACATACACCATATACACAATTCCACTGACAGAGGAATCGTGTATTGACAGCAGTTGATAGAAATACACGAATCTATAAATATAAATACATCTTACAAGACTCTTCATCATAGTTCAATCTCCGAGCAAAGCTGAGCATCACAGCTATTAAACATTAATTCTGGAGGACTAATGGGAACCGGCTGGAAGCTTCAGTACTTTTTCATTGTTTGAACTTCTTTCATTTGCTTTCCAGGACTATCCTGTTTTTCTCAAGTCTTTAGCCACCAAGAGATCAGGGGGGAGAAAAAAAAAATCTGCATTTTAATTGACATTCCAGAGAGAGAGAGAGAAGTCCAGAGGCTGCTGATTGCTGTCTATTCAGCCCAAACAGGCTTTTCAGATGAAAATGAGAGAAGGCTAGTGGAAGATTTACAGGGATTTGGTACAAAGGAGACAATGAAGTTTTAAATGTTGATAGCGTTTCACACCAAACGCATAATGGGTCCCAGTTTGAAGCGGCCGTTTTGCATTTAAATATATATTTCATTGAAGATTTCTGTCCCCGCTTATCTCAGACCGGGCGGGTGTCCCCAGTGGCGCCGCTCCCGCAGCACAGGGGCAAGGACCGCGATGCACCGGGTGGTACCGACCCGGGGCTGCTCCTCCGGGGCCGAGCCCCTCGCTCTCACCCCCTGCTGCCCGTCCTGCTGTCACCGCTAGAACCATCCCCAGAGACACCCGTGCACGCAGCGGGAACGGGGAGGAAGGCAGGGAAACAGCAGTGCTTGTTCGGGCTTCTCCGCGCACCGCAGAGGCGACCAAGTGACAGACAAACCGACCCGCAGCTCCGCCGAGGAGCAGAGGCGGAGGAACGGAGCCCCGCAGCGGCACAGCCCGCACGGGGGACCCCGAACCCGCACCGGGACCCCCCACCCCAGAGCCCCCCACCCCGGGACCCCCGAGCCTCGCACCGGCACAGCCCGCACGGGGAACCCCTGAGCCCCGGAATCCCCGAGCCCCGCACCGGTACATCCCGCCCCGGCACTCCCGAGCCCCGGCACAAGCACATCCCGCCCCGGGACTCCCGAGCCCCGGCACAAGCACATCCCGCCCCGGGACTCCCGAGCCCCGGCACAAGCACATCCCGCCCCGGGACTCCCGAGACCCGGCACAAGCACATCCCGCCGCGGGACTCCCGAGCCGCGCACCGGCACATCCAGCCCCGGGACTGGCACATCCCGCTCTGGGACTCCCGAGCCCCAGCACATCCCGTCCTGGGACTCCTGAGCCCCGGCACCGGCACATCCCGCCCCGAGACTCCCGAGCCCCAGCACAGGCACATCCCACCCCGGGATCCCCGCGCCCCGCACGGCACATCCCGCCCCGGGGCCGGCGGCCACCAGGTGCGAGGCTCCGCGCCGGCCGCGGGAGCGCTGCTGCGGGCACAGGGCGCCGACAGTGCAGCAGAACCCCCAGCACTCCTCCTCCGCCTCCCCTTCCTCCCGGGCCGCCCGCTGCCCTTACCTGCTGCGGGGCAGGGTCCGCTCCGCGGCCCGCGGTGCCGAGCGGCGGCTGCCGGGACGGGGGGACACTGCTGCGCGGCCGCGGTCACTGCGCGGGCGGCCCCGGCTGGCGATGCCGCCGCGGCGCAGCGGGGCGCATCCCCCGCGGGATGAGGGAGGCAGGCGGGCGGCGAGGCGAGGCAGGAGCCGGCCCGGCGCCCCGTCCCGTCCCGTCCCCTCGCTCGGCCGCAGCGGCTACCGCCTCAGAGGGGCGAGCCCGCCGTGCCCGGCGCCAGCAACCTCCTCCTCCCCCGCGCGGGCATCGCCGAGCAGCGCGCCGCGGGTCCCGCTGCGCTCCATCCAGCCGCCCGCCCCGAGCCGCCGCAGCTTTGTCACGCCGACAGCCCCCTCGGGTGGGAGGTGGGTTTACTCTCCCCCCTTTCCCCCTCTCGGCGCACTCCTCCGGCTCCTTCCTCCTCCCCCGGTCACTCCCCCCGCTGCAACCCGAGCCGTTTCCTGGACGGCGCTGCCGCGCTCTGCCAATCGCCGCGGCCGCGCAGAGGAGCCCCTTCCCCCGCAGCGCTCCCGCCCGGCCCGGGGAGGTGCGGAGCCGGCAGCCGAGTCGAGCGCGCACCACACCCGGGCGTCGCGGATGCCCCCCCGGACGGGGCGCGGGGGGCTCAGCAGGACTGAAGAGGGGCGGGAGAGGATAAGGGGACCGCCGCTCCGGCGCTGCCTGCCCGGGGGAGCGGGGCAGCGCATCCCACGGAGGTGGGCTGGAGAGGAGAAATCCCGCGCCGCTCCCACACGGTTACTCCACTAAAAGTTTTTCAGTGGGTCGGAAAGAAAAGATGGGGAGCGCAGCAAGTACCAGCGGAGTGGCTGAGCCTGGGCTGTGGCACCGCCAGTCCGGTACTGGGCAGCATCTTCATCCTCACACAAAAATGGTACAGCTCAACAACCTTCCTTGAAACCTCTCCTGAAGTGTTTCTGGCTCAGAAGCCATGACTGGCCTGTGGCCGGTTCCATCTAAAGAGGATGGTTGGATAACACCCGCTCCAAAAATCAGGAGCCTCTCAGTGCAAAGCCTGATTTCAAGCTGCCCTGTGAATTTCCCAGACAGTGCACCTTTAATACCTATCTGTGTGGTGCCCAAACGGGAAAAGTTGTCAAAAAGTTAAGCAAACATCATTTGCCTGGACACACAGATTTAAAACTGCATAATACGGGTATTCAAAATTCAATATAGCTTAATCTGATCCTTGCTTAATAAAACATTTACTTTAGATACCATCAACTAAAAGGATTTGAATGTGGAGTCTGTGACATGCTTGCTGTGTAGAATCAGCTTGACAACAAAATCAATAAGTGGTGGTTGCCTCAAATTAAATCAGTGTTGATCAATTTAATGTTACTTTCTTTAAGCATAGCTCCACTGTACAATTTATATATTGTGTGCAATATTCATCAAGGGGATTTTCAAGGACTGTGGCCACACAGCACTATGTAGGTCTATTTGCACACTCCTAGACACCAAAAACTTGAAAACGAATTTTCTGTAGAATATGTACTTACCTCCCAGAAAATATTTTCCCACCAGTACTGCAGGCTTTATGAGGGACAGCAGAAAAATTTGTTATTGATCAGAAACACAGGTTTAATTTTTTTTGTTTTGTTTTGTTCCTAAAGCAACAGAGATCTGAATGTTCTAATTGAGAAGCTGAGATGTCACAGTGAAGATCCAATTTTCCCAACTCTGGGCATGTCCATCGCCCATTGAAAACATTGTTAACACATTCTCACATAAATTATTGTCCAGCACAGGAAGCTGCAATACCTTTCCTCATTCATTGATATCTTTGCATACTCTGAAAAAAAAAGGAAGCATTCCACTAAAAATGACAAATCAGAACACCTATTTCCAAGGTCTGGAAGCACTTGTCAGAATTTATTCTTTTTGGGGATGAAAAGATAGCAGTCTGTCAATAGCAGCCTTTTCTCTTAAATGAGGCACATTCTCCTAAAGTGACCCACAACAGCCCAGCTCCTAAATCTGAGAAAAGCAGAAGCATGTTTGGAATTAAAGGGGAGGGGGGGGATCAATTCTGTCATCATATTTAGGCTTCAAGAGATCTCAGTGGGCCCAGGGAGCCTTTCATAGCAGTTAGGCTCCTGAATGAGAGCATAATCTCTTTACAGTTTTTTCCTCCTCCTCTCAAAGTGGCTGGGATCTTTTCTGTGAGCCCTCCTGCACGTGAATGGTGTGGCTAATAAGCCTATTAATGAGGTTCCACAGCAGAGTGTGAATAGGTAAATAAGCCCCAATCTGTTGAGGTTCAGGAGCAAGGGCAGTAAAGCCATCATGAACTAAAGGTGACAGTTTGAACTGAAATAGGAACAACAGCTCCAGGTTTCAAGCGAAAGAATAGACAGACAAGGCACACATTCAGGCTCCTTCTACCCCCTACCGAGTCCTATTTTCTTTCCCATTCTTCCTCCTTTATAAAATGTCTTGAGTAGTCACCCATTTTTTCAAAAGCTCTTGAGACGTCCTTTTTCATCCTGGCAATGATACATCAATAGGGAGGAAGGAAAATGAGGACACCAATGCTCCTTTGCCCCGCACGTTTCAAAAGCAGGAACAGCGCTGTGTCCCCTCGCATATGGAAGCGGGGGAGGAGAAAGAAAGTTAAATTGAATCTTTCAGCCCTGCCAGCTCTTTGTCGCTGCTGTCAACTGAACCCTGGTCCTCCCTCCGCACTCAGGCAGGGATACAGTTAATGTTCAACAGGGGCAGGGGACAAGCCAGGGGCTCCAGCTGCAGGGAAGGCACAGCTGGGCTCGGCCAGATCCCCAGCGAGGAGCAGGCAGAGGTGAGGAGATGAATTCATTCTCACTCAACATCTCTTTCACCTGGCAGAGTAAGGTGAAGATATGTCTGACTTGAGGCTGCTCCTGGGCTGGACCCACAAGAGCCCAACTCACCTGTAAAAGCCCAGCTTGCAGGGATGAAGGTAGAAGGTTAACCAGATGACAAAGAACTTGTGTCTTCAGAGAGATGAGGTAAGATGGGCAACCAATGCCTCTGAGTAACATGAGAAAAGTCACCTCAGAAAAAAGCCTAACACACAACTTCTGAGCACTCCTCAGTTCTAATCCTTGCAGAGCCTCTGACATTTCTTTCAAGTGCTGGAGATACCAGTGTAGCCAGCACTCCATGGGAACTGGCTGCTTCAGGCAAGCTCAGTGAGGAACAAGCTGCAGCTCCTGCCACATTGCAGACAGATGGCAAGGGAGGCCACGGGTACCACAGGGAAGCAAGTTCTGCAGAACCAATCTATTCTCCAGATGCAGGACCTGCTAACATGTCACAGTTCTATCTGATGAAAATAGGAACATAGTACAGAGTGTTAAATAAGGGGAAAAAAAAAAGAAATGAAAACCCACACATTCAAGTTTTAGAGATCTATGGGGAGGAACTCTCTAGATCCTAATTCAGCCATGCACATCACTGAGGGTTTATCATCTCCATGGAAGACAGTGGGAAGCAGCAATTCTTCCCTGTTACTCAAACTAACTCATCCAAAAATTTCTCTTGACCATGCTGGACAAATTAAATGCTTGTTCCAGATTTTTTTTTATTGACAGCCCTTCTAAAACTGAATGCCTAAACCTGAACTCTGCCAGTTAAAATATTTACCTGGTGTCCAAAGTGTCTATGACTCCCTTTCCTGGCAGCTTTGAACTTGTTTTTTAGGGTACCAAAGAAGCAAATCATAGGAACCCACTTCTGAAAATCATTTTCTTTTCAAATATAGGCAGTTGCTCTATACATTTTCCAGTGTCTTAGGGAAAAGTAAGTTCATGTAAACACAAAATCTTTCAAACATAAAAACTACTAGTGAGAGACTTTCATCACTAGTCCTCACCATGTATTACTTCAAGATGATGCTAAACTGAAAAACTGAGATAAGAATTAATTTATTTTAATGCCAAGAGATCCAATAAGGATCCATCAAAGTATGAGGCAGATGGACTGTCAAGTTCTTTTGCTACAAAACGTATATGGGAGGATGGGCTGCAGTTCCTGGCTGTAAAAGGAGAGTTTTACTGGGTGTTTACAAAGCCCCTCATTTGGGGGAAGCTAAAGACGTGGCAAATAATTACTTTTGTCTATCAATTTGTTATTTTCCTCTGCATTATGCACAGCAGTTGGGGAAAAAATATCATTTTCACTACTGTTGTGTCAATGTCTTGCAATGGCGTTTGAGTATCAACACTCCCTTTGGATTGTTATGCCTTGTAGCCATGTAACCTTTCTGCTGCTCCTCTCGTTTTGTATGTCTTAAGGAAAATATTCCAAAAAATATTTGTTGTTTTTATTACACTGTTGCAAGATATATTTAAACAGGAAATGTGGTGTGTTATGAGCAGGGTATTACACTGGGATCCTGGACAGTTGATACTTTCTGCCCTTCTGCTTTGGCTCTCCTATACAGTCCTGGGAAAGGCACTTAATTTGTCTGTGTCCAAGATCTCCAGCTATGAAATGAGAATAATAGATGCTTCCTGTCTCCCACCCTTTATCCAGTTCATCTATTTAGATGGTAAGCTCCTCATCTCTGACCATGTTTTTATGCATGGCTTAGAACAATAGGACACTGATCTCAGCTGGAACCTCCAGGCACTTCCATAATGCAAATATTGAATATTAAATAACCAAAATAAAAGAAAATCCTCAATTTATTATGTATTCTTTCATAAAGAATTTGTCACACGCTGTCCTGGTAGAGCACCTCTGACTCTTGGGGAATGGTATCTTTTCTAAAAGAGTGGAAAGCAGCATGCATTGGAGAAGGTCTTTTAACAGCAATCTCAGAGAAACCATATGAATAAACTCCTTCTCAGTGCCAAGCAGGGCACAGCAAGACAGAGCCAGACTTACAAAACTGAGAAGACAAAGGCTGCAAAGACAATTTGTCCTTCTGTTGCAGATCTTGGATATATTTTGCTTGTTGGCCCATGCACTTCACATTTCTGTTTGCAGTTGATTAATACACACTGGTTTGTTTTACCGGAGCTCTGTTGTCTAAGTAGACCAACTGGTGGTTGTGGCAGCTTCCCCAGCAATGTTACATCAGATCAGATTCTTCTCTGGTGACACTGCAGGGTTCAGTGAGAGTGCTCGTACTTTCAGGCACAACCTCAGAGCAGAAGGTGTGAAGTCAGGCTTACTGCAGGGCTCATGTTGCAGTTGAAATCCTGGAAGGAGCAGAAAACTCTGAGGAAGGGACCCACAGTGCAGGGCAGGGTCCTGTGACCCAGCTGTCCCACAGCACTGAATCCCAACAGATCCCTTCTGCTTCCCACATCCTTCACTGCAGTGCCAAGCTCTGTCTTTCCAGTTCACTCTTTCAGAGGCTCAGCTGCAGACACAAGCAGGCACAGTCATTCTTGCAGCAGTCCAAAAAAATAAAATAAAACTAATCCTTTTACTTTCCACAACCCTGGGTAATAAAGCCTTAAATGCCTACAATTATTTCCCTGCCTCATTCTTCTCAACCCTCAAACATCTTTTAAGTCAGCATTCTCCAAGCAGTTAATATTCTGTCCTCTCTCCCTATCCTTGGCACATAATTTCCCCTCCCTCTCTCCTGCCATGGTTTTCACAGGAATTTGCTTCTTCCTGTATGTCTCCCTCTTAGTGAAAGCCATGCCTTTTATCAGCTCCAGTATCCATTGTAAGGTGACCTTCTCCTCCACTTTGCCAGGTGATTAAGGTGCCCACAACTTCACTTGAGAAACTGGATTGCCTTGGAGAGAAGCCAGTGACCTGCCCAGGAAAGTCTCCGCATAAACAGCGATGCACCAAGGTTTAACAGCCCTCATTTGTTAACTCTCTAACCATGTTCACTGCAGTCCCAAAAATGGGATGAAAAAGCAATGATCAGGAAGATGAAGCCCAAAGACAAACAGGGATTTGCTATTTGATAGAGGCATGGGATGTTCCTTAAACAGAAGTCATGGGTTTTACCACAGGAAGGTTTCCCAGGTCACCACACAGATTTAAACTGTCCTTTTTCCTTGCTCACACAAACCCACTTTTCTCCTTCATTCTTTCCTGTTTTAAATGGAGGGTTGCAGGGAAGTTGCTTTGCATGAAATCTAGACTTGCATACTGAATATTCATATGGATATTGATGAATATTCATATATGTATAAACATACAGCAATATTTCAGAGCTTAAAGAGGAGGCCTGCTTTTGATTTAGATACCCAAGCTGAGGTTGTAAGGATCCATTCCAGCTCTTAAAGGATAGCAAAGGTCATATCACTGATTGCTGGATGAGAAAAACCCAACAAGGATCTCACTGCTCTTCTGCCAACTGAGCAGAGACACAGATCCTGCCAGAGCCTCCCAGGGCTGCCGAACTCAGTGGGTCAGGAAATGTTTTGCGCTGTGGAGAGAGTGAGGAGGCCAGAAACTTGATTACAGGGGAGACTTAGTTAAATATTCACTGGGATTCATTATGTGAAAACCACTAGAAAGGAACATGTTTCTACAGGAAGGGTAGGGCTGTTTTACTCTTGCTTCTGTTGTAAAATGCTACTGATGGCTGCACACACCAGCTACTGTCCTCTAGTGGGAGGAACACAGCAGGTCTGCGGGGATGAGCAGGAATGCTCTTCCTGGTTGTTACTGTTCGTGCTCCTTTAATTTGCCAAAGACAGCCTTGTAGAGCCAGCAGGGCTTGCTTATCTGACCACCTTGCATTTAGTGAGCAAGTAATGGGGGTGTTTTGGGTGAGAGGATGGTCATCGTGTAGCAAACAACGTTTGTAAGGTCTCAGAGCTGTTGCTCACTCAGCTGAAATAACCCTGAGTGCAGAGACTGGGAGCAAGCTGCACAAAAGCTTGGAGACTGGGAAAGCTGCAGAATGTTCCCAGCCAAGCCCTGCTCTGGAGGGGTGATCGTTGGGCCCCAGGTCACACATCCCACCCAGCATGGATGTGACCAGATGCTGGTGAGGCTGGCACACTGACATCCCACCCAGCATGAGTGTGACCAGGGGCTGGTGAGGCTGGCACACTGACATCCCACCCAGCGTGGGTGTGACCAGGGGCTGGTGAGGCTGGCACACTGACATCCCACCCAGTGTGGATGTGACCAGGGGCTGGTGAGGCTGGCACACTGACATCCCACCCAGCATGAGTGTGACCAGATGCTGGTGAGGCTGGCACACTGACATCCCACCCAGCATGAGTGTGACCAGGGGCTGGTAAGGCTGGCACACTGACATCCCACCCAGCGTGGGTGTGACCAGGGGCTGGTGAGGCTGGCACACTGACATCCCACCCAGCATGGATGTGACCAGGGGCTGGTGAGGCTGGCACACTGACATCCCACCCAGCGTGAGTGTGACCAGGGGCTGGTGAGGCTGGCACACTGACATCCCACCCAGCATGAGTGTGACCAGGGGCTGGTGAGGCTGGCACACTGACATCCCACCCAGTGTGGATGTGACCAGGGGCTGGTGAGGCTGGCACACTGACATCCCACCCAGCGTGGATGTGACCAGGGGCTGGTGAGGCTGGCACACTGACATCCCACCCAGCGTGGATGTGACCAGGGGCTGGTGAGGCTGACACACTGACATACCACCCAGCGTGGATGTGACCAGATCCTGGTGAGGCTGGCACACTGACATCCCACCCAGCATGAGTGTGACCAGGGGCTGGTGAGGCTGGCACACTGACATCCCACCCAGCGTGGATGTGACCAGGGGCTGGTGAGGCTGGCACACTGACATCCCACCCAGCGTGGATGTGACCAGATCCTGGTGAGGCTGGCACACTGACATCCCACCCAGCATGAGTGTGACCAGGGGCTGGTGAGGCTGGCACACTGACATCCCACCCAGCATGGGTGTGACCAGGGGCTAGTGAGGCTGGCACACTGACATCCCACCTTGCAGCACGATGGGATAGGAAGACCACCAGAGACTCAGGGACCCTGCTTGCAGTTGCAGTGCTTGTTGGCCCCAGGCCTCGGCTGTTTGGGAAGATCAGGTCCTAAGAGCATAAACACAGGCTGAAAAAAATCCCAAAACATCCCAGCAGATCCCCCACGATGCTTCCTGTGAGGAAGTGTGTGTGTGGGAGGACAGGGGTGACCTGTGCTGTCCCCAGTGATCCTTGCCCTGGGCACAGACAGGCAGCCCTGGCTCCTGGCTGGGGACCAGAGGACCCTGTCCCACGCGTGTCCCCCACAGGGGGCTCATGAGATGGCCTCTCCCCACCTCCCCAGGCTGGACAGGTCCCAATATGTTGCATGCCCATAATGTTGACCAGTGACAGATGATAAATCTCAAAAATCTGTCAAAAAAGAAGCTTTTTAAGTGGGGCTCCAGTTATTTACTGTCAAGTTCAACCTTATTACATGCAAATAAGAGCAATTCAGCAATGCTTCTGAAAGCAGCAAACTTCATTTTTGCCATGGAGGACAAGAAAAGACTAGTAAGGAGTCAGGAACTGGAGGAACCCCAATCCCTGAGTTCCAGGAAGCTTCAGCACTAAAACCAGTTTTTCACTGCATGCAAAGGGTGAAATTCTGTGTTGGCCAGCGAGGTAGCTCTGCTTTAAAAATATACAAGACAGTTTCTCTCCTGGAAATTTTATTCCCTGAAGCTTTACATTCAGCAATCTGCTTTCTGAGGGGAAAAAAGAAAACAAATTGAATCAACAGTCCCACCCTGCTCAGCGTGTAGCAACAGGCTCCCAGTTAGTTCTGGAAAACAGAGAAACTGAAACATTTTAAACAGAAACTACTGTGATCACCAGAGTACAACCAAGACGTGATGGGGAGTGGAAAGCAAGTGGTGAAAAATTGAGCTAAAAGCAAAGGAGCTGCATTTTGTAATTGTGCTTAACAGGGAAAACATCATTTACAGATAACAAGTAACATATGGTTTAACCCTGTCTCTGCAGGCAAACAGGCACCAGTAACTACAAGCAATGCATCTCTTTCCATGCCACGGGGGTGCCCAGGGTCAGGAGCAGGGACAAAAGGGAAAAGAGGCTGAAGAAGTAAAGGAAGGAGCTCATATGGTGCTTCTACTACAACCATCATAAAGCCAGGACATGCTGTGGAAAT